>NC_047138.1:4606019-4922156 GCF_009829125.3 Periophthalmus magnuspinnatus
GGTTACCCTCGCTACCCATTATTAAGCTTTATAAGGCATGTTAAGATTTATCTGCAATTTATACAAGAGCCCCAGTGCTCCCATGGACCATTGGAGTTCAGGGCTTTGGAGGGAGCTTTTCCACTAGGAATGAAGCCCTCGCACTCCCCCCTGCTCCTCCTCCAGAGAGCCATATCACAGCAGAGAGCAGGAAGCTGGTCAGGCGGTGTGTGGCCATTATTCAGTGCTAATACTCAGTGTCTACCCCAGATCAGATATGGCACAAGGACAGGGTAAGTCTCAGACAGATGGACTCTTTTTCTATCCCCAAGAGAGTCATCTATTCCCAGCATGCTCTACTCCACTCTGTGCCACCCAATTCAATGGATACTCCAGATACAGACGCCAGGGCACTAGTAAAAAAAAAAGGCCTGTGTGCTAGGTTTTGGATTGGTCTCGCGGCTTCAATGAAATCTTAAAAATGTGCCAGTTGGAATGAAAGACATATATTTTTGGAGATACAGAGATAGCTAGTTCAAAGTATGGATTAGAAAGTTGTGCTGAGACTTTTGAAGAGCACATAAAAGAGGTGCTAAAAGTGAATGAAGAGTAGTAATGGCCATTTGTTTGCACTGTGAATCAAAACCCGCCATAAGAACAAGACAAGTGCGGCGCTTTGTGATGGCGGAGAAACTGGAAAACAGGCAAACATCACTCAGCCGACTCTGATGGGGAGACGGAGGGATTTCGCTGATCCAAACTAGACGCTACCAGAGAGAAATAGGATAGAGGAGGGGGCGGGGGCAGACTGAGAGTGAACGAGAGAGTAAAACAGAGAGGGAGGAAGAAATAAAAGAGAGAGACAAACAGAGAGAAGAGAGAGTTTGGGGGAAAAGATAAACAAAGCCAATCAGGTCCCTCGTCTACGCACGGAGCCACCAGGCGACAACAGAACCAGCTCCTTATGGTATTGCCACAAATAACCCAATCCTCCTGCATGATTCTCTCCATTGTTTGTTCCAGTTGTTTGTTTTTGATTCAAGCTCAAACTGTCGGAGAGATTTCCTTTGAAATGCAGCTGTAGGTAAAGATGCTGTGTGGGTCTGGTCTTGTTTTGGTCATTTACTTAGGTCTGGAAATGCATTTATTTTCCTACACCATTCTACAATTGTAATATATTTCTTTGTACATGTTTACCTTATAGTGGCATTGTTATCTACTGCATTTATGTCTTTTTTTTTTCTTTTTAACTGCTAACAACTTTGGTTTTATTGCAGAAAAAACCTCATTAATCTGACACAAACCTCTCATCCAGACAAATACTACTTTGTTTTACAGTAGATAAAATACACAGCGCAAACTAACTAAACACTAACAAAGAGAAAACAGAAAAGTAATACTCAAATATAAATAATAATAGTACAAAAATGACGCAATGGCATAAGGAATACTTTGCCATTTGACAGTCTGTGCTTAGACACTTTCAAAAATCATATGCGTGCTTAGAAATATGCAATACGTTTATTTATTTTTTTATTTATAACACAAATTGGCCAATGCCTGCCAAAAATCAAATGCAAATTCTTGTCAAAACGTCCTTGGATTGATCCCACAGTGGAAAATATTGCAAAACATTGCTTAACACTTCAGTCAGTCAGTCTAAATCGTCTTGATTCGTGATTTTCAATATGTCATCCTTGAACCTGCTCATTATGGCAGTGTATATATTCCGCTAATGACTTCTCTCATCACATTCAATAAGCTTGTAAGTGTGAATGGAACACACTATGCTGTGCTTAACCAGGCTGATAATAACTGTGGGGCCTGATTTACTGTGGGCCTGGATGCTGATGGCACCGATACCTGCCTAATTTAATTGTCACTCTTTTTATTGGCTTAATCACATTCGGCGCATACAAAGCTCCCCCCTACAAACCCCCAGCACACCCCAATCTTCTCACTCTCCTTCAACTCCTGCTTCCATTAACGTCCTGTTTATCCGTTTAACTCCTCACACACACACACACACACACGTAGACTCACGCATATACTTCACACTCGTCGGTCGAATCGAGTCTGTGAATCGCAGACAATGGCAGCAAAGTGAGTCAGCTATTGACTAAGCTCACCGCCGCTTTCCTGACCTCCCATCGGGTATGCAGGTGTTTTTGTTACCTCCGGTTGGTTATGTTTAGACATGAGTGTTGGACAAGACCCAAGCCCAAAGCAGCGAAGAGCCAGATTCTCCCCACGGACCAGCATATTCTATCTACGCTCGTCTTCGTAATGTTGTCAGGTTCCTCCAAACCCGCTAGCTTTAACCTCCACCCGCCTGCTAGCATCTGCGCTTATCATATTACACCTTTTACAGCAGGAGATAGACCCCGATGTGGGCGGGAAGTGTTTCATACCGTGCACAGCCTTCATTATAGAGACATCGAAGGCAGCAATTTAAATGTCTTGTTTGGTTGCAGTCATATGTGGCAGAGCGAGTCTTTGGGCCTTAGTAACTCAAGATGGGCAGTTGTGTAGGTTGTGAATAACATTATAATCTGTAATAATCTGTAATATATTTGATCTTCGAGTCAAGTATCATTACGGATTTGCGCAAAGAACAAGAAAAAGGACTCGGGGGTGCAGGGTTTCAGCTGCGTTGTTTATTCTAGCTCGATGCTACGCCACTACAATAGTATAAATGTACTTTTTTCAGTATCTGGCAAGATTAAACGACTTAGAGAACAACAGATATTTGAGTCCAGACAAGTTGTAGCCAGGCCAATCTTGATAATCCATCTGGATTAACCATCACGAGGAAACATTACGCAATTTAAATCAATGAAGTTTTGTCACAGAATGTTTGTCTCTAAATACTGTGCAGGGGTAATGTTCCTAAACTGTGCGCAGACGGAAAGTGCAGACATCTTTCCTCAGGCTATACCAGCAAAGTGAGTCTTGTTCCATCGCAGTAGCACCCAGACATTTTACAACTCCTACTCCTACTCCCGAGTCACTTCTGTAAAGGTCAGACGGGCCATAAACAGCAGTCTGCCCCAATTTGAATATTTCAGGAAACACAGGTGTTTCTCTGCGCCGCTACATTTCCCTCCCTGTCGCACACAAATTGGGAATGCAAGTTTTAGCTAAGACATAAGCCAAAATAACTCCTGTGAATCCCAATTAGAACAGTGCTTAATGATGAAGTTAAGGGGTCATGGTTAGTTATGAAAAACAATTACGCTGTCTGAACCTGTAGAAAACATCCAGCAAAAGTCAAAATTGAGACAGTCTCGTCTTTTGCTGTCATTTTTCAATTGCTTCTTGCTGCAACATCTTTTTTCAATGCCAGGAAGAGAGTGTTTAGATGTATGATGCATTGGATGTCCCATAGCTGTCAGGATCCTCCAAATAGACACGCAGGGAAGTCGATGTCTTTAGTTTTATAAATGGGCCTTGTCTGTTACAGCTGTGGAGATCCATCCACACATGCAAAGTGCTGTGACATCATCAAAATAGGACAAAAAAAAAAAGAAAAACACGTTGGGAATGGTGGCGTCGTGTCGTTATGCTAGAGCCATCAGTCACAAAACACAAACAGGTGTTCTTACAGCGTCCCATGTCAATTTATGAACGTCAGACGTTGGGTGTATTACAGAGCATCTCAGGCTGCAGCTTCAAAAGGTGAAAGAGCCACTCATTTGTCATGGCGTGATTTGTTTAGTTTGTTCTCGGCTGGCGCTCAAGAACTGCACTCACCACTCGCTCGCCATAATGAGCAAGGCGCTGTCTGCCTCTGGAGTTGCCAGGAAGCTTGTCACAGCATGGAGGGCTGCCACCAAAATATGCTGAAGCTAGCACCTCCATACCTGCCCCAGAATGATGATTTATTCACATAAAAGAAGACTATTGACACAAAGGTGGTGAGAACCTGTCGTAATGCCTTCTCCTCCCTTTCCCCCTTTTTCTCCCTGTGTCTAATGTGCTCTCCAGGTGGGCCAAAGGCGGCAGTATAATTAAAGAGGTTTCTGGAGACACATATGAAGTTATTGTGGATCATTCCTTCTTCACGGAACCGGTCTCCTGCGAAGTAACCAACGCACTGGGCCACACCAACATCAGTCGTAACGTGGACGTCTACTGTGAGTGGGCGAGCTCATGTCTCTTTTGCGTACTTTGAGTTATGCCAGCAGCATGACTGCAAATGATTATGGATTAGCTGTCTTTTATATTTTGTGTCTCGGCCGCAACTGGTGCTGCCAGCTCAGTGGGAGCTTAATTATCAATGAATCATGGAGTGTTAATTATGTTTATTTCAACAGTTGGTCCACGCATGGCTGCAGAGCCTCAGTCGTTACAGGTGGACCTGGGCTCCGACGCCGTGTTCAACTGTGCGTGGACAGGAAACCCTTCTCTCACCATCGTGTGGATGAAGAGAGGCTCCGGCGTGGTGAGTTTCTTTTACTGGAACTTTAGCAAACATTTTGTATTTGAGTTGTTTCCATGGACACCACACACTATACCAAATCTATTAAATCTTTCACTTTAAACTGAACTTGTGAAATAAATTAAATGTTCTAAAATATCAAAAGTCCTTGACTTGGCATAAAATACAGTTTTATATATGCCTCACTGCGACCTACGTCTGTTATTTTGATCTTCAAATTCAGACCATTCCCACCTTGCTTTTGTCAGAACCAAAGGCCAAAGCCAACCCTCTTTTCACTTCTGAGCTCAACCCCAAATTGGATTTTAATAATTGAGAAGAGGTGCCCTTTAAGTTATTAAATGGTGCTACCTCTGCTCGTGCCTGGGAGCTGCCGTGTTGTTATCGCAAATGCAGAGGTGACTTTGCTCTCATTCCCTTTGATGAGCTCCGACTCTTTTTTTTTTCCTTTTTTTGCTGTAGGTTTTGAGTAACGAGAACCTCCTGACATTGAAGTCTGTGAGACAAGAGGATGCTGGGAAATATGTATGTCGCGCTGTGGTCCCAAGAGTCGGAGCGGGCGAGAAGGAGGTTTCACTGACTGTCAATGGTAAGCTGTGGTTGTAGCAGATGTATTTTATTAATAAATTCAGTGACAAACAAGTTCTGGATGCAGTGCACTCTGACAGTGTGGTCAAATAGATGCACATACAAAAGTGGATCTAGAGGTCTTGGGTCAGTGGTAGCAAGAAGCAAGCCATTTGTCACAGCAGTCAGCCCGGTGCTATAGTGTACTCGGTAAAAGCTGACACAGTCTATAGGAAATGTGTGAAGTTTGTGACTTTTTCATCCAAACTCCCATCAACTAGACATCCGTGGAAAGACAGTATTTCAAAAAATGTGTATCCGGCAGCAGGGCCTTGGCGTAAAGTTGATTACATAGGAATTTAGTGCTCTTTTCTGGTTTAAAAGGAGAACAGCGTGGGCTAACAGTCCCAAATCTGGAAATGTTAGCGTCCTAGCTGTTTGCAAAGCTTCACTCTGGTGGAAAGTTGTAAAAAGTGCTTACAAACTCAACTTTATAATACTTTAAAAACAGTAAAAATGGACTTCTTTAAGTTCTGATCAGTCCTTAAAACCCCGTGGTACTTATTCCTGTATAAAATCTACCTTACATTAAAACTTTGTGACAGCATCTTTATCGAGTTGTGCTCTCAGAAACTTTGATATCTTTGGTCCTGAAATTGCAAATGGTTTATAACTCAACTAAGAGGCCACAACAAAGCTCTTTTTCGTTTGCCAATGCATCAAACAGATATCAACATCCATCCTTTGAAAGATCTGCATGTTCCATTAAGAGAGGAAATGTACTTTTATTGCATTTGTACTTGTCATAACCCGCTTGCTATTCGGAGACTGACTAATGAATAGCCGCCACGGTGAGGGACCAAGTTAATTGAGGTAACAGAAGTAGAAGTACAAAGAAGAACAAAGAAGTACAAGTAGGTCTGTCGTGATAATTACTCTAACGACTTAATGGTTCGATGTATTTTAGATGGAATCATATTTTTAGGGCTCAGTACTTATCGCGCATACTTTTTTTTCTATACTACGAAAAGATTTGAGCTGTAGAGACAAGAAAACACAACTTCTATGACTCATTATTGATACAAACTAAGTACTTAAGTGTATAATTCTTCCATTTATTCATTGTAGTTTGTGTTTTTAAACTATATTCTACATTTACAACTGTATTATGACATTTACACATACTATATTCTCCCCAATGTCCATTTTTAAGCTGTGAAACCTTAAAAATATGTTTAAAGATGCCAAGAAGACAGTACCAATTTCTTTCTCCTTGTAGTATTATTATTATTTTTATTATTATTATGCATTTGGAAAACCAACAAAAGCCTGTACGCATCATCCCCACTGATCCAGGGATAGATCCAGGATAGCAAACATTTTTTTTTCCTCCAAATTCACACATTAGCTTTGCATATCAGAGAGAATGGCAAAGCATGTTCCCTGCAGCACAAGATCACAACCATGACTTTCTATGAACTGCGAAAAACCCTGCCTCCTCAGCCAAGACTGGAGTCGGAATTATGGCAGAAGAGGCTGAAGGCAAATAATTCTTTTTGTCTTGAATTCTGTTCAAAGCAATCCACGCTGGGATCCTAAATGTGTAAACAGAATACATAATAAACCCCTCCACAGTTTATTTCCATCTGCCTTTCACACACTTTGAAGGAGCATGTTTGAACAAGAGAACAAATGGATATAAATATATAAAGTGGACCCATGCCGCAGTCCAGCTACATTCAAATCACATGTTTCACGTTCTTTAATTTCCACACAGTCCGTTTGGCACTTGAACACTTTACATTCTAAAGCCGTCCTCCGTTTCATGCTTTTTTCCCTGAATTATTGACGATCAGCTCTTCTCCTCTGAGTCACTTGAGGATTGTGAAGTAATTTCTTACCCAGAGGTGAATCTGATTGTCAGAGTTGAAACTGGAAGTGCAAACGCAGCAGTTGAAGGGTAGCTTGTTTCTCCAGAGGTCAAATTGCGCATTTCATCTGACTCGGAAACTGTCTGCTTTTGTTTACGTTTTGTCTTGTAGCTAGGCAGTGCTCAAACAGCGGAGAAGGAACGAGCTTTACTGGCATGTGGTGGGAGTTTGCTTTCCGATTTTGGCTCCGGGGGTAGAGATCTATGCTTAGAAGATTAGCGGTTCAAATGTAGTAGTCAATTCGTATAGATGTTGCATCCTTGGGCAAGACACTTAGCCCGCCTTTGTGAAAGTGTTTGGTGGTCGAAGAGAGAGAGAAAGAGAGATACTCGTTGCTATCAGCCTTCCAGGGATGATGGGCTACACTTTGATTTAGAACAGCTACTTTTGTCTTTTATTTATTTATTTATTTTTATTTTATTTATTTATGTATGTATTTATATTTATTTTATTTTATTTTATTTATGTATGTATGTATTTATTTATTTATTTTTATTTTATTTATTTTTTTACTTTGATACATAGGAAAAAATCTATACCAATTAATTATACAAATTATGTAAAAAAAAAAGAAAAAAATTTCACCACAAAATAATAGTTACAATTCTCGACGTGATCTTAATCGTAAATTAGAATAAGAAAATTACCAATTACATTATTTTGTTTTTCAGTATCGATACTTCTTCAAATGAGCATCTAGTTTTGAGCATCATTTTGTATCATTTCACACCAATCTGTATCAATACGTGTCAAGTTGTGTCTTATTATAGATTCCTGACAGCTCTGTAGTCTGGATTTAGCAGGGCCGGTTCAGCCTTTAAGCAGATTGAGCAGCTGCTTAGGGCCCTGAGGCCGGCAGGGGCCCCCCAAGAGCCCATACATTTATACTGAAAATAAAATAATATATTAAGTTTTACTGAACACAGGGCTGGTGTGTTTACAGCAGCTTAAATATCCCTCTAAAACAATTACATTTGTTTTACATCTATCGTAGCAAAATATCTGCTGCTGCTATTTTTATTTTTTATTTTTTTGAGTCGGGCAGAGGTGAGAGCTGCTCTGTGTTTAGACCAGCACAAGGACCCAACATAATGTTAATTTAAGCCACTGTCGCCAACTGGAACACATTAAAATCCAATAGAACCAAAGAAAAAATGTCTAGAGTTTCAAAAATCTTATATATTCGTGTACATTCTGGATGTTTTCAGTCTGATGTTGGTCAGATAAACGCAAATATAATCAGTCTAGGTGATGAGAGCAGAGTCAGAATGTTGTCAAACGTGAATCACCAATCGATGAACCAGGAAACATCCGCTGTCGGGGGCCACAGATACAAATTCAGCTTAGGGCCCCCTGAAAGCTAGAACCGGCCCTGGGATTAAGTATTATTAAAAGTCGTGATTTGGTCTTATCTTTTTTCTTAACCTGATGCAGATCCTCAGTCCTTGTTTCTATAAAAACTACTTATTTCTGCAAGTGTTTTGAAAACGTAGAGAATCCTGTGGATAGTCCTTTATCAAAATGATTAGTATACAGTAGCAGCTGAATTGGCCTTGAGTATTTGTAATATTCTGTCTGCGTGCATGAAGGATTGTTTTTATTTGTCTTCCCCGCAGTTATCCCTGCACTCCTAAACGGCCTCATTTAAATTACATGTGTTTATAATTTGTCATCGCCTCTGCCGCTCTTCGTGTGTCACTGGTTTGCATGCCGCTGCACCACAGACATTAGAATTTATTTTTTTTCCCCAGGGATCCTTCTATTTTAATTATAATCAAACAGCTAGCAGGGAAGACAGTTTGTATTTAAGTTACTAATGGATACATATTGCTTTCTCTAGTTACATTATTTCAAAATGGGACTTTAATATGCATCTATAGACTTTGAGCAGTGAAATACAGACAATATGACCCATACTGCTCTCTGTGGTGTGGTTAAAGTGTCCTGCTTGTCTTTAAATTGTCCTGAAATTGGAGAATACAGGTTTTCTGAGATGTGTTGTTCTCACTGATACACTTTTAAAGACGTACTTCACATTTTGTATGTTCCTAAAGACAATATTTACCATCAGTTTTTACAATCTAAACATTTTTAAAAAGGACTTTCCAACATCTTCTCCTGATTCTAACCTGATTTTTCACATCAATAAGTTAAGAAGCACATTTAAAAACTAAGAACTAAGTCACATTTTTTTATTTATTTAATGTCTTTCGAAATCCAGAGCAGAGCAGGTGACGTGAATGAGAGTTTTATGCACGAAAAACCTGTTTGGCGTCATATTACCAGTTATTTTTTTAATTAATATCATTGTTTTATTTTGATTATGCATAATTTGAAAGGTTAAACACATCCCACTCTCAGTTTAAACAGAGAATAAACTGAGATCTTCTCCTGATTCTAAACGAATTTTTCACATCAGTAAGTTTAGAAGTAAATTTGAGAACTAAGTCTAACTAACTAAGTCACATTTTTATTTATTTAATGTCTTTTAACGTCCCTGTGGTGGTTATAAAGGTGATTTTAGGGTGTTTGAAGGGTCCGCTGGTTCCCGAAACTGTTTCTTAGTGGAAAAAAAAACAGCATGCAACTTGTTTTGGAGTCTGATCCAGAGTAAAAGCTGAAGTTAAATCTGTTTTAAGAGTGAAGACGTTTCACTGCTCATCTCGGGAGTCTGTTTTCGTTCTCGGGATAGACAAACTGCTTCAAAAGGCACTTCAATATACAGTGCACACAGGTAACCGAGCTAGTGACACACCTCTTATTTGCGTTGGCCGCAGTTCACTACAAGAATAAACGTCCTGTGTTCATTTGTGAGGTGTCAGCCGTGGCACAACTAACGAAAAGACAGAGGAAGCCTTTGTCTGAGGACGCAACCTGTAGGAGAAGCGCTAATGCTAAAGTGACTTCGTTCTGCTTTAAGCCACTTTAAACCTGCACCATCTTCACTTTTAGGGGTTGCAATTTATAAAAAAGCACTTTATAATACATGCAAGTTGCCTGATTTGACCCTAACAACTTTTTCTACATTTTAACCTACAGTACAGGAAGCAAAGCAAGTTTTAAAAAGTGAACACCGCTTCTTGAAAGTCACCTGCCCGTCTTGTTATAATTGAAACTGTTGCAGAATTTGCCTGCAGATACAGAGACACTATTTATGCCATGAATTTCCACAATTATATCCACAGGTTGAGTTGGCTGTACTTTGGTTGGACATGCACATTGGTTTTAATGGCAGAAGTACTCGTGCATCCCGTGGAGAAGAAGCCCATTACCACAGCTGGATAAAGGGAAGGGACAGAGAGGGCCCCGTGTCCCACTGTGCATCGGCTTGTTATAGATCTTTTCTCAGCCCGTTCTCTTTGTGGACAGCCTTTATGTTGCTGCTTAATTAGCATTCTGCTGCTCTTTAAACTCGCAATGACACGGTATATGAGAGGAAATGGGAGTTAATGAAGTGGAATAGAAGATGTGGTATTTTTCATATCAAGATGGAATTTGTTTAAACTAAGCTGATCTTTCTGTCACTTTGAAATCAGTACATCCAATCAATACAACACAAACAACAAACCTGGCGAGACATTTATTTTTCTATTTTAAAGGTGAACTTTTTAACTTTTCTCGTCGAGCGTCCCCCACTTGGTTGTTTCCATGGAGATGTGAGGCTTTTTTTTGTTTTTGTTTAGTTTTTTTGGCTGAAATTTTCGACTTTATAGCGTCGTGAGTAATGCATTTCCATGGGAACAAGCAGGTAACGTGACCTTGCCTAGAAAAAGGTCAGATATGTTCACGTTTAATGTCGTACTGTGGGACATTTCAGACAAAACCGTATTATCTTTCACTATTCGCCTGAAAAGTTCCAGCCTACATCAGTTATCTCTTGAATTTGATGGCTGTATAGGTGTTTTTGGGGCAAAGTTCAAGAAAATATAGCATGAAACAGTGTAAATGGTTCACTTTAGACACTTTTCTTCGCACAATTTTATATATAGAGTCTGATTACATTACGACTACCCTTTAAAGCAGCAAACCGGGCGCTTAAACGAGTCTGCCAAAAAGCCAAAAATAGAGGTTGTAGTCATTGCGATATAAATGTGTCCTTGTGCGTTGGCATCGTGGATCACAAAATACAGAAAGAACGGCGGAAAACGAGCTCAGGGCCTCTCAAACACATTAAGGCTGTCAGTGTTTTAAGTGCATGAGTTTTTCTATAGTAACCTATTGTGATTATGGAGGATTTAGGTCGAAAGGCGGGATTATCTGTGAATTTAAGTGCATCTAAAGTGCTTCGACGACCGGTCTGGGCAAAAGGGCAAACACATGCACATGCCACTGTCGTCCAAGGAAGAGCAATGTATGAAATAGTGATGTGACGTTAGCGAACGAGTCTGCGCTTTTGAAATTAACGTGAACGATTGGATCCGGATCTCATTTTTTACAAGAACTGAACCTTTTTCTTTCTGATTTGTATGCATTTTATATTGATTAACACTGAACCGGCGCAAGAATCAGCACATAAGCAGAGCAGGCGATGTAAATGTGAGCTGGCATCATATCATGTTGGCATCATATTACCAGTTATTTTTAAAATGATTATTATTGTTTTATTTCGATTATGCATAATTTGAAAGGTTAAACACATCCCACTCTCAGTTTGAACCAGCACATTTAAAGCCTTGGGTCATTTCTCTCTGCGATTAGTTTGTTGTTAAAATGAGTTCTCACGTTGTGTTTTGAACGGCTCTTTGAAATGAACGGATCCAAAAGATTCGGATCCCATAAAAGAGCCGAAAGTCCCGTCAATAGTACAGAATCACGTTATGAGCACATGTTAAAAATCGGGGGTCATACTTTCGTGTTATGTCTTCATTTAGCGTTTGGAAAATTGTGAAAATTGTGCATAATTCACTGTACAAACATCTTTTGTGAGTTAAAATGCATGGATGATAGCTAGAAAATTGTAAAGACTATTATCATTCGGAAAAAGTAGCAGTTATATACCACAAATTTGACATTAAAAAACAAAAACAAAAGTAAATGACGCAAATGGCACCTCCAACAATTTCACATGCATCTCCCTCATAGCTCAGAGTGAGGCCAAACAACATCATAACATTACATTAAACTGTAGTTCATCATTTAAACCTTTTGGACTAAGAGTTTGTAAGGTAAAAATCCAATAGGCCATTAGGACGAGGGGTAATGAGAGTTTGAGCGTTTGGTGTGTTTCCGAATGTACTAAGGCGTCTCTCAGATTTCTGCCTCTTCTCTACGTGAACAGCGGTGGATCTTTGAATATTTGAGCACATTCTGGATCAGTCTTTAAAATGTGCCAGTGTTTCAAAATTACCGATTTGATTGTGTGGCTCTTTAGATACTGACAACAGCAAACAAGGGGCAGTCGCAATTTCAAATACGCTCTGACCCAATAGTTTTCCTCTAGCAAAAGCAACATGGTTCATCTGTTGCCTCATCTACGAGCAGATGCCACAGGTGAAGAGAAAATCTGTGTTGAAATCATGTCTATGATCTTTGTCTATTCCCAAAATAAGACCTTGCATAGAAACAGTCCCAGCAGACTCTCTATTAGTGGCTCCACATTGTTACCATGCTAGTCATTCCACCGCTGACATAGTTGCCCTGCAGCTACCAGCATCCCCTTTCATCAACAAAGAAATCAAAAAAGTCTTTCTAAAAAACTAAATGTCAGCCTTTTGTTCCGAGTCGATTGGAGCTGTTGGGAGTGGATACACGAGGCAGGCCGTGGCCTTTTCCACGTCTGCTCACACGTCGTCTAATCAGATTGCAATGTCCAGTTCTCACTTAACACCTCCTCAAAACGCACAACCCCAAACATTGCACTGCGCATTTTGATTACATCCCCCGCTGCTAGCATTGATGTTTAGAGCCACCCACCTCCTCTCCTTCTCCCCTCCTCTTCCTCCCCTCCTTGTTTATACCTTGATCACACAATGAGAGTTGCGCACCTACTTTGCAACCTTGGCTGAACCGGCGAGATAAAGCTGTATAATTATATTCCTCATTTGCTGCTCGGAGCCACACGGTAGACAAGATCCTCCCCACCCATTCCAGCGGCCTCATGCAGCCTTGATCTAAAGCGTGTTTACAGAGGGACAAACAATAACAGCTTGTCTTACTTAATGCAGAGGTGGAAGTTAGGGATTATGCATACACATTTTTGTATTTACTTAAGACAATCTTTGGTTGAGAGCGCTTATAATTAACACAGGAAATGCACCATCACAGTAGCCCCGTATTTGAATGTGTTTCAAGTTTTAAAAAGGTCAGATTGGACTTTTTTTCTTTTTTTAATTAATCTTTTTTTTCATACAGGGAGAGCTCAATGCAAGTACCAGACTCTTTTTCATGGGCGGCCTGTTTAAAATACAGAAAAATAGAACTACAGAATACAATAGAATACATAAGTCCATTTAAAACACATGTGTCAAACTGAAGGCCCATGGTCCAAATGTGGCCCGCCATGTCATTTTATGTGGCCGCGACAAGATAAATTAAAAGATATGACTTGTCTTAAAATGTCAGTTTATCATTAAATACACATTTACACAGCCATTTTTTCATATCTATGCAAATCCATATACACTATTTGTAATTTGAATAAGTAATAAATATAGGAACGATTAATTAGCAAGATTAAATAGTAGTTGCATTTATTTTACATTACATTTGGTTACATTTAGTGACATTTATCTTACAGTTTCATCAGAGAGCAGCCATTTCGTTGATGTGGCCCTGATTTAAAACAGTAAAACATTAAAAACAAGTTTGCTTGTCCTTGAAATATATTCTATTTTTGGGAAGGAAAATAACGACAAGCTTATTTTTTCCATTTGATTTCTGGTGTGGCCAGTTTTTAGACGTAGACAATCACGAGATCTTGTATAAAAAGTTCTCGTATCAAAGTTAAACAAGCAAATGAGATATTCAGGCAGTCTATCAAGTAGTCTCTTATAAATTCATGTTATACAGTGTTGTTCTCTTCAGACAGATAGCGAGTTGTAAACACCTGGTTCATTTTTCATCTATCATTGTCACTTACAGTTTAATAATTAGCATTTAACCGTAAAAAAAAGCATGTCATTTTGCTCCGGCTTTTACCTGAAGACTCGCTGACTTGAATCGACCATCCGTGTTTGCACAAATGTCCCAGGATGACCCTCAGTCTTGTACGTGCATGTGATCGTCATACTGTCACCACATGTTGACCAAATCCTATAAGGAGAGGAACAGCTCTGATTACAGCCTTCATTCTGTAGGAGGCACAGGCTTCCAGCGCTCTCCTTCAGCATACCAAGCCACCATCTGGCAAAGTCTCATTAAAATGCTAATTCATTTTAATAAGAGACAGGTAATAAACTGCAATTATGTATCGTCGGAGAGATGAGGGGAGTTGAGGGAAGCTGGCTCCCTAATCAAGAAGCTGCCTGCTTTGCCACCCCCTTAAACCTACAGTCTTAACCCAAAACGTGTGCGTGACGTTAGATTAAAACGATGAAAGACGGACTGAAAGATAGAGCGTTATAATATTTAAAATGATCAATGGGGTGGTGGCGTAGACTGTGTGAAGAAGTGGACTACGGGAGTGTGACGTAACCAGTCGAGTTCAGCTCCGGCCGCATGAAGCTCATCGAGGCTAACGGTTATAGCGCCAAATTTGGAGTATCATAGCGAGCAAAAAGCTAATCTGGAGCGAGGACGATGAAGGTAACGCCCCTT
This sequence comes from Periophthalmus magnuspinnatus, assembly GCF_009829125.3. Classification (NCBI taxonomy): domain Eukaryota; kingdom Metazoa; phylum Chordata; class Actinopteri; order Gobiiformes; family Gobiidae; genus Periophthalmus; species Periophthalmus magnuspinnatus. The sequence goes on from NC_047138.1 coordinate 4,620,693, forward strand.
CCCGCCCACATTGTTTCGCTGGTTTAGCATGGAGCGGGCCCTTAGCAACGCTGTCAATCAAACCTGTTGCTAACACTACTGGAGCAACCTCGGGGAAAGAAAGCGCCTGATTTGTCTGTTACTAATGTTCATATCTTGATTTACGGGCACAACAGCGAAATAAAAATGCCAGGATCATGCGGAATGAACATTTTAAAGCCAAAATGACACAGAGAGGGATGATAATTTCAATGTAAAGTGAATTGGAGCCAGAGTTGATGGAGCCCATGATCACTTCCTGTCACTTTCTGTCCGCAGCGGCTAGCAGGTTAGCAGTTTAGCTATATATAGAGGATCGTAGGTAAAATATCGTTCTGTATTGCTGTGTGGTTTCGCTGGTTTAGCACGGAGCGGGCCCTAAGCAACGCTGTCAATCAAACCTGTTGCTAAGACTACTAGAGCAACCTCGGAGAAAGAAGGCGCCTGATTTGTCTGTTATTAATGTTCATATCTTGATTTACGGGCACAATAGCGAAATAAAAACACCAGGATCATGTCGAGCGGGTTAATACGAACATTTTAAAACCAAAATGACACAGAAAGGGATGAAAATTTTAATGTAAAGTGAATTGGAGCCAGGGTTGATGGAGCCCATGATCACTTCCTGTCACTTGCTAGCAGGTTAGCAGTTTAGCTATGTATAGATAATCTTTGGTGTGAATAGTGGTAGCTGTTTCACTTAAAATATCGTTGTGCATTACTGTGTGGTTTGTGTTACCGACAAAGTTCCCTGTTCATTTATCTAAAGGCAGCATCAGTTTAAAATTACACATTTACCAGTTCAATCTCAACTAAACGGTTCTGTTATTGAAGTCTCCTGAAAGCCAGCGGTTAACTGTTTTTTTTTTTTTTTTTCATCCAGGTTATTCAGTTTAATGCATGTATACAATTTCAAAGTTTTCAAGTTTTTCATCTTCTACATAATACGCCTGTCTAGACATGTGGTTTGAAAAGACTGAGATTGAAATAAGCTTCAGTTCGTTTGATATCTTACTTATTTCCTCACAGCTTTGAAAAAAAAAATATATATGAAAAAAAATTATGAATAAATAAAAATACATACGGGTTTGCCATACGCTTTGGGTCGTGCAGAATGTGAGAAGCTGCAGCATCGGCGAAGTGAAGTCGTCATTTCTTTGCAGGTTGGATGCACTTGAACTCTATGGAATATCTTTATTTACTTAGAAGGACCAATAGGAAAGCATTTGAAAGACAGATTCAGGTCAAGCGCGGCACCTTGTTGTCACATTAGCCTGTCACCTGGTGGGAGCTGCGTCTGAAGCAGATGGCAACACGACCACTATTTTACACCGAGCTGCCCCTGTCAATTGAAAACACGTAATCCGACCGAAGAAATATCACAAATCAAAATGTCCGGCCCCTGTTCATAAGGCATAACGCAATTGTAATGTTTGTAGTTGGATTTTTTTTTAAATCTAAGGTATGATTGCACTCTCCTCATGTATTTATCTCAGTGGAAGGAATCAAGTGGGCTATAAATCAGCACTTTGTTGATCCTCAGTGATGCTTTGACCCCTATTTTCTGTACAGCACTGCCCTTGTTTGTCCTTGGATGTGGCGCACCTGTACCTCGCTGTATCGACAAAATAATAATGTCTTGTTATAGAGTTAGCTGTAAAATTGCTGATAGGAGAGTGATTGGGACGTAATAAATGTCTACTCAGAATGCAATTGTTCAATGACCTTTTATGTTTGTTGTTTTGTCTCATTCATGTTTTATTCAAAGAAATCCTCTTTAACGATTTGATTACTGTTGTTCTTCTTGTTTCAGGGCCCCCGACTATCTCCAGTACACAGACTCAGCAGGCGCTGCATGGGGAAAAAGGACAAATCAAATGTTTTATTAGGAGCACCCCTCCACCAGACCGCATTGTGAGTGCAACAACACTTTTATTATCTTCTGCTTTTTATCTTGATTTCATTTAAAGGAAGTGAGATTACTCTACAAGTGTGGGTTGTATTTTTATAAGCCGCGGTAATATAAAGAAACCACTGAACTATTTAATCTTTGAATTAAACATCAAATTCTACTGAGGAAGATGTGGACCTCTCCTCATATAATAATGTGCCTCTGTTCTGTTTGTACTGATCCCATTAAGATTTATGAAGCCTTTATAAACAGCTTAGTCTCTGAGCTCATTTTGTTCCTATTATTAATTTGTGAGTCTGTGTATGCATATGCATATGCCTAATTACCATACTTTGTCATCTAATATGTGTTTTTATTATAGTGGTATACATGCAGCCTCTACAGGCAGCCTAATTAATACAAAGTTTATTTGAGAGGAGAGCCTTTGAGACTGGACTGCACACACACAATGGGCCGTGTTGTTTTAGCTCATGCACACAAGAAAAAGGGAAGAGTAACGCTGTATGTTCACAGCTAGCTTTAGCCACCTGTCTATTATCAGGAGCCTCGGGCACGGCGTGTTGTTTATCTGTGTACTGTCTTCTTTTCCTCACACATTAATACTTCATGTAGTTAGCACCATATTATCTCCAAACAACTGCGCTTGACACAGTAACTGAAGTGGGCCAATAAAATTGCTAAGTAAACTTCGCACTGCATAAATAAAACATGCAAATATGCTCTGCTTTCTGTAATCCGCCCTCTACATCATTGTTAGAGCAAAGCAAGGGTTGATCCAGAGCACATCACATCATCATCATTCGGGGGAGGACTTTCAAAACTGTCAGGAATTTAGTTCTTCTGGAGTAACTGAAACAAATCACAACAAAAAAACATGTGCAGAGTGATGTGTTATAACTCTGATATATTCTGCTCAACTGTGTCTGCGTGTTGTTAAATACTGTGTTTTATTTGATCAGTCCCGTGCTATTGTCTGATTTAATGTTATTCTTTTATATCTGCAGGCCTGGTCGTGGAAGGAGACCGTTCTGGAGTCGGGCACGTCTGGCCGTTACACCGTGGAGACAGTGAGCACAGAGGAGGGCGTCATTTCCACTTTGACCATGAGTAACATCGTACCGGCCGACTTCCAGACCATCTACAACTGCACGGCCTGGAACAGCTTTGGCTCCGACACCGAGATCATACGGCTGAAGGAACAAGGTGGGAGCCAAGGTTTGAGCCGTTCCACCTTTCTCTTCTCTGTGTTCTGTAGATAGTCGTAGAAGTGAAGTGGAGATGTGCCGCTTTGTGTCTTTTATATCCAAACTTTTAACCAGATGCAGTATTAAGAGTGATTTCACGATGGGACAGTTAAGTCTTATACTGCATTAAGTTCGTACCTTTCAAAATTCAGGAGTCAAAAGAATAATGCATAAGGACCGTAGCCTGTATAAAGAAGTGGACTAAGTGTCAAATGAAGCTAATCGAGGCTAACGGTTATAGCGGCGAATTTGGAGCTAAGTTTCATATTTGGAAGTCCGACTGCGAGTATAAAGGAATCCAACGAGCCAATCTGGAGCGAAACTGTTGAAGGTAGCGGAATAAAAGCATAAAAAAAGCATAAAAATGAACATTTTACGACCAAAACATGGCGGCTAGCACGTTAGCTTTGTCCGTTTATATATACAGACTATGATAAAGACACATTAAAGAAAATATATTATGAAATTTATCAGGTATTTTGTATTAAACCATAACATACATTTTTTTTTTTTTACACTTTTTTCAATGTAAACCATGATATTGATGTGTTTTATCAATAATACATGTCTGAACACACCCAGAAGAGAATCGCAAGTACGTAAAGAGCAGTGGGCGGGGCTAGGGGGTCGGTGAAAACATACATTTCTAAGCATTCAAGAGGATGCGAGAAAAAGAGAATTACTTAAACATGCACAAATTCATCGAAATAGTATTCTGGGTGCATTCGTGCGTCTTTAAAACATGGGTAAACTTCGTGAAAGTCTATTTTATATAATATGTCCTCTTTTTAAAAATCTGCAAGTTGTTTTTTTGAATTTCCCCAATTGCCTGTTTTCAGAAGATATTGAATTTTAGGTTCACACTAAGCAAGTGAAGACCCCATCTCTGGTGCATTCACTTTTAAAATTCCGTCTAATGTCGCTGTGAAATCACTTGCGAGGTTTTGTCAGGAGCCTTTTAAAAGCCCCATCAGATTTCATTTGAAGTTTGTGAGGAGTGACAGTTGACAGCCGCCGGAGTGCACGGCCCAAATTGTGAAACGATTGATGTGTCTTTATTGAGAACACGGTAGCAATAAATTCAATCCAAATTAGCTCCCTGGTTTAACCTAAAGTATATATTCATCTCAAATTGAAAGAGCGGCCCTTTAACACGACTATGAGAGGAATTTTAAGCGTGAAGTCTCACCCGGCGCATTTTAATAGCCAACTTTATTTATATATTTCACAGAACAATGAAATGCACCCTTTTTATCGACTGACCCTCTGTCCTCTAATGTTGGGGAAGCTCTGTTTGGTGTTCCCTTGTAACAAACTATAAATTATAAGCTGCTTATGTGAAAGTGACATTGATCAATAGGGACATTAAACTGCCTTTAATGGCCATAGAAGAGAGATAGGTTGTTTTGGCAAATGTTTAAAATGCGAGAAGGTCATAAATGTCGTAATTTGAGTCTTTCCTTATTAAAGGTAGCTTTTAATGAGGTTGCTGATGCTGCAGAGACAAATGACTTCTGGTTTAATCCCAGGAGTCGCAAAACGCACCTATCTGGCCTCACCGTTTGGTTTCGCACATACTTGCACTCTACCCAATGACAGCGCTTAGTAAAACACTTTTATAGGCCCGCACAGAAGTAAATTAAAGTTATAAGGCGGCGGGATAATGAGCTGATTGTAAGCAGTAAAAATGTTTGCACAGAGCATAACAAAAGGCTAAGTAATTACTTCACACATAATTTCAAAAACATATTTTTAGTAGCACTGATGTCACGTCTATTAAAATGTTATGCGTGGCTTTAATTTGCAGTAGCAGGGACACGAATAGACTTGGGTTCCTCGCGTGTTTTACTGAGTATTTGAGATGCCGGTTGTACATTATGATACAAGTACATATATTTTTTATTTGTTTGTTTTGCACAGAATCTCTCCCCGTGGCAGTGATCATCGGAATAGCAGTGGGAGCCTTCGTAGCCTTCATCGTTCTCCTGGGAACCATCGGAGCGTTTTGTTGCACACGCTCCCAGAGAAGTACGCCCATTTCCTGTCACATCCATAAGAGCATGTGCAGTTTAGTATCGTAGTGTCTCAAAGCGCACAAAAATGTCTATTTGTATGTGGAGTATGGGATAAGAAATTGGGTTGATTATCTTATATTACATCGTTATTGTACAATACAACGACATAATACAGAAAAATGCAAATTATGATTACGCTGCTTGAAATAGTACGCACAAAACTATATTTCTACGCACTTTTACTCATATTTTATAACGCAGACAGCACGCAACAGACTTATTTTGACCTCAATATAGCTTCAAATTACAATATATCTGTAATGGAAGGTCTTTAAAGCTATCGTCTGTCAGTTTATTTGTTTTTTTTCACCTGTAGATGGCGTGAAACCTGTTCCCCCGTCTTCTTATTTTCTCTTGTTGCCCTTTTTTTTCAGACTCACCTGTGCTTTCTGGTTTTCTTCTGTCTGGCCAAAGCTGGTACACAATCAGACAGAAGTAAAATCGATCGCATCAAGTGGTGAAGTGCGAGAAAACGACAGGGGCGGGTCAGCCAATCTAATCACAGGCGGTAGCTTTAAGTCCAATGTTTTTCCGATATATTATTGAACAAAGACAGTATTTTTTCCATTAATATTACTTGACTTGACCGTATAAATCTAAAAGTACAAAATACAGAGCTGTACCACAATTGAATTTCTAAAATGATAAGAAACTGTAGGGAGAATATTCTTGTAAATAAATCTTTTGGAAATCCCATAACATTTTTTTCCAAGATTTATTCAGCTCTAAAACAATAGCCTTTTTCCATTCCAGAAAATATGATCACGCTATTCGTCGAGATAGACATTTTTGGTGGTGCCGAGATAAAGGGATTGTGTCAGGGCTCATTTCATGCAATCTCAGTGTGACAGCATTCGCTTTGGAAATTTACATCCTGCATTCCCTAGTCCCCCAACCACTCGGGATGTCATGATATAAGTTAGTGTTATGATTATTGTTAGAAGAAATATCCAGAGTTTATGTTTATTCATGATTAGTGGCGCCAAACAACTGTGAAATCCTTAATTCACAGTGTCTGAAAGATTGCATTCATCTAAGGCTGGCTTTGTGAAGTCGAACTTTCAAAATGACAAAGTTTATGTGACGTAGCCTGATGAAAAACCTTTTTATATTTACTGTGTTTTTTCGAGTATACGTTTAAGTTAAACTACACGATTTTGGGGGAAAAATGTATTGCAATTCCGATGCAATATGTGTTTGAAAAGTAGGATTCTGTTCTGACTGTACATTGTAAAAAAAAATAAACTCAAAGCACTTTAAAGATTGAACTAAAACCAATTAATTTCAGAACTTCAGCTACAGATACAGGTGCAAAATATAATATAAAAAAACACTTTGCGATTTGACATTTCTGCACATTGCCTTAATTCTAAAGCTATATGTTGTGCAGTAAATGAAATACTAAATACTTATGTTTTTTTCTCACAAGTATTTTTTTTAAATTTTATTTCTTACTGTTATTATGACTCAAACAATCACAATGATCCATCCACTTTAACAGATTATTTTTCCAGACCAAGGTTTAGTTTGTTTTCATCCACACTAGCGCTTTTCCTCTTCCACGCAGGGCCGGTCCAACCTTTAAGCAGGCTAAGCAGCAGCTCGGGGCCCCAAAGCCACTAGAGGGCCCCCAAAAGCCCTCACATTTGTATTGAAAATAATACAATATGTAAAGTTATATTAGAAACAGTGCTCGGGTGTTTACAGCAGCTTAAATATCCCTCTATAAAGATCACATTTGTTATTTTTTTGTATGTATAGTAGCAAAATATCAGCGCTGAGGTACTTTTGAGTGGCTGTTTTGCAAGTTAGATTAAAATATTTCAGTCTTTAAAAGCTAGGGCCGACTCTGTGGTCACGTGACGTTACTGTGATGTGTCCGGTCAGCTGATTTAAGCAGGAAGACCGCTCCAAAAACATGTTTCAATCAGCTGACCAGACACACCACTCTTAGGAAAAACGTTAGTGAGACGTACAAACTGTCAGGGATGAAGACCAACTAAACCTCGGTCTGGAAAAAGAATCAGAAATCACAATAAATTGACAGAAGACCGGATGAACCTCAGTGGACAATCACAATTATCACTAAACCGGTGCTTATCTTGACATCCCGACCCATCACTACCACCTCCACCACCACCTCCACCCCCTCTTCCTCCCATACCCCACTCAGTAACTCAGGTGAGAGGCAGGCAGCGTGTTTCCACCACTGCCCCTCTCCAAACGTCCAAAGTGTGCTCTGGTCCCTCAGCATGTCTGTTGTCTGTGCACTACAGAGGAAGCGCACCTGGTTATGCCCTCACTGCCCGCCTCCATCTGTGCTCACCAGAGAGAACTTGCAAGCAAAATTAAGACAGAAAGTAAGACTCTAATACATCAGCATTGTCCCACTGAGAACGAGCTGTCACCGTAGGCAACTGTACAGCACAAAGATAGTCCTGGGTTGATAAATGATTAATAACGCTGGGTATTGCATGGGAAAGATACATTCAGATTTTGGCATCTTGATAAGTAACTGTTTGTATTTGAGGGAATTAAACTGGGGATTCAAATATTAAGAAATACAAACTCAAACTCAGGCAATTTATTGAAATATTTTTTGTGATTTTTTTGGTTCGACAGATCTGAAAGGGGTGGTGTCGGCCAAAAATGACATCCGCGTGGAGATAGTACACAAAGATCATAACGCAGCGCGAGAGAACGAAGAACACGCATCCATGAAACAGCTGATGGTGAGTGTGAGTGTCGATGCTTTTTCACTTCGATTCTATTGTTTAAGACAGTTTAAACCTGTTCTTTTGTGTTTAAAGTTGCGATATATGGCTGAAGTAAACATAGACAAGCAACGATGATACTGAAACCAATTTATGCCACTGACACAAAAACCCAAAAGCAAATTTAGACCATGAAAATTACTCTAAATCTATGATATTGTAAAAAAAAAAAAACATGAGCTGCAATACATAAACAGAATGAAACACTTTAGTCATTAGTTTGCATCTGTAATGATTCATGCAAGTTACTTATTCAAGCTTTTACGGCTCAGATCTTTTCAAAAAGAACCAATCTTTTCCCACTTGTGCAAAGAAAAAGTTCTCATGGTTAATACTGAATCCAGAAATATTGTTCCAACATTCCAGAGTCGATATAGTGATTATTGTGACTGCCTGGCCACAAAAAAAGTCGCCACCAAAAAAAAAAAAAAGGTGTGCATTCGTTGTGGCATTATTTCGATTTCGCTTCTGCAACGTCACAAGATTTATTTCCATTCAGTGTTGCATTAATTTTTCTTGATGCTGGTCGAGTCTGACGCTGCACAAAGCTTCTCCAGCTCATCCCAAAGATTCTCAATGGGGTTAAGGTCTGGACTCTGTGGTGGACAATCCATGTGTGAAAATGACGTCTCATGCTCCTGAACCAACTCTGTCACAATTTGAGCCTGATGAATCCTGGCATTGTCGTCTTGGAACATAAAAAATCCATTGATAGAACAACATGGTCATTCAGTATATTCAGGTTTGAGCACAGACTGTTGCTGAACCTAGACCGGACCAACTGCAGCAACACCAACATTTTTGCTTGGTTAAATCCAGATGGTGACTTTTATTTTTTTTTGGCCTGGCAGTGTATGTCACAGTAGCATTAGTGGTACAGTTATATATACAGTCTTTGCTTTACTGTGACACATTACCAGCTAGAGATACTTCAATGATAATGTCCATACAGTACAATTTACATACTGTATTATGGCAAAATATAAGTATTGTAGTTTTAAAAATCACTAATATTCTTTAATAAAATCAGCATAATAACTTCTGTCTCCATGGAGATATTATTGCTTTGCCTGGAAAGTAATAATATGGTAGTAAATTGACCTATTTATGAATGAAGACAAACAAGTGAAGCAAGTTACAGGTCAGATCTGTTAAGCGATAAGACAGTTTAGTCCAAGAATGTGTTTTTAAGGCGTCAAGTTATATAGTTCACCTTACAGTCATTAGTTGGATGTATTAAAACGGCTAATTAGTCTCAAGCCGACTCCTTTCTACTGGACAGCGTTGTTTTGTAGCGGTGCTGGACTTCAAACTGATTGCACTTAGCTGCTGGCTATGGCTGCGAACACTCTGTACACACACTGTAGCACGCAGACATAATGAGAGCACATTTGGTGAAGTCAAGCGGACTATATTTACCCATATGATGTGCGTCTTCCTGCTAAATGTGCCCTATCACAGTGTAACTATGGAGATGCTGATGCACGCTGCGTAATCCGACTGTGGGTGTATGTCTGCCTGTAGGACACACAAATAACTGCTTCCTTTTTGGATCTAAATAAAGTGTTCCATTTGGTCTGCTGGAAGGAAAGGCTATTTGCGCTAAAAGCTTTGGAGTTTTCTTTCAGATTCGGTAACGCCGTAAAATGATCCAAACTGCTTCATAACTGAGAAATTTGTTAAGATAAATAAAACATACTCCCTGATCTATTATTAATGTTCTGTGTCAGCGTGAAGGGAAGGTGAAGTGTCTTTGAAAATCTCTGCATCTTAAAATGTTTCTACGGTATGGACGGGTGATGCTCGGTGCGGATCAGATGTCGAGATGTTTGTAAAGCTTATATTTTTGCGCGTTAACAAATTCACTGCACTGAAGTTAGCGTTAAAACCTGTTAAAATGCGTCACGTTTTAACATATTTGAAAAGGGGCGACAGTTGCGTTCACTGATCTGAAGGTTAGTGGTTCGAATCCCGCTCTTGACCTGAAAACATCATGGGTAAAAACGGTCAAATCCACTTCTAATCCAGCTCGTGCCGTTGCGTCCTTGGGCAAGACGCTTAACCTACGTCGCCCCCTAGTGTCTGCGTACGCTTGTGTATCAATTTGTGTTTGAACGTGTGAGTGATTCCTTGATGCAAAGCGCGTCGAGAGCCGTGAAGATGCAAAAGAGTTAAAGAAAAATGCGACTGTTTACAATTGAAAAGTAATAAGAAGATTAAATCATAAGCTCACATAAGAACGCACTTTAATCACGGTATGTTTTAGCCGTAAAAAGCATCTAAGGTAAGATAAGGTAATTACATAATGCTGATCATTCAAAGCAATTCAGTAACATCTCCATGGAGACAAGCAGGCAGCCTACCACCCACCACAAAAAGTTATATAGTGGACTTTTAAGCTGGCATTGCGCGTATAGGGAAGTCAGTCATAGGTCAGTTGTTTCTGTTTTTTCCGCAGATACCGGGTTTGCAGTTTTAACGCGACGTCTGCTTTTGTGTCTGTTGTTCTTTTTTGCAGGTTGAACGGGGTGAGTTTCAGCAGGAGTCAGTTCTGAAGCAGCTGGAGGTGTTGCAAGAGGAAGAGAAGGAGTATCAGCACATTAAGGTACGAGTTTAAATTAAAAACAGAGAGAGATAGACGGAGAGAGATGGACTGAGACGGGGGAGGGGCGAGAGGGTGGTCTTCAACGCTGGGACCAAAGGAGCGCAGAAACACTAATCCCTCTTCTGCTACATGTGATTCTCAAAGTCCACCGGCAAAATGACTTCGTTTAATGGTCTGCTTTTATTAATTAGTCCCTGATCAAAGGTGGTGTGAGTAATCCAGGGCTGGCGATCCTCTAAGCCTTTATTTAAGTTACATATAATCTCACAGGGAGCATCGTGTGCCCAGTGCATAAGGCCGTTAAGACAAATGACAATACGGAAACAATTGTATAGCGTCATGAATCAAACCCTGCGCTGCACACACGCACCTCAGCAGACGCCCCACTGTTTCTTTGTTCTTATGATAAGTTGTTTAATATGTTAGACCGCTGTTTGCACCATTGAATATTCCATTATTTTGGCACATTTGCAGAGATTTGCCTATTCGCAAGTCCCTTTTGAACACTTTTGATTGAATTTCGGTAAAGAACAGCCAAATATCCTCCATCTAAATTATTTCATGATTAGAAAACCATTTCACAAAGATTTTAATTTCAACTTTAAACAAATCCTATGCCCTTTTCTAAATTAGTCTTCTGAAAATATGTAATTCAGGACTTGGAATTTATTCAACACTCTCCAGCGCAGGTGTGGAAGATGCTTAATCACTGGGCTGCGGATTGTTTTAATTTAATAATCAGCGATATCTACATGACAGAAGAAATCAGAAGGGAGGAAATCATAAACTGAAAGGTCCATCTGTTTTTTTTTGTCCATCGTTTTGTCCTTGAGCAAGCCTCGGATTTATTTTATTTTATTTTTTTTCGAAATATGGGTAACACTTTCTAATAACAACACTTTTAATAGCCTGAGTACATTCGTAATGACTTCACAAACACATATTTATATTAAGAACAACTTCATTGATACCCTCGTAACCAGGAAACCTTTATTATATTAACCCTTTCCCTAAACCTGGAGCATTCTTAGTCATTAATTAAGTAATAATCAGTTTGTTCTTTATGTTTGAAGTCTTTGTTCATGCTTTTGTACGGTGCAGTTATTATAAAGTGGCACCAAACTGTGTCTATTGTGCTGTTGTGCAATGAAATGAACAGGAATATCTTAGCTTTGTCGTTCCAAGAGAAAAACAATCGTGGCGAAGACTCCATCGGCACAGTACCTTTACATAGCCAAGCGATTATTTACATCTGCACTTGCGTCAGATCTTATCAGAGCCTCTCAGATCTGGCCTCTTCATTTACATGTTTGTCCAACGAGATGTCACTGGAGGCTCACTCGAGTATACTTGCGCTAAGTTACCTGCTACCACTCTCCTCTCGGGGCCCGTGCTTTTGATCCTATTTAATGACGAGCGAGTGTGGAGCCGCGGTGGAGGCAGGGATAAAGGCCAGATGCAAAAGATGTCTCTGTCTGCTGTCTGATAATGATGAACATAACAAGCGCGCTCTCAGGTTGTCGTTCTCATTTGCCCATTACCAGCATTCTTCTTTGGGGATTTGCCACCACCGTGCTTGACATTCACATCTATTCACACAAGACCGTCAAACATACAGCCACACACACGCCCCCCACCGGACCCTTAGCAACAGCCTGCAGCCCGGAGCCAAGCAGCAAACAAGCGGCACAGTTCAAGACGTCTCGCTGAATACGTGAAATTACAGACACTCGCATCCATTTAGGTCCAATTAGAGCCTGCTTGTGAGTGAACTTTGCAGTGACATCTTGAATGCCAAACTATGATTCATCAAGGCTCCTTAATTAACAGAAAAATACATGATTTGGAGGTTAGCGTTGGGGCTGCTTAAGTCCCAGCACAAGGTTTTGCCACCATTTTAATTCAGTTTTTGTTTTTTTTCTCTCTCTCTCTCTTGGCAAATAGAAGCTACTTTTCTATTCAGTACATTTTCATTAATATGTATTATGCCTTAGCTCTGACAACCGGAGACCATATAAATGCCCTTAAATACATATTGGTTTATGTTGTTAGTAATAATACTGTCAATGTCTTTTTTCAGGATCCTACAAATGGGTACTACAGCGTGAACACCTTTAAAGAGCACCACACGCCCACGATGACAGGCAGCCAGCCGGCCGAGGTGAGGAACCCCAGCAGCACTGGCACTCTGGGGAAGCAGAGGGTCCCCACAGGCATGTCCTTCAACAACATCTACTCCACTCTGGGAGCTGGCTCCAACCGCCTGTACGACTACAGCCAGCGCTTCGTGCTAGGTATGGGCAGCAGCTCCATCGAGCTGTGCGAGCGCGAGTTCCAGCGTGCCTCCCTGAGTGACTCCAGCTCCTTCATTGACACGCAGTGCGACAGCAGCGTGAGCAGCTACAGTAAACCAGACGGATATGTGCAGTTTGACAAGGACAGTAAAGTGTCAGCCTCCTCTTCCTCACACTACTCCCAGTCCTCCTCTCAGAACTCAGATCTGACCAGGCCTCTGCAGAAGCGCATGCAGACTCATGTCTGACCTCTAGAACAGGAGGGGGAGCAGGAGGAGCAAACACAGGATTGTCAAATACCCCGGGACTCTTATGTAAACTATAGGACAGAAAGAGTCTGGTGGATGCCTGGAGACCTGGGCATGGTCGGCTTTAAAGGTGACTAAATGCCCCAAAATATGGACCAAGAAGCCTTATACCCCCTCACGCTTAACACAACACTCACCTCTTTTCTACAACATCGTAAGAACTGTGCCACATGAAGGTTGTTTGCCAAGTTTGGAACTTGAAATGAAAAAAGTGCTCGCCACAGTGGGACTGTTTGTGGATCAGAGTGCAACAATACCACAAGGATTTGTGTGACAATCAACTCCCCAGGCAGAGACTGTTTCGCCTTTTGAAGATTGTCATTCAGAAAGAAACTCTGTGAATTGGCGAAGCACTCAGCATGAAAATCATGATAATGAGCTGGAGCCAGTGTCCTGCTGCTCTGTTGGAGTTTGAAGCACAAGAAACAAGCGTGCACCTAGCTTGTTTAGCTGCCCCTCCACGCGTCCCTTTACAGACTGGAGCGAAGTTGGGCGAGTTGAAATTGCTTTTGCCTGGAGGTGACAGAAAACTTTCTCCTTTTGCCCACAGATGTTGAGCCTAAAACAATGTGCAGAACAGAGTGGGCCACAGAGCAGATAAGGCTCTCAAAGCCGCTCTGTCACACAGACTGTGATAAAAGACTATCAGTGTACATATGTGAGTATCATTTTATAATGGTATCATTTCTCTAATTGCCTCTGACTTCACTTTGGTGGACTCAAAATGAGACATCAGCGCCTCTTGTTGTGATGAATTCTTTGCCTTGAGGGTCTGAAACTTTCAAATTGAATGACAGTGTCAGCTCTTTTGTTTACGAGAACTCCCTCCTCCAATGGTTTTGTGCCCAACTCTAAAAAGCACTTGGACAGAAAGCCCTACAACACATCATAATGTAACTGTGAGTTTGCCTGCCATTTTACAGGTATATTGTTTCCAAACCAGAGTAGACATTGCATTTTAACCAGGCAGCTGAGATATTTCACCCCTTTTGTCAACATCACTGGCGGCCCTGATTGTGCCATCTCTTCTGGTCATCAAGGGACAGCACATATTTTACTGTTGTTTTCCTGTTAAATACTCTTCATTTCTGCTGCTGTGACATATTGTTTAAATGCATTTTGTTTTATTTTATGCACTAATTATTTAACTACTGACAGTATATGTAGTAATGTAGTTCATAGGGGCATTCTCACACTAAACTTTTTAACTGAACTAGTTCTGAAAATGATTAGTTTCACACTTTTTGTTTATCATTGCAGCCGTATGTTTGGTAGAAGCTGTTTACATTTGATGGTCACACATTGTCAGAAAAAGCTTCGCTAAATGAAAATGGAACGAGGGAGTCTGCAACAGGAGAGAGAAAAGTAGACATTGTTAAGCACTTTATGTATTTTTTTCATTTCTGCAGAAGTGATTTCTGATGTAATCCTATTTTACAAATGAATGGAGGTCCGTTGTAGATCTTAAGACGCCACGCTGTGTTTGGGAGCTGATAATCCATCTTGGCACCTGTAGACTGTATATACATGTCTTATGCATCTCTCTGTGTACATATTTTGTTCTGTTCCAGACTTCTCTGTGAGTCAGATTTCAATATATTAGAGCTTAACAAATCCATGTGGCATCAGCATTGTGTGAACAGACAATCGCTTTCTCTTTGTTTTGCGTCCAGAAATCTTATCAACATATTCTATTCATGCTTGTTTCACACAAATTACATTAGAGGCTTATGTGTGCAGTTTTATTCCCCCATTTCTCACTGGGAAATCAGATTCTCACACTAGATTGGTAAAGTGCAGAGCTTAGCTGGTTTGGCTTTAGACAGGAATTCTTCATTCTTCTACAGTGGCGCATGTGAAAAACGTGCACAGTGTCGCCCGAGTAGAACGACACGAGTCTGACGGCAGGTGAATCTGGACTGTTTTACTTCTTTTGCCTTTCTCATACCTCTTTTTTTTCTGATTGGCAGTGGTCACAAAATCAGATCTATTTTGCATGTCGTGTGTTTTTGGTATTTAAACAAAACTCTCATTATTTAGATTCCATGAAATAAACATAACTGCTTCATTGTCTCACTGTTTTTCTATCAGATCATGTGCTGGAACTCTCCCATAATGCAGTTCCCAGGGCTCAGAATATGTACAGGTCAAATGAAACATCAATATTTACACCTGGCCTGTTCCCCATCAAGGACATGGCAACACGCTGACCAGTCCAGGGTGTCTCTGGGACGTATCCTCACAGGGGACAGGACTTCTCACCTGTGGAGCCTGGTCTGGCTGTGAGGGCCGCACACAGGCCAGAGCAGAACAGATGAATAAACATACAAGCCCACACAATTACAAGAGGTTGCTGGCCTTTGCTGATAAAACAGCAGCCGTCTCAGAGAGGAACACACACAGACTATTATTCAGACATAAAGACTTGCCGGTGGCAGACTGGATAAGGACATTTCTTAAGTGAGAGAAAGAGCCTACGAGTGTGGCAAAAGAGCTCATTTGTAAATGTTTGTAGTGGCAACTCTTTCCGGCGGCTCTATTGAATTTTTTTTTTGCTGCAATAAGCATTAAAGTGGCCATTTAACTGTCTCTCCAGAAAACACCCGCTCTGCGCTCATCTATTTTTCTCATTTGATTTCTACATGCCTATTAACCAGTGTTGCAATTAACCCCTTCCATAATGCTTCACCTCAAGGCAACGTGTGCGTCACACATAGAATATGAGAGTCATTGTTACAGGGAGTCAAATGTGGAGCTTCCTGTGAGGAGGCTGTATTTCTCTGTAAACCAAATCTGTCTGTTTTACAAACACTAATCCAGATCACAAACTAAAGGTGGACTGTGGTTTCTTTGATTTCTATGACAACATAAGCCTAACTGTAATAAAGATGACTTGTAAATTCTGCTGGATAATCCACTCTCTTCAGTCAGTGGCCCTCTGTATCTTAAATGAAATGGTTGTATTTTAAGTGTGGTCTGTGGAACTATGATGCTTTTACTCTGTATATTTGGAGAATAAACCTCATGTTTGAGATGGCGTGAGTGTACATGATTGCTGCTGCTTAGTGCGTATCTAAATGGGAATGAGACGCCGAGGCTCCATTCACACTTTTACTGCGTGTGTGGGGATTCCATCCTCACTCAGTTCACACTTATATCTTTGTATATCTTACACTGTATATGTGCTTATCATCACCTGTATAATGTAAACTATATGTATATCCTGTATTACATTTAGACAATACAGAACATACTGCACAGCTAGAGAAGAAAAGACATTGCATTAACCTTATTATTTTTGCTCTGACCTCTATAGAAATTCAAAGTAGTTGTTGTGGCAGACGCAGTTTGCTTATGCTGCTTGTGTACCTCACCAGGTTTGCATATAAATTGCTTAGATTAAGATAAAAATTAATGAATGTTTTATAGACCATGCTTATTATCTCTGAATATTTGTGATTATGCTAACGGTCTCCCAAATGAAAACATCAACAGTGCTGCTATGAAAACCAGGTAAAAACATGTCTATTTATGACTCCACGGCTGACTGCACAGTGCACACACACGTTCACTGAGACCTAGAATACATCCAAATGGTTCAAAGCTATTTGTCCACAACCAGCCGATATAGTTCTCCAGCAGTCAGCAGATTCACACCATTACATTTACCAGCCTTTAATCCATTAATAGGACCTTTGCAGTCTTACTCTAAATTAAATGAAGTTAATAAAAGAGCCAGGCTGCCTGGAGCAGCAGCCACACTCCTGCACCACTGAAACCTAAAAGTGATTTGAATTCTGTCATGCATACAGTCCATGCTCTGCAAGAGCAATTACTCTGGAGCTGGATTAATCCACTTGCAGGCTGCATGGGAATGTGGCATTACTGTGGTCTATAGTCCCCAACGGCTGCTTTGTGCGAGAGAAGAGAAAAACTCAAGGCTACACTCCAAAGTCATGACAAAGTATGTATGATGCCTCCAACAGCACTGAGCGCTCATTCTGCTGGAATTCACTTTTCTACACCTCACCAGCTCTGGTTTCAAATCAGTGTGCGGTGTGTTTAAATAGAACAAAATAAACATGGGTTTGGGACAACGGGTGACCACAACTATCCATCATCTATGGGCCAGTCACACCCATCCACAGAGTCACGATGTTTGAACCAGTGTAGAGTCTCTACTGATACAACACAAGAATGTTTTCAACTATGGGAGGAATACAAGCGCATGGGTGGCATTAGAAATATGGTTTTAGTGCAAGTAAACAAAAAGATTAACTATAAATGTTTTAAATCCCCTCAATTCTGATTAGAAGAATACTTCTAAACCCCCTGCACTTATGCAATGGATCCATTTATACACAGTTTGACTGACAGCACACCTGACAGGCCAAACCACGGCCACTTTCAGTAGTTTTAATACTATATCACTTCACCAGTAGAAATCACATTCAGAAGAAGACAGTAATGGCTGCTCTGTATCTGCTGTGACAGTAATAGTAGCAGTACAATTCTCCACATATTTCTGACCCCATCCAAGAGACTTTTGTTCAAAAATATCTGACAAATGTATTCCTCACCACTCGTAATTTTCTCCAGGTGCAAATTAATCACAGCAGAATATTCGAGCAAAAGTCCCTGTAGTCTTTGTGTTGTGAAATTACCCATGACCAGGTATTTACCAGGAGTAAAGACCCTTAATGTCCCAGGTACACACTGAACAACCCATTGTGTTACTCTTCCACAGACAGTTCATGATGTTTGTTGGCTCGGGGTAAATTATCCATGTTATTTTACTGTCACTCAAACTTATTTTTAATTCCCAAACTGTGAAGCATATGGTGGCATGCTGAAAAGTTGTTGAGTGACATGATGTTTCAGCTTTCTGGAATTAATTGCCTATGAAATGGCTTTTTATTGTATTTTGATTATTTGGTAGCATATGTCTTTGGTTTCAGCAGAATATTAAGTGCATCCCTAAACTATGTAGGTGGCATAAACAGTCCGCTCTTATTAGTATGTGCACCGGGGGAGTATATTTGAGAGAATCGTAGTGATACCTGGCCTTGAGTAGACTCTCGTACTCTCTTAGTTTTGTAGCTGGCTCTGAGCAGACATAGCCTCACTCAGCGCATCTGCATTATTGAAATCAGAGAGGTTGAGTTGTGGGTGAAAGAGACACATCAGTCATTCTGCCAGACTTTGAACTGACTGATACCGGCTTCTCTGAGTGTTTTCAAACTCACAGGGCACGAGTGAGAAAAGCCAATATTTTATTTGGGCTGAAGATGAGATTCCAAACATCCAAGGGCATTTCCACAGAGGAGCTTCCACCACACGATGTCTGCTCTTCACTTGTGTGTGTGTGTGTGTGTGTGTGTGCAACCATGGAAATGTTATCCTTTTGCATGGAACGTTCCGTAGTATGTCATTATTTATTTTTAGTTATCTTTTTTCATACAGGGAGCGTCCAGTGAGAGCGCTCTCCCTGTTCAAATGCAGAAAAATTGAACCAAAAAACAAACAAAACAGAAATAATTTCATATATAAGTCCATTTAAAACAAAAGATGAAGTTTAAATCTGTCAGCGGGACAAATTGTTGTAGGAGTGAAGACGTTTCGCTGCTCGTCCAAGCCGCTTCTTCTTCAGTTCTGGTCAGATTACTGCTGGACACTGCCTTATATCTATCTGAAGAGAGGGGCTAACTACACTGAAACTGTAAAC
Source organism: Periophthalmus magnuspinnatus (assembly GCF_009829125.3). Lineage (NCBI taxonomy): Eukaryota > Metazoa > Chordata > Actinopteri > Gobiiformes > Gobiidae > Periophthalmus > Periophthalmus magnuspinnatus. Next base: position 4,639,648 of record NC_047138.1, read on the forward strand.
AGCTATTGTCTAAAGTTTTAACTGAAACAACCTTTAACGGTCCTACTATTGTTCTCTTTGTTTGCGTCTGAGGATGGAGTTATATACAATTTGTCCAGCTGACACATTTAAACTTGGTCTTTTGCTCTGGATCAGACCTGGACGACTGACGGATTACGCAGAAATCCATTTAAAACATAAAAAAAAGGTGCAGATGTGAGTTTAAATGTTCATCACCGGATTTTTGAATTGCATTTGTGGCACCAGATTATCCAATTTTGCTTCTACTTTTGGGGAACAAAACAGCCAAAAGTCAGGCTTGTCTATACCAGGCTCATATCTCCACATCGGGTTGTGTCACCTGCTTGTCTCCATGGAGATAGATACATTTAATACCATATGTCATGCTCACACCGTTGTATAGTGTGTATGTTTCAAGGAGTTTGTGCGTTTGGGTTTGTTCAACATAATGGATTTGAAGGACTGGAATAGACTTTCAATTTTTATTAAAATGATCAAACCTTGACTTGAGTTCATTTTTTTTTGTTCAGTGGCGATGCTCATACATTTAACACTCAATGTTTTAGCAAATACATACTGTACTTTAAACTGCGGAACATTCCAGATACAGTAATAACATTTACGTGCAGACACAAACATGCTGCCGGACCCTCAAACCAACACAATTCCTTCGTGCACCTTTAAAGTGAATATATGGAAACGACTCTCAGGTGAAATAAATGTGCAGTAAAATATGGTACAACTTTAGAGAACATTCTATTTCTGACTTCAATAGACCTGTAATTGCAGAGCAGACTAAAACGCTCCCCTGGTAATTATGCTTTTTATGATTTAAACATTTATGCTCAGAAAAGGTGCTCCCTCTTCAAATATATAGGCTAAATGTGCAAACCAAGATGTCCAGAGAGCTGAACCAGGATGAACCCAGAACAAACCAATGACTGAGTAAAGATCCTGATGGAAAAACGTCCGCCGAGTTAAAGGTGTTTGTCCGTTTCTCACCTTGGCCACTGCTTCATGGTTCTTCTTTCAATTACAATTTCATCCCTGCAGCTGACACCGTGCACACAAATACATTCAAATGTGGCCTTGTTTAGTGAATACAAACATACTTGAGAACATTTCATGGTCAGAAGCTCTAATATTTGAAGAAAGTACTATTTAAACCACACAAACTGCATGATAACAACCTCTGGAGCTGTCAAAACCAACAACATAATTAGGTTTTTATGCAGGTTTTAAAGTGGCAGGTTTTTTCTGCAAATCTATTTCTTGTGTATATTTATCCTCTACTTAAAAAACAGAAGCTACTAATTAGAACATGATGACTTTCACTTTGGAGCACAGAGACAAAGTAAAATAATGACTATTGTAAATGTAAACTATCACTTAAGATAAGATCTGCCTTTATCAGTCCCACAGTGGGGAAATTCCAGTATTGCACCGCACAGTTAAAGAACAGAAGGAAAATGGTACATGCAATAAAACAAGATAATAGATAAATAAGCAACTATATGTAAGATTATGATTATAAAACTCATGAACATATAATTTGGTGCTTGTTGTTTTGGTGTTTTGGTTCTCAAGATGATTATCCGATAAAAAAAGCTGATTGAGTCACACATGAGGCTGTGTACTGCTCCTTTAAGACGGTAAGAGCAACCACTTCAACTAAAGCAAAAGAAAAAGTCTCTTCTGTCCAGTTGACAGAATAGACTTTTTCTTTGCTGTGGATCACACCGGGACGCCTGAGGGATTACACGGTCCAACTATCAACTTTATTGAGATAATCCGCAGTTGTTAGAAGTTTTAAAATGATATTTTGTCCTTGCTTTTACCTTACCTACACTCACAGAAATTACAGCATTGTGTGCTTAGTCATCAGGTGAAATGATGTCTTCTTGCCAGCTCCTGGGGGATAAATAAAGCAAGAAAATTTTGTGCTCCAGCGAGGGCATTGGAAATCGAATGTAGTGGCAAAAGTGTTTTTCTTGAGTGCGGGAAGGTGGATTTAAAGCAGGTTAAGATAAATACATCTCCCCTCCTGATTACGAGGCGGTCGTCGAGTCAATCCCACGGAGCATCTTAAATAAAGTATTGATCGGCTGACCTTTTCCTGTGTTAAGGTTTGCTCGTGTTGGTCCCGGCGCTGTTGACTGGACAAACTGTGGACAATTAGCTTTCAGTCTTCACTATTAGACTCTTAATTACAGAGGCAGCAGTCTGCAGATTAGGCACCTATTATTAAGCATGTCTCCGCACGCATGTCTTTGTCTATCACTCTTCACTATAGACAGTACGTACAAAGTGATGGCAAAGCTATTTTCACTCACGTAATTGTCTGGCGTCCTTGACATTTCGGTGTAAAGTCGATCAAGTAAGCAAGGACTATTCAAAAACAACACAAAACCAAAGTGCCGCACGCTTGGCTGAATTACACTGACACGTGCGCGACGAGTTTGTAAGAGGCGGTTGACGGATAATTGTTAATATCTATGGCGACTTATTGAACGGAAAAACAGAACTAGTCCATTTTTAATGATTTGTAGTGGTCCAAAGTTATTCCAGAGCATCCTAGTCCATCCTAGAGTTTTGCCTTCCTGGTAAAGCTAACAAAAACTAGCATATTAATGTGTACTTCCTGAATATTGGACAGTAAAATGCTTTATAATCAGATGGAGACAGTGCGCAGTGGACATATTTTGGAAAGAAATCAACTGTAGGGCCTTGTTCTTTAGGAATTAAGTCTTTGTTCATGATTTGTTAGTTATTATTAAGTAGAATATAAAATAATATTCATTTCAGAAAGTGTTGAAATGGCCTGGGAGCGCCTTGGGGTCCCAACGGAGGAGCTGGAGGACGTGTCTGGGGTGAGGGAAGTTTAGAAGTCCCTGCTTAGACTGCTGGATAAGTGGAAGAAAATAGATGGATGGATGGAAAACAGCTGAGTAAACTTAAAAGTGTACATTTGCTTCCAGTTTCATTCATCCAAAGAACAGTTCTATCACAACAAACTTGTCCAAACGGAAAAGTGTACGTTAGGACTTGTAAAGACGCCATGTAACAAGTGTTTACCAAGTGTGTTTTAGTGTGAGTTTTACCGTGTGTGAGTTATGTGACTTAATTACACTCTACATCATGGTTGATGAGTTTGGCTGGGCTTGTTGACAGAAACTTGCCAGTATTAGGGCTGCATTGTGTTGATGTAGAGAGGAGAAATGTCAGCCAGTTTATCTTGTGCCAGTATCGATGTGATAGATGTGTCTTCTTTACAAAGACCTGCTTTCATTTAAACTCAGCCACGTTGACATTCTGCAACTATAAACAAGATGAAGTAAATGATCTGTGCATAAGAACAGAGGCAGAACACAACCACGTGCTTGCAAAAATGTGCGGGCGACAATAATCATTTTTTTTTAATTAAGATTCATTTTGCACTTGAGCGTTAAGGACTCTTTCTAATAGTTGGAGCTCTGAAAATGGGTTTTCATTTGGAGTGGATTCAAAACAAATAGAACAGCCGCAGCGCCGACGTGGCATTTGGAGTGCACGGCTCTTCACCGCCAAGTCCATTTGTTGGGCTCGTCATTTGGAGTTGGAAGGAAATGTTCGCGTGTGTGAATATTAATAGCACATAGATAACAGGCATCCATCCAGGGGACTTTGCAGAAAAATATTGCAGACAGTTGTTGATGCCGGTGCTTATCTATAGTAATATGTTTGAATTATTCCGATGACTTTAGAAAGATGGACTGATGAAAGGCAAAAACACAAGACCTCAATGTGCAATGTTATCAAGAGAAAAAGAGTTGCTTCGGTGATAAAGAACAAAGGGGAAGGCTGAGTTTTCCTGCTGATCGTCTTGGGAGAGAGCAGCACAAATATTGATTCATCTCCCCGGCTTTATATAGATAAGGTTTTTTTCTTTTGTTTAATCTGACTGGGAGGCTCTCTCAGTGTTTAGGGGTAAACAGACTTATCATTATTTTGAATGAAAGGCAGATCAAGACCAATGATTTGCGTGCTGGCTCAAGTAAGTATGCCTCTGTTTTCCAAATACATGCTGATGTCAGACACAAAGCAGGCTCACTGATCATTACTGCATGTAATATTAAAAGAACTAAAGGATCAGACCTATCCAAGATAAGTAACATATAACAAAAGTGCTTCACATTATTCACAAGGCAGAAAATACCACTACTTTTCTACTTCTCCACTGAAAACAGCTCCGTTTTCTGCAGCTCTGTCATTGCAAAGGTCACATAACTTCTACATACTGGACTATTCATTTTCTGCTTTATAGATGGCCACTGGTACACTGGAATGTGCACTTTCCTTCACTTGTACTGTATAAAAGAAATTGAGTAGTGCTTTAACATAAAGTTCAGGAGTAACCTATCCACAGCGTTATATGTGTTTATAAGCGTTTAAACACATGAGCATATGTTTAATACCTTACATAAGTCATTAACAGAAGCTCACGTGTTTGTTAATAAGCCTCATAGAAAGTTTGTAAGACTTTATAAAACATGCTCATGAAACTACAGAAAATGTCTATTTAAAGAGTATTGGAGGGACAGTGAAAACACCCATTATTCCAATCCAAGTACTAACCAGGCCCAGACTCGATTACCTTTGGAGATCAGACGAGATCGGACATTCTCCAGCTGGTATGGACGTAAGCTTTTCTTCTTCACTTCTTTATACCTTCCTTTCTCACTTACGAATGACTAGTACTAGCACTCTCTCCTCTCCCATCTTCACCCTACCCCCATCCAAAATCACGGAAATGTCACACACACACACACACACACACAGACACAGGTACACACACAACACACACACACAACACAGACTTGTCACATACGAGTGTAAATAGCTGTTATGTTCACAACCCATGTTATGTCTTGTACGTCTTATCACCTTTTGTCACCATTGTTTATGTATGGTCACTATGTATGTATGTATTGCATTAAATAAATAAATAAATGAATAAATACATAAATGAATGAATGAATACATAAATAAAAAAACAAAAAACAAAACATTATTATGGAATCTACTTAGACATAATATAAGAGTTATACATTGGATTGTAAACATCTACCAAATTATAAACTCATCAGGTATTTAAACAAAACAGCATAATCCAGGATCATTTACAGGACTGTGGATATATTTAGGATAAAAGGTTTAGACCAATCAATGAATCTACTTAAGCCTGATATCCACTGTTGGTTATTAGCATTAACAGCGTGACTGTAACGATCTCATCCTTCATTTACATTTGAAAGTTTTGAGAGTGTTGAAAAAAGCACAGAGTGAATTTTTTCTTCATTATTTTATTATTACAAAAACTCCCAGGCCCAGTAATTGGTTGAATGTCCGGTAGCTGTGCCTGGTCTTAAGACAAATATCTCAAGTTTGAGTTAAATCACGAAAATCCACTCAAGACTCGCAGTCAGATTCAAATGAAACACTTCAGAACATCCAATATGAAGTGCTCCGTTTGACATATGAGCCTAAAACAGACCAGTTGAAGACCAAGTGACTAAAGCAGTGACGACAATGACCTGTAGTAGATGCCATTTAAGCGCGAGGGCAAAGGTGGGAGGTGGCACCGCGCCTCAGATGAATCGTGTCACGTACAGTCAGCGCTGAGTGAGTGGCAGTGGGCAGATGGCCGACTTTATGCGGAGCTGAGTGTGCGTGGACGGACGGACGGATGGACAGAGCAAGATGCCCACACGATACAGTACGTGCCCCCTCGTGCAGACCAGAGCTACGCCCACAGCTCGACCCCACATGGCTTCCCCGTGCACAGCTGCTGACATGCGTGTACACAGACATTTCTGCGCTCTCCGTGGGCACAACACAGACGTGACTGCACTGTAAAATCCAACAGTGCATCTAAACATAGAAGAAGTAGTAGTCGCTTGCTCAAAATGGGTTGAATCAAGTCACGTCTGTCATGAAAGTCAAATTAAACCAGTTGTGTGCAATGAGATGCTGAGATTAAAGCAGCGTTTGGTGATTTTGGGGGCCGCTGAGCTTTACAGCGTGTGTGTTTGTGTACAAGCGGGCCACATGAGCTCTTTAAATGGGTCAACGATAAGAGTGGCCAAGGCTTCACAATGAACTAAAACGGGGGCAGTCCATTCCCCCTCCACTACTAATACTCCCCCTCCTCACCCCTCTCACCACATGACAACCCGGAGCGTAGGAGCCATCGGAGGGTGTAATAATTCCTTAATTGTGAAATGCACGGGAGCTAGCGAGTTATTCACACAAGCGTGGAGAGGATGGGGGGGGGTGAAGCGGGGGGGGGGGGGGGAGGGGGGAGGGGTCATTAGGCCCGGGGGGTGGGGGTGGGGGGGTGTTGTGACCACGTCCGCTGTAGCCAAGGAAGCAGCCGAGAAAAAAAGATCCAAAACAATGAGTCATGGCCCTAATGAGCGCACATTCCCTCAAAGTGCGTCTCGGCCAGTCAAATGAAAAGTATTCACATTACCAAACAACATCTCAATGACGTGCGTGAGCTGGAAGTTCTAATTAGCCACACAAAAGCCAGAGATTTGCACAAACAAGATGACAGAGGCGACAGCGACATCAATTTCCTATCATTTTTAAAACATCTATATTTATTTACCGATTGTTTTATTGCGCTTGCTGTCTATCGTTTGAAGATGGAGCCAAAGTTTTGGAGAAATTGTTTAAGCAGCTTGAAATGACATGTCACTTTGGGGGAGAAATGGCAAATAGTGTTTTTTGGCAGATCTGGCTGGCAGATTGTCTGTTTAGAGAAGCCATCCCTCTGTGCTTGTCATTCAGAGATGGTGGGTCCACACTGCCCCCCTGTGGTCACTCTCAGAAGTGTTTGTTGGATTATTTGGACTGTTGAGTGTTATTTTGGGCATGGATGTTTCTTGATTCAGATAGTGGAACCGCGTACTCTGCGTTTATACAGTTTTATGCATAGGCTGCTTCTGAAAAACATGTTCACCCCTCGCTTAATCTGTCCCAGGCTATTTGCATAATGAAGAAATTTACTGAACTGATTTATACATATGGAAAAAAAAAACACAAAAAAAACAGTTTGACAATCAGGAATGAAATGTCAAGCGCAATCAGAGCGCCAAGTCGTGTGATTGAAGCACGGCTCCATCTGTGATAATAATTAGAATTCTGTGGAACGAGCAAAACTCATCTGCAACTCAGTCATTTAGCTTTCAGGGGCCTTAAACCAAATCATATTTGAGGGGCAATTTCCACCCAAGAAGCCACTTATTTAATTATCTCCCATTTAATTAACGTGTGATGCCTAAAGTGCCAAAGCTCCCAGTGATATCAGAGCAAAGACACGTGTTTTACACCATTTTACCGTATTACAAGAGATTTATTTTGATTCATGTTTGGATTAAAGCAGCTGATCTCAGGAACCAAAACAATGTGAAGGACTTAGAAGGTCCAAGGACTTGAAGCAGAAAAAAATGCAGTGAATTTGAATACTTTAAATGCTAGCTCGGTTAATTAAGGAGCTGCGTGAGTAACATTGATACGGGCCATTAATCATGTAAATTAGTAAATCAGTTGTCTGAAAAGGTCTGTTGATGATAAAATAAATAAAAGTATATGAGGGATTGAAGTAGGCCCGTAAAGTTACTCCAGCCCGTTGTAACAAGATGGCAGCATATGTTTAATCTTGTTATCATATTATAGGAAACTGGAACTAAAAATAGACGAATAAACCAGGACCAAACTGAGAAAACAGAACATTTATATCCCCAAAACTGTGGCGCCTATAACTGACTTCTGTAACACACACTGTACATTCCGCTCTGTTGCGATGCTAATTCAAAACATCGTAACTTCTTAATAATAAACCAAATCCCTCATCCCTTTTTTCCCGAGAATCCGAGTGAAGCTGCCCAAATATTCAGACCCTATACACTCTGTAAAGCCTTTCATTTGCATTCACTTCATTTTCCCATTATCGCCCATTATTTGTATTTAAGAAATGAATGAATAGCCTGTGCGCATTGTTCCAGTTCATAAAGTTGTACTCAGTGGAGCGCAGAGAAGCCGCTGTGAAGTCCACTTTTCTGTGCCATATGCATCCATTTATTTATTTATTTTGTGGATTTATAAAGGAACATAAGGCATGAGATGAATAAATGCTAATGCAAGTGTTGCTCATGAACAAAATGCTATTTTTGACAATATGGTATCACACGTACCGCCAGACATCTGACCTGTAAATAGGTCAATTATAGATTATGGATATACAGTATGTAGGATATATTGATGTGTGTATGGGAGTTTTTTTCCCCATTATATCATCATTATGACCTTGTTGCATTTCGCCCTCATTTTTGACAATTACTGAACTACAAACCTGTGTCTTGCATCCCGTATTTCCCTCCATTTTGTATATCTACTTAATGTTCCTTTCTTACTTGTAAATATGCACTGGAATAATACCACATGCACAGTGGTATTATTCCAGGCAAACTCCAAACATCTCTAGAGACGAGCTGGTGGCAAACCCTACGGCAAAAAAAAAAGTACCATAGTTTAATTTTAATATACACTTCCTGGCCAAAAAAAAAAAAAAAAGCGCATTAACTGTGGCATTGTTTCGATTTTGCTTCTGCAGCGTCACAAGATTTATTTCCATCCAGTGTTCCATCAACTTTCCACCAAGATGTTGCATTGATGATGGTCGAGTCTGACGCTGCACAAAGCTTCTCCAGCACATCCCAAAGATTCTCAATGGGGTTAAGGTCTGGACTCTGTGGTGGACAATCCATGTGTGAAAATGACGTCTCATGCTCCTGATCCACTCTGTCACAATTTGAGCCCGATGAATCCTGGAATTGTCGTGTTGGAATACGCCCGTGCCATCAGGGAAGAAAAAATTGATAGAAATTGATGGAATAACCTGGTCATTCAGTATATTCAGGTGTCAGCTGACCTCATTCTTTTGCTGAACCTAGACCGGACCAACTGCAGCAACATCAACGTATTTGCTTAGTTAAATTAAGCTGGCGACTTGTATTTTTTTTGTTTTGTTTTTTTTGTTTTTGGCCAGACAGTGTATATATATCCACTTTACCCTTTATCGACTGAGCACATTATAGACCAGTACAGCTCGCCTAGACTTTTATTCTTTTTTTAGCTATAAAAATCATGTTAAAGAGTATCAGAATGTACTGCATTTTTCACACAACTACCTCTATTTTAAATATTCATCCATATTTTTCCTTTGACGCGTTGAATAAGTGGCTGGAAAAATCCCCGCGGCACCTGCGCTCTGACTCATCATCTTCAAGGGACAATGAAAGCAGATTACCGTAATGACAGTAACATATTTAAAGAGCTCCACACCTCTGCTTTGAGACGCCATTTGAATTTTGCACAATTGGTTGCGGAGTTACGGTAACAAAAAGTCCACAACCGCGCTTTATCGGCGACGACAGCATCCGACACTATAGGATTAATGTTCCTTTCTTACTTGTTAAAAAAATGATGTTTGGGTAAAATCGTACTATCCCAGCCAAGCCCGAAACATCTCTAGAGACGAGCAGATGGCAAACCCTACGCCAAAAAAGTTCCATAGCGTACTTTTAATATAGTAAATGTCCTGGAGGCTGGATGACAGCAGCAGCAACGGGACAAAGGTGACGGTGTTTTACTCATTCCCAGTTTCTACTACCGTTTATGCGCCAGAATCTTTGTCCCTGGTATTACGTTGTATTTTTATATCGTTTTTCCGAGACTTGAAACCCACCAATCCCGAAACAGAGAAGTTTATTCAGATACCTTGACAAAGTTTGAAGCAGCCTTTGATACTCTACCCACCAAACATTCCCTACCTTTGTGACCTTAGCGATGAGTTTGTTTTGTAGCGTTGTTGACAAGCGCTTTCGACGGGCCTGCAGGAAAGAATAGTGCAGTTATGTCACAAATAGCAAGGCTGCGTTTCCGTTTGAACCCACACAACTACATAAATAAGCAAAAAAAAAAAAAAAAAAAAAGACACACAGTTGGAGTCGAGAGCTGTTACTGTTTGGTGCTGCGCTGCAAATTGAATCATGATCAAATCCTGGCCATATTGATTGGATTTGTGCGTGGGACTTTATTTGCACATTGATATTACGGGCAGAATCACGGCGAGCTTTTTTATTATGCAAACAAACACATGTAGGATCCAACACGCTCCCCTCCGGGCACTTACACTTTTCATTCCAGATGCAATGTGCGGAATTTGGTGCAGGGGAAAAAAAAAAAAAAAAAAAATCCAATATCTCCAGTAACACAGGGCACTATCAGATCTGGAGAACTAATTCAAGCAGAAGTGCGGTGGAAAAGGTGTCGAGTCGGTCCAGGAGTGATATCTGTCTTTCCCACAAGCCAAAAACCTCAGCCTTATTCCGCAGAAGTGTTTGTGACCGTGCAAAGAAGAAATGAGAAAGTGTAAGAGAGTCTGAAGAGAGGGGGGAAGAAGAAGAAGTCAGCCCTACAGTACAAGTGTGAGTGGAGAGGGCACTTCTGACAGAGGGCTTTGGGAAAATACTCTGTACTCATGTAATGGTACTATTACTTCCCGCAACTACCATATAAATACTTCTGCTACTGTTATATTGTATTATTGCTGTAACTAAAGCCACAACTGCACTATATCCATGTGGTATGCTTTAAGAATACGAATACTACAACTATTTATGGATACTTTTTTAGCGTTCTTTGCCCTAAATCCTCACGTGTATTGATATGTATCTGTTTGACCTAATTCCTAAATCTTACGTGTATAGATATGTAATATTATCTACCTCTTTGGCCTAATTTTCGTGATACTATCTGTTATCACGCACGGGTATATCTCGTTTGTTAGCATAAAAGATGATGTGTCCAGCCGCCTGAAGTAACTTTGACAAGATTAAGATGTACGTAAATACACTGTACGTATGTTTATTTGGAGGCTGAGGGTGAGACGACGCTATTAGGGACAACAACTCTTTGAGAATTGCGCGCAAATGTCAAAAACGCATCATAGTTCAAGTTACAAATATTGCCTATGAATTTGTATAGAAATGAAAAAAATGGTTGTGTAACTGTGTATCTCCTATAAACTGATATTTTAAGAAAGTCAGACCTTTTAATTTACCTTGTCGCGGGCCACATAAAATTACATGGCGGGCCACATTTGGAACGCGGGCCTTGAGTTTGACACATGTGGTATAGAGTTTAGTGTCACGGAAATGAGGTCAAAGAGATAGATAATATTACATAAGAGTTTAGGAATTAGGTCAAATAGATAGATGACAATACACATCAATACAAGTAAAGATTTATGCCATAACAGTACTTTTCCCACAAATATACCATTACTACTTCTACTACCACTACTACTGCTAATGTTTACATATGTATCAGCAGGATGTACTACCAATGTCACTGTGTTTTAACGTTAATACTAATAAAATTGGTAACTTTTCACCCGGAGCGTCTGTCACCTGTGTTTTCATGTCGATGTTATGGTTTTGTCGGGAATGTTCCACAGTATAGCATTAAAAACTTCTCTCTATCTCTATGGAGACAAGAAGATAACACCACCAACAAGCCAAGTAACAGGTTAGATCTGTGGAGAGGCAACCCCGCTCAGAGTAAAAAGGCTTTTTATCAAGGTCATTTTGTTAGGAATGGATGAGAAAAAAAAGTTTAATACCGTACTGTGGAGCTTTTCAGGCAGAGCAATAACATCAAGTTTGCGGAATTTCTGAAAAGTTACATAGATGTTCTTGCTTTTTCTTAAATGTTACATAGTTTGGCATTAAACCCATCTCCAAGTGGCCACCCCCTTCTTAGGCCAGTCTCTTGTTTTACTGGAGATGGGTGTCATGTTTTACTGTGGAACTTTCCAGGTAGAACAATTATCGTATTTTCCAGACTGTAATTCGCTCTGGAATATAAGTCGCACCAGCCAAAAATGCATAATAATGAAGAAAAAAATATATATTAGTTGCATTTTTTGGGGGGAAATTCATTTTACAAAGACCAAGAACAGACATTTTATCTTTAAAGATAAGTTATAATAATAATAAAATGTGGAACAACAGGCTGAATATCAGTACAGCACGCTAACGCTAACGTAACACATTTATATTTATTCAGCGACATGAAGCACAGACAGAACTGAACACGTGTCTGGTTTGTTAACGTAAGATATTAACAGTTAATCAGATAAATAAAGCAGAAAAATCAAGAAACAAGTTTACTCTGAATCTCACTACAGATCAATAAATCCACTGAAATCTTCATTCTGGGTGTTGCTTCTGAATAAACTCCACCAACTCTGGAGAATACGAGAATACCATTTTCTTTTAGGGGCATTTCTATTCAGTGTTTCGCAGATGTTTTTAAAATTACCGTAATGTTAAAATTGTACATGTTTAATGGTACAGGAGGAGTAGATACTGGTACACGAGACTAGAGTTTCCTCTGGTGTATTTTTAGTGTGACAATAACAAAGATGTGACATTATATATTTGAATAATTTCACATATAAGTCGCATCTGAGTATAAGTCGCACCTCCGGACAAACTATGAAAAAAAGCACCACTTATAGCCCGGAAAATATGGTAATAGAATGTTTCCCTCAAAAATAATACAGTGATAAAATATGTAATATGTAAGTGCATGCAGTACTGTATACCATAACATAAAACCAGTAAAATATATACACAGACAAAAGGTTAGCGACAAATATATATGTACTTTTTAACTCCCTTTTGCTCGTTGATTTATCTCTCCCACAAATACATGAACAGGTAGCCCCACAGCAGCATCCTGACAAATGATTCGACCTTGGTATTTAGCTGTACGCGGGCTTAATTTGCTCGCCTCGTACATCTTAAAACGTGTCCCATGTTGCCTGGACGGCTGAGGCGTCATTTGCATTGGCCTTTCCTGCTTTCTTTTGGCACTGTCTACTTATTATCTACACACGATCTCCCCTGACGCTGCTGCATCTTAGGAGGGCATTTCTGTGCTCATAATGAGTTCAGTTTGAGTGCTGGGCTTTTTTTGACAGCTATAAGTGCAGCGAGCTTTCTTTCACTTAGACTGGAGAAAATACGCTTTAAAGGGCCCATGTTACGCTATTTTCTGGTCTATGTTATAATCGTTTCCTCATCATAAACAGACCTGGAGTTAACACATGTTTAACACACAAACCTGCATGTTTAAGTTAAGCTGAAAACACTCTGTTCCACCTTGTGATGTCATCATGTGTAAAACAGGAAGTGCTACGATGTGTTTTTAAACTCCATACGCCTTCACTAAAATCATTTGGATAATTTCAGTCCTGGAATTTTCTATCACTACTAACCAAAAGATAAAAGGTCGATGCTGAAAACTTGACAACTACCACTTCATGACATCACAAGGTGGAATGGAGCGTTTTGAGCTTTGGATAATATAGACAAACTAATAATAAAGGTTTACAAAACACAACTCTGGGTATGTTTTTCATGAGCTAACAGCATTCTAACATGGCTCAAAGCTCACAAGAGGCAGTTTTGAATTATATAGGACCTTTAAGTTACAGGTGATATTAAAAACACATTAAGTAACTTTTCCAGTGCAGGGTCTGTCGTCTGTTTGTCTACACACTTTTTAAGCCGCGTTAGAATGTTGTTACTTCATCAAAAAACATACCTGGAGTTGTGTTTTGTTTCATTCACACTTTTGCCTTAAAGTGAAGCAGATAATAAATAATAGTAAAGTAAAAAGTTGAGTAGTTTGGCAAAGCAAGTTTATTTGTACAGTACTATTTGTACATAAAGTAATTCAAAGTGCTTTACAGGATAAGAAAGACATTAAAATCACATGAATCAAAACATAAATAATCATAAATAATCATCATAAAATTAACATTAAAAGAAGAAAGTGCAGAATAAGAATCGTTCAGTCATATGCACAGATAAACAGAACTGTTTTGAGCTTGGATTGAAATAATGTCAAAGTCGAGGCCTGTCTCACATCTTCAGACAGAATGTTCCAGGTTTTAGCTGCAGAAAACTGAAACACTGAATCCCCATGTTTAGTCCTGGTTTAGTCCTGGTTTAGTCCTGGTTTAGTCCTGGTTTAGTCATGGTTTAGTCCTAGTTTAGTCCTGGTTTAGTCCTGGTTTAGTCCTGGTTCAGTCCAGGTTCAGTCCTGGTTTAGTCCTGGTTCAGTCCAGGTTTAGTCCTGCTTTAGTCCTGGTTCAGTTCTGGTTTAGCCCTGGTTTAGTCCAGGTTCAGTCCTGGTTTAGTCCTAGTTTAGTCCTGGTTTAGTCCTGGTTCAGTCCAGGTTCAGTCCTGGTTTAGTCCTGGTTCAGTCCAGGTTTAGTCCTGCTTTAGTCCTGGTTCAGTTCTGGTTTAGCCCTGGTTTAGTCCAGTTTCAGTCCTGGTTTAGTCCTAGTTTAGTCCTGGTTTAGTCCTTTTTTAGTCCTGGTTTAGCCTTGGTTTAGTCCTGGTTTAGTCCTGCTTTAGTCCTGGTTTAGTCCTGGTTCAGTCCTGGTTTAGTCCTGGTTTAGTCCTGGTTCAGTCCTGGTTTAGTCCTGCTTTAGTCCTGGTTTAGTCCTGGTTCAGTCCTGGTTTAGCCCTGGTTTAGTCCTGGTTTAGTCCTGGTTTAGCCCTGGTTCAGTCCTGGTTTAGTCCAGGTTTAGTCCAGGTTTAGTCCTGGTTCAGTCCTGGTTCAGTCCTGGTTTAGTCCTGGTTTAGTCCTGGTTTAGCCCTGGTTTAGCCCTGGTTCAGTCCTGGTTTAGTCCTGGTTCAGTCCTGGTTCAGTCCTGGTTCAGTCCTGATTTAGCTCTGGTTTAGTCCTGGTTTAGTCCTGGTTTAGCCCTGGTTCAGTCCTGGTTTAGTCCATGTTCAGTCCTGGTTTAGTCCTGCTTTAGTCCTGGTTTAGCCCTGGTTCAGTCCTGGTTCAGTCCTGCTTTAGCCCTGGTTCAGTCCTGGTTCAGTCCTGGTTTAGTCCTGGTTCAGTCCTGCTTTAGTCCTAGTTTAGTCCTGGTTTAGTCCTGGTTCAGTCCAGGTTCAGTCCTGGTTTAGTCCTGGTTCAGTCCAGGTTTAGTCCTGCTTTAGTCCTGGTTCAGTTCTGGTTTAGCCCTGGTTTAGTCCAGTTTCAGTCCTGGTTTAGTCCTAGTTTAGTCCTGGTTTAGTCCTTTTTTAGTCCTGGTTTAGCCCTGGTTTAGTCCTGGTTTAGTCCTGCTTTAGTCCTGGTTTAGTCCTGGTTCAGTCCTGGTTTAGTCCTGGTTTAGTCCTGGTTCAGTCCTGGTTTAGTCCTGCTTTAGTCCTGGTTTAGTCCTGGTTCAGTCCTGGTTTAGCCCTGGTTTAGTCCTGGTTTAGTCCTGGTTTAGCCCTGGTTCAGTCCTGGTTTAGTCCTGGTTTAGTCCAGGTTTAGTCCAGGTTTAGTCCTGGTTCAGTCCTGGTTCAGTCCTGGTTTAGTCCTGGTTTAGTCCTGGTTTAGCCCTGGTTTAGCCCTGGTTCAGTCCTGGTTTAGTCCTGGTTCAGTCCTGGTTCAGTCCTGGTTCAGTCCTGGTTTAGCCCTGGTTTAGTCCTGGTTTAGTCCTGGTTTAGCCCTGGTTCAGTCCTGGTTTAGTCCATGTTCAGTCCTGGTTTAGTCCTGCTTTAGTCCTGGTTTAGCCCTGGTTCAGTCCTGGTTCAGTCCTGCTTTAGTCCTGGTTCAGTCCTGGTTCAGTCCTGGTTTAGTCCTGGTTCAGTCCTGCTTTAGTCCTGGTTCAGTCCTGGTTTAGCCCTGGTTTAGTCCTGGTTTAGCCCTGGTTCAGTCCTGGTTTAGTCCTGCTTTAGTCCAGGTTCAGTCCTGGTTTAGTCCTGCTTTAGTCCTGGTTTAGTCCTCAGAGTGTGAGATGGTTCTTGTGCGTTCTCTTGTTCAGATGTTTGTTCCAGGGCGTCTGGTGCAGAGTGATGAGTTTGACAAGAATTTTAATTTTCGTTTTAAGAAACTCTCTCATTAATTTATGTTTTTTTTTCTTGTTTAATTAATAATTATCCATTGAAAACATCATCAGTTTTAGCTGAAGGAAATATACTTTTAGTCAAAGTTTTAGTCATTCACTTTTCGTCAGCAGAATGTGGCATTGACAAAAACTATGACAGAAATTTTCACAGACGAAATGCTGGAATACATAAACAAAATAACATTGCAAATCTTTCCAAACTTGATTTCCAAATGATTTGCAGCCTGCTGACCTTATACTGTATATTCAAATGTGTTAGATAAATGTACCAAAATGTGTTTACTGGAGCAGATGTACCCACAGTCAGCAATAGAGGCAGAAAATCCAACATGTGCGGGTGAAGCCAAGTGCACACTCCCCCCGGTGCTCGCAATTAAAATCTGTGGACTCACGCCGACTGTTAACTGTTGTCCATCTCTAACTGCAGGTGGCCACTGTGCTATGACACCCGTTGTCACCCACCGTCACCCGCCGTCACCCAGTCTCTCAGCTCAGAGCCCGGGTTAATTAAAAGAGCCGGAGTTTGCGGGATGTGTGCCCTGCTCTAAACAGTGTGCGCATAATTAAGGCAGCACCTGTTAAGACCCCAGTACACGGGGGTTAGTGAGCTCAACACATACAGCTGCGGAGAAAAAACTCAGCCGTGTGGAATGATGAGAGAACGCACTAATGAATCACCTGTATCCAACGACGCCTTCGGAAGATTTACACATTTAGAAACGTAAAGTACTGCGATATATGTATAGAAACGCATGGAAGTACTGAAAGACGTTAATATTTACTCCTAGTTTAATCCTGATTAATAATTTAGTCCTGGTTTAGTCCTGGTGTAGTCTTAGTTTAGTCCTGGTTTAGTCCTGGTTTAGCTCTGGTTTAGTCCTGGTTTAGTCCTGGTTTAGTCCTAGTTTAGTCCTGGTTTAGTCCTAGTTTAGCCCTGGTTTAGCTCTGGTTTAGTCCTGGTTTAGTCCTGGTTTAGTCCTAGTTTATTCCTGGTTTAGTCCTGGTTTAGCTCTGGTTTAGTCCTGGTTTAGCTCCGGATTAGCCCTGGTTTAGTCCTGGTTTAGTCCTGGTTTAGCCCTAGTTTAGCCTTGGTTTAGTGCTGGTTTAGCCCTGGTTTAGTCCTGGTGTAGTCCTAGTTTAGTCCTAGTTTAGCCCTGGTTTAGTCCTGTTTAGTCCTGCTTTAGCCCTGGTTTAGTCCTGGATTAGCCCTGGTTTAGTCCATGTTTAGTCCTGGTTTAGTCCTGGTTTAGCTCTGGTTTAGTCCTGGTTTAGTCCTGGTTTAGTCCTGGTTTAGTCCTGGTTTAGCTCTGGTTTAGTCCTGGTTTAGTCCTGGTTTAGCTCCGGATTAGCCCTGGTTTAGTCCTGGTTTAGCCCTAGTTTAGCCCTGGTTTAGTGCTGGTTTAGCCCTGGTTTAGTCCTGGTTTAGTCCTAGTTTAGTCCTAGTTTAGCCCTGGTTTAGCCCTGGTTTAGTCCTGGTTTAGTGCTGGTTTAGCCCTGGTTTAGTCCTGGTTTAGTCCTAGTTTAGTCCTAGTTTAGCCCTGGTTTAGCCCTGGTTTAGTCCTGGCCTAGTCCTGGTTTAGTCCTGCTTTAGTCCTGAAGTACATGAAGTACTGAAACACGCGCTCTAATGGAAAGTTTTTCTGATTTAAATGTATGCAAAGAAAATAAACTGTTGACTTTAAGGAAGACCTACTGTGCCGGTGTCTGCTGTATAGTTATAATGTGCTAGAATTCACACATTTAAATCACAGTTTTCATCTAAAATGACTTAAAACAAGAGCTGACAAAGGCATTGACACTGATCGGCATTATGGAGTCTGTAAAATGAGAGACTAAAGATTGATCAAACATGCACGAATCGCTCCAAAAATAACCAAAACATGGAAAAAAACGATGAAATTTGCATAATACGTCTACTTTATTAATGTTTATATTCAGATCATCTTAAAAATGAAATATTTACATGCCATTATACATTTATTTATTTATTATTATTTTAATTTTCTTTACTCAGAGTCTCTATTGTGATTTAATAATATGTTTCAAATGGATTTAACATCAAATATATTAGCATAGCAGTAATTATAGCCCTAGTGTAAAGGCACCAAATCCTCAAAATAACTATTATTTACCATGTATGAATAGCTTTTTCACTTTTATGATGTAAAAAATGTCTTATATCCAAATTGTTAATGTATTGGGAATAGCCCATTAAGTCACGGGACTGATTGTAACTGCATTATCCGTCTCAAATAAATAAATAAAACATGCATGGAGCGTATAATTCTTCCTCATAATCTGTACAGTACAGTTCAGTATTGTCTCACCTCCAGAGCCAGTTGGTTCAGATTATTCCAGGTTTTAGCTGCAAAAAACTGAAATGCTGATTCCCCGTGTTTACTTCTGGTTTAATCCTGGTTTAGTCCTGGTTTAGTCCTGGTTTAGTCCTGGTTTAACCCTGGTTTAGTCCTGGTTTAGTCCTGGATTAGCCCTGGTTTAGTCTTAGTTTAACCCTCGTTTAGTCCTGGTTTAGTCCTGGATTAGCCCTGGTTTACTTCTGGTTTAACCCTGGTTTAGTCCTGGTTTAGCCCTGGCCTAGTCCTGGTTTAGTCCCGGTTTAACCCTGGTTTAGCCCTGATTTAGTCCCAGGTTAGTCCTGATTTAATCCTGGTTTAGTCCTGGTTTAATCCTGGTTTAGTCCTGGTTTAGTCCTGATTTAGTCCTGATTTAATCCTGGTTTAGTTCTGCTTTAGTCCACGTTTAGTCCTGCTTTAGTCCAGGTTTAGTCCTGCTTTAGTCCTGATTTAATCCTGGTTTAGTCCTGGTTTAGTAGTGTTTTAGTCCTGCTTTAGTCCAGATTTAATCCTGGTTTAGTCCTGCTTTAGTCCTGGTTTAGTCCTGCTTTAGTCCTGGTTTAGTCCTGGTTTAGTCCTGGTTTAGTCCTGCTTTAGTCCTGCTTTAGTCCACGTTTACATTCCACTGTCTTTTAAGACATTCCAGTTGTTTCATCTCAGTGTTAAATCTAAACCCTGATGTCTTATTGCTCACATCATGTCCCTCATGTCCTTACACTCCTCCATCATGTAGAGTCAGTCCTCCTGCCGTTCGGTCACGTCTCACTGCTCCTTCAGACACAGGGGGTACATGGGACACATGGGGCACGGGGGGCACGGGGGACAAAGGGGACACAGAGGGGACACGGGGGACAGAGGCACTGACCCACTCTGACAGAGACCAGCCCAGCGGGAGCCGGGCCCTACTCTGCAGAGACAACAGGTAAATATCAGTCCGGTCGCTGCACAATGAGCAAAATTCACATGGAGATGACTTGTTGCTCCGTCAAACATGTTGCTCGAGACGTCTCCACGTGAATAAACAAGAATCAACGTGGTGAATAACTGTAAGAGCTGTTTCGTTGATAATTGTGTAATACTATTTGTAATTTATAAACAAATATGAGTAATTTAACAATGTAGACTGTATAAAGAAATAGACTAAGAGAGTTTCATATTTGGAGTTCTGACCACACGTATCATAGCAACCGAGGAGCCAATCCGGAGTGAGGCTGGTGAAGGTAACGCCTCGATTGAAACACACCCTGGTTTTTAGCAGGTGCTCTGTCAATCAAACCTGTTGCTAACGCTAGTGAGAGCAAGCTCCGGTAAAGAAGGTGCATCATTTGTCTGTTATTAATGTTCATATCTTGATTTAAGAACAAAACAGTTTAATAAAAACACAAGGATCATGTAGAGAGAATTAATACAGACATTTTAAGACCAAAATGACGAGCCTGACAGCAGCATTTGTGGAGAGAGCAGCGACAGTTTTTCAGTAGAAAGTGAATTGGAGCCAGAGTCGATGGAGCTGGAAGTGCGCACATGCTCACTTCCTGTTTGGAACGCAGTAGCTAGCAGGTTAGCTACAGTATGTCCATTTATATATACAGTCTATGCTTGTGATATTTCAGAATGATGAACAATAAATTAACTATTTAAAACTAGATTAGTTTTAGTCCTGCTTTAGTCCTGCTTTAGTCCTGGTTTAGTCCTGGTTTAATTCTGGTTTAGTCCTGGTTTAGTCTTGGTTTAGTCCTGGTTTAGTCCTAGTTTAGTCTTGGTTTAGCCCTGATTTAGTCCTAGTTTGGTACTAGTTTAGTCCTGCTTTAGTCCTGGTTTAGTCCTGGTTTATCCCTGGTTTAGTCCTTGTTTAGTCTTAGTTTAGCCCTGGTTTAGTCCTGGTTTAGTCCTGGTTTAGCCCTGGTTTAGTCCTGCTTTAGTCCTAGTTTAGTCTTGGTTTAGCTCTGATTTAGTCCTAGTTTAGTCCTACTTTAGTCCTGGTTTAGTAGTGTTTTAGTCCTGTTTAGTCCTGGTTTAATCCTAACAATAAATTAATTATTTAAAACTAGATATTATTTTGAATGGAAAAAGTCCTCCAAATGTTGCATGTAACAGGAAGCTATCACCTCAAAGTAATATTCATTAGGTAAAAAAATACAACTCCACAAGTACTTTTACAGTATAATTCCTTTGACTGTATCTACTGCTATAGGTCAAAATCTCTGAGTGTTTTATGCTGTGAGGAAGTGTACGACACTGGTGCACACAGTATCCATTCTGACAGCAGCAGATTAGGAGGCAGAGGCGTCCCGTGGAGCTCTTTATTAACATATGCCATCCCTCCAGGAGGCCCGCGTTGCTTACCAGAGCATCCCCAGAACTAAGGGGGAAAAAATCATTTATCAAATCGTCTCCTCCATTACTCGTTCCTTCCGTGCTTTCCGTCTTGCTGCGTCGCACAACACAAATAATACAATTTAACAGAGGATGTCTTAACTCAGAGCAGAAATGTGACAGACGAGAAAGGGCAACGTGATTTGTTTTACGAAGTTTCAGGTGTATTTTTGAACAATATAAAAGTCTATCCTCACTACTCCACAGCGGTTATGAAGTGTGTGGGGTTTGTAACTATAAAATACATTCATTCTTTGTACTTTTTCTCAGCTGGAAATGGCAAAGCGAGTCAAGTGGCGCACAGAGTCAGCTTTTAATAAATGCGAGCGACAACGAGCATCAGATTTACGGGGATGCACACGAAGTTTATTACAGTTACAGTTGCAATACTTCATGTACTGCACTCTACTTGAAAATACTCACTAAACCGGGACTAAACCTGGACTAGATCAGGACTAAACCAAGACTAGAACATTCTCAAACCAGGAAAAAAGTACAGCTACGTGCATCAAACACAGGAAGGGAAATTCTGTAGCATAAAAAAACGACAAAATAATCTTTAAATATTGCATAACAACATGTTTTGTCTTTCTAAATCTTACTGTTTAGGGACTGTCCTGCAAAAGAGTGGATAACGCAGTACTAAATACCTATTGCAGCATCAAAAAATAGACTTATATTTATTGTTTAATGCATAAAGACTTCAGAAATGTCATAAACTCCAAACATTCTAACTTCCCCGTGTATAAGAATGTCACTTATTGTTCCAGTAAACCAAAAAAAACGTGGGCATTTCAAAATCATCTGCAGATATTATTCCTTTTTTGCGGTTGAGAAGTTTCCATCTCATTACAGATTTTAAGGCTAATTTGTTGCGGTGTGCTCTTGTACGCTGACCTCCAGTTTACTTTCAAGGATGTATTGACTTTGATTAATGAGGCAAAATATTTTCTGCTGCCCGGGGACATACAGCATAATGAAGCATAAACGGATCTCCTTGTTCTAACAACGCTCATGAGTGTTTTTTTCAACTTTTACCTGCAAACTTAATCCTTTTCTTTGGTAGTGTCACGTTTTATTTATCGCATTTGAGTGTTACCGCATATTCTTCTACAAAACATCGAATTTTATAACTACAGGAGAAATCGTTTACATAAAGTGAAACAAAAAAGAGAAGTGATGTAGCTACAACATTACCACATTGTGTTATTTACTTATCAGAGAAAAGCGTGGATCCACATTGCCTGTTATAAATGTGGTGTTTGTGTTTGTGTCGGTGGCTCGTTTTCGTCAGTCTACCCCAGGGCAGCTGTGGCTACATCACAAAGAGAATTACAGTGGTCCGTCGTTTATCCGTTCTAAAAATAACCCGCAATAGGTGAAATTCCACGAAGTATCAGTTTTATTTTTTGCAATTCTTCTATGTTTTGCAGCTGTAAAACCCCTCACCACACACTTTATACTTTATACTTTCTCACGTTTCTCTCTTGTTTAATTAGTTTATAGTGACTCAGTGTATTTCAGTTCCTCTGACCGCGCCTTCGTCCTCGTCCTGGCGTCGCTCCACCGTGTAAATTTGTCTGAACACATTCTGTACTGGACAGGAGACACGGCACGGAGGAGAATTATGGACAATGGTCTACAGTCCAACAGCCAATCAGGACACAGAACACAATGGTGTACAGTCCAACAGCCAATCAGGACGCACAACACAATGGTCTACAGTCCCTTAGCCAAAAAACACTTGCAAAATTGCACAAAAAAAGTCTGAAAAACAGCGAGACCGTGAAAGTTGAACCATGATATAGTGAGGGACAACTGTAAATGAATAACGCACAGAATTGTAAACTTAAACTAAACTATCATCTAGAATTTTTAGTTCAAATGTTATAATTCTCATGTTGTTCTCGTACTTTGTGTTGCAACAGTGGAACTTCCCCACACTTGACTTTTTTGGTGGGGGCGTGACACCTGCATGTCTCCATTTTCCACAGTATGACTTTGTTCTTATCTAATAATGAGTTAAAATAGACACTTGTTTTTGTCAGAAATAGATGATGCATGTAACTCATAATCAGCAAGCAGTGGTGACTCTCCACAGATCTGACCAGTATCTTGTTCTGGTGTCAGGCAAAGCAATATCGGACACCAGCTGGTAGCAGACTCTCCACCAGAAAAGTTCCTTAGTGCATCTTTAAGGAGTTCTGTACCAGAGTAGGTTGAATTCAGCTCTACATCATGTTTATTGATATATTTATTCACAAATGGGTAAAAAAAAAACACATTTCATCCACATTTCCTGTTATGAATGTGCCGTTTGCGTTCGTGTTGTTGGCTGATGGCAGAGATTGGCAGCCTTGCTTTTGTCAGTCTACCCCAGGGCAGCTGTGGCTACAATAACAATAAAATGTACCTTAACTTTAATAATATGCATTCACCTTGTATAGCGCTGTTCACTTACAGTTGTTCCTCATTATATCACGGTTCGGTTTTGTGGTCTCGCTGTTTGAGTTTACCACCATGAAGAGAATTAAATGAATAATACACAGAAATGTAAAGTGAAAAGCACAATACAAGATGGATGCATATTGTTTTTTTGATTAAATTGTTTTTGTTGAATAAATATATCAATAAACATGATGTAGAGCTGAATTCAACCTACTCTGGTACAGAACTCCTTAAAGATGCACTAAGGAACTTTTCTGGTGGAGAGTCTGCTATCAGCTGGTGTCCGATATTGCTTTACCCGACACCAGAACAAGATACTGGTCAGCTCTGTGGAAAGGCGACTCCGCTGATTATGAGTTACATGCATCATCTATTTCTGACCAAAAAAAGTGTCTATTTTAACTCATTATTAGATAAGAACAAAGTCATTCTGTGGAAAAATGGAGACATGCAGGTGTCACGGCACTACCAAAAAAGTCCAGTGTGGGGAAATTCCATTGTTGCAACGTAAAGTACAAGAACAACATGAGAATTACAACATTTGAACTAAAAAAATGAGACGATAGTTTGAGTATAAACCTTAACAGGCCCATATTATGCTAATGTTTTCTCCGTTATAGTGTTGTTTTTTCATCACGCACATGCCTTGAGTTGTGTTTTGTTTCGTTCACACACGTTTAACACACTGATCAGATCTGCGGAGAGGCGACTCTGCTGATTACGTATGCACACATGATATATTTCTGTCAAAAAAGTGTCTATTTTAACTCATTACTAAAGCAAAAACAAAGTCATACTGTGAAAAATGGAGATATGCAGGTGTCAGACTCCCCCAAAAAAAGGTAAAAGCGCAAACAAAACAATGACCGTCCAGTTTAACAAATAGACCCCAACAAAACTCTACTTATAAATGTTTACATGCACATTATTTGCCCTGACATACAGTATTGGAGGAAAATGTTTTGTGAAATACTACTGGGGTCTTAAAACCATGTGTCATCCACCGCTGTGCAGACTCAGGGCAGTCAGCAGCAAACAGTGTGCAGCTAATACGAGCCTAATAAGGGCTACAGAGACTTGTTAGAGCCACACTGTCTCAGCTGGGATTGAGCCTAAGCTGGACTGGTACCAATGCAGGACGGTCATTTCCACACAATACAAGTTCTGTTGACCCACTGTAGAGTAACAACTGATACTAAAATACATGTATAAATCAATTTGTGCGTGATATTTTCAGATTTGCTGCCATCTACGTGCTCTTTTTTGCTTACTCAAACTGACAAATCCATCTGTGATTCTCGTCTTTGCTCTTCCCTCGAGTTTCTCGCGCAGACATTTTCACTACTCCGCACTTTGCCGAACCATCTCGATCTGAAGTCTCTTAATTTAACCTCAAAGCTGATAACCGGAGCTGTCCTTCTTTCGGACATTTCTAATCTCCCGTCGTTGTCAGAGCGAAGAAAACCTAAACATCTCCAGCCCTGTCGCTCACACACAGACACACACTTTGCACAAATCCCTCCACGTTACTGCCCCCACCGTAAAGTAAAGTACAACCCTTGCTCGTTCTGCGTAATCCGAAAACTTCCTAACTGCCAAAGTTTCTCAAAGTCCGTGGACACACACACACACACACACACACACACACACACACACCTCGTTGTATTCACGGCATCTCCATGGAGACTCAGATGTCCACGTTCCCTCCGCTCTCCTTGTTACTGGCAGCCACAAAATTAATTAAAGCAGGGCCTTCTCTCCAGAGCATATTCTCTAATAAGTAGCTCATTGGCCCTTTGACATTTCACTGTTTGTGCTCAGTCTGTGCGTGTGGATCAGCTCTGCGTCTTTTTTTTTTTTAATTTATAGCAACAAAGCGATGAAAGAGCCAGGTAAGATGTTAGGGTTGTGCAATAATCCTGGCATGTATCTTTGATTTTATAAATGCTTTCAACACAAAATGAAACAAAAAACAAGATCATAGTGTCAATTGTTTTGTAATTAGTGTTGGAAACTGAAAGTACAGCTCCTTTTGTGGTGTTAATTAGGTGCAAAAGCTTAATATATTCACATGTTTTGTTTTGTTTGTCTTTTTTATCTCATAAAAGGGCAAGTACAGAAAAACACATGTGTACTTATGAACTCACAGGTCTCTGTTTGTCCATATCTTAACATTTTTGACTTTTCATGCCACGCTATGGTATTAAAGTTGCTTATCTCCATGGAGACAAGAAGATGTC
The DNA here is from genome assembly GCF_009829125.3 of Periophthalmus magnuspinnatus. Classification (NCBI taxonomy): domain Eukaryota; kingdom Metazoa; phylum Chordata; class Actinopteri; order Gobiiformes; family Gobiidae; genus Periophthalmus; species Periophthalmus magnuspinnatus. Next base: position 4,665,093 of record NC_047138.1, read on the forward strand.
GCCAACAGGCCAAGTAACACTTCAGATATGTGGAGTTAAGAATGCACGTTCTTCAGTAAAAATACCTCTAACTACATGTGAGAAGTATTATGCCAGGGGTGTCCAAACTTTTTTCTCATTTTTTCACCGTATACTGAAACTTATTTGAAGCGGAGGGCCACAAACGAGTGTCGATACAGGGAGTCAGTTGTACCGTTGTACCGTTAATAAGACTTGGAAGATTATTTTTAAGTCTGTGTCACGATGTAAAGTGATGTTGTTCAGGTTATAGACGTAGAATCTCTTCAGTTTGGTGTAAAAAATACTTCCTGGTCAATTGGGCCAGGTTAGGAGGAGGAGTGACGGCCGACAAAAATTGGTCGGAGGGCCGCGTTTTGCCCCTGGGCCGTAGTTTGGATGGACCTGTATTGTGCCATGCCAAAATCCTAGGAAAAGCATTGAGACAAGCACTGGAAAAGTTACATAGTGCACCTTTTTTCTGCACTTTTACTTCAGTCCATCACATATTCCTCCATATTAAAACAGTTCACTTTAATGCTCACAACCAAAACATTACTAAACCACAACATAAATATTCAAATTGAAATCTCCATTATTGGCAACAACGTGAAGCAAACATTTAAATTTCCTCTTCTTTTTGTACGTTGGCAGGAGATGCTCATTTGCCTAAGCTGAGACTTCCTCTGGTAACACATGGGCAGCTCTTTAGCCCATGTTTCAGACGCAGCGTGTTTCTGTATCTCCTACACAGAGGAGCACAGCACACATGAATAACGATGCTCTGGGTTTATACAGTTGTCAAGGCGGCATCATTAGCGCTGAGCCGGAGACTGTGGGTGGAACATGACAGTGGAGTGGAGCTTGTTGTCTTCACTTATCTCCATCAGCTCAAATGGGAAATATAGAAATCCTGCAGCAGAGAGTTCACACGCACACGACCAAAAAAAAAGAATGTTTCCAAGAATGCACGAACCCTGATTCTGGCAAATACGTGGACAAAACACTTATGTCACTGTCTTCAAGCTTCCAAACTCAACAAAAAGTCAGGTTTGAACTTTTAAAATAACTTTACCATCTCGTGTTTACAGGCTGCACTTATCTGAGCACTTTCCACCTTTTAAATAATGTTGTATAATATTTTCAGCAGCATCTCGTTTTCAAGGGGTCCTTATAGTTAATTGCCATGGCAACAGCGGCTTCACCACTTTGAAACCGATGAATAACAAAAATATAAATAAATACATGTGCGTATCTCGGAAATCATATGGTATTCAGCATCAACTCAATAAAAGCTATGGTATGACAGCTTTTATTGTATGAGATGATGCTAACAAAAAAACTTTATTTATTTATTAATTCATTCATTCTTTTTTTTTGTCAGGGACCATGTACATATTTTGGGTCGTCTAGGCAACAATGCATTTTTAAAAGAAGAAGAACAGCAACAATGCAAAAATGTTCAATTTAGAATATTTTTAAGAGTTTAGAATGTTCCGAATATTTTTATTTATTTATTTTTGTAAAGCACATGTCTCTGCTCCTGTCTGCAGCTCTTCACATGAGACACATTGTTCCAAGAGACACAATTGTTGTTTCTTATTTTGTTTTTACATTCAGGAAAAATGTAGCTGTGTTCAGGGTCTTAATAAATCGTTTTTGCAAATCATTATTCAAATGTTTTATCAAAATGATTAAAACGTCCACATATGAGGACATTTGTTTTACGTCACTTTTTTCAGAAACTACATAATGTAAAAGGATAATTCTTTGTTTTTACACTCATCAGGTCCAATCAGCCCAAAGAACAAAGAGAAACGAATAAAGCCACGCAACAGCTCGGGTTTTAGGAGGTTAATCTAACAAAAGAAGGTGATTTGTACCAGATTTAGCTACTGCTGCTTTCCATCTGCAGGTGAACACACATTAAAATACACGTTTCATTACGATTACATTATAAGACTAACAGTTCATCATTGACATTAGCAGGAAAATACAATAAATGTCCCCATGTCCAATACAGATGTTTACTACGGTCCAAAGCAATTTAACAAATAACTCTGTGCAGGTTTTTACAATGAGACAATAGAGACAATACAAATGAACTAGACTGATGTGAACACATTTGATGATCTAAAATGTACTTTTTTTTTCAAATTTCCAGTAAAATTATTCAAATCTACAGACAGTTTTTCATAGTGTACACCATTATACACTGCACAACTCTGGACTCATTGCAAAAAAGCCAGTCTCCAAAGGCAGCAGGTGGATTATAAAGACGTGTGCTCTTTACGGGTGCTCTTTACGGGTGCTCTTTATGGGTGCTCTTGAGGAGGCCGCGATGGACTAGTGTGACCGAGATGTTTGTCAATGCACGACTGAACACTGCTGTACCAAGAACTTTAACGTACAGTTTTATCTGCAGATCGAATAAGTCAGAAAATGAAATAATCATGTCACTAAAAAGCATAAGATTCAGTGCAATTTGTTATCAGTCCAGGATGTGGAGACACTGGTGCGACTCTTTTTAAAATGTAGATGTTTATTGTTTGTATTGTCACTGTCCCTGTCTGTTTTTAAAAATGGACCATGAGTTTGAAATAAAGATGAACTGAACTGAATTTCAGAATCTGGAGCTGATTCTCTGATGGTTTGAAATGAAAAGGCGACTGATTAAAAGCCAAAAATCTTTATGGAACTGTGCGATTTGGGTTCACAGAGACCGAGTGGATAGAGAAGTTTGTCTAGAGGAAAGTTTAATACATTTTTTTAAAGAAGGTGGAGCTGCATTATTTATAATTTAGATTTGAATACAAAATTAAATTGTCGTAAGTGAACATTTTATATTTACTTAGGATATTACAGTGATGATAATGAAGTTTTTTTGTTTTGTCTTTTTATCTTGTGCCTTTAACACCCGATTGTCGCTTTATCTATTTCCAAACCAAACATTTATTCTACAAATATAATCTGCAATAATTTTGACAGCAGTACATGTCGCATTACCGTCGTAGATACAAAAACAAAAAAAACAAACTGAATATTAACAGTTCTCGTGATCCCTTGAATGTCAAAACGCCTCTAAATGTGCAACAAAAACGCACAATCGTCGACCTGTCTCTTATTTCCAGCGCATTGAGTCACACAGCCGCCGTCGGACGAGACCCCATCACCTGCAGTTGTTGATACCCCGGCGGACATGTGACGCCCCGCTATCGGCGCGGTGTCCCTGCTCTGCCATCCCCCGCTCCCCCGAGGTCCCACCATCCACCACGTTTACAGTTCAGTGGTCAGCATGTATTCATCCACCCTGTCCCCTCCGTGCGCTCACACAAAATACAGACCCACAGCATGTCAGGGGATGTCACGCTGCGCCGCCTTCTCTGACACATTGAGTCATAGGGGCAGAAACTGTTGCGTTGAGATGTGTCATGGAGATAGATAAAAGATAAAAACTAAACAGAACCTGGCAACGCAAAGTATAGGTTCAGATGAATGGGGTTTGGACAATTCTGCATATTGTTTCTTTTTTGGGAGGGAAAGGAGGCGACCCCGATATGGATTTGGCCTTTTCCTAATGGTTTATGGATCTCGGGGGGTGTGATGTATTTGTGTGTCATCTGGACGCTGGTGTCCACTGGTACAAGACCGGTCCTCCTCAGGTTGTTACTCTTGAAAACGTACGTACCGATTTACCGATTTAGACTTCAAATGAACGTCTGCTCAGGGAAACAATATAATTTTATAAGATGACATAAAAGAACAAGATAAGCACTTTTAGACAGATGCGTTTTAACGTCGGACTGTTACTTTTTTCGTTTTTGTCGCTGTGTTCTGAAGGTGTAAACATGATCGCACGGTTGGTTTGATGTGGTAAAAAGGACGAATATTATTATGTCATTTGATATTCGCTTTAAAAACAAAAACTACTCTTGGGCGCCTTTATTTTTTCATGTGGCTTTTTAAAGAGACATTATTTTCCAGCTTTCCGTGTTGAGATCTGCTGTAGTTCGCCATCTACAGGAAGCAGACAGAATTACCATGGGGGAAAAAAAAAAAAAAAAAAAAATCAAATTAAATGTGTCAGAGTGTCAGGATTTGTATTTAATTTATTATATTTTTCACATTGCATAAACATTATTGAATTCCTTTATTTCACATATGTCAAACTCAGGCCCAGGGGCAAGATCTGGCCCGCGGTGTAATCATATTCGGCCCGTGAAATCATATAAAATGCGCATTAGCGTTGGACCACTGGTGTATGGTGCATGCACCACTAATATGAATATTTGTTTTCTCTATGCACTTTTTCTACTCCAAGGCATGGACTGAAGAGTTTGAAAGTCACATATTCAGTGAATGAAATTATTGATTTTTGTGGGGTTTTTTGTTGTTGGCTTATGAAAAAAACATTCACTTTAAAAAGGAACTTGAAGGGCTACAGAGAGAGATTTATTTTAATTTATTTAAATAAGAAATTAATATTACTGATGTGTCTTTTATTTCAAATGTAATTCCTGATATGTTTGTAATATCAAGCTTGAATTGTTCCAGATTTTGCGTTTAGGCTATATTTTTTATTTATTTATTTATTTTGTGTGTGTGTGTGTTTAATTTCATTTGTTTCCGTATGATAATGTTAAACGTTGCAATTTTTCCATTAAAAATTGAGTTTGGCCTGTGAATTTGTCTCAGTTTTTAATTTTGGCCCATTGTGAATTTGAGTTTGACACCTCTGATTCCTTTACACATTTTAGTTAATATTTGTCTAAATTTACTTACTGTTACTGTTTCTTTTGAGTTGCCAAACAAAAGACCCGAGCAGGAGGAGGGGGCCTTAAAACAACTTGGCACCTGGACCAAGACTAAAGGGAGAACACTAATACGTTTATTTTTTAATCATTTAGTTTTCTTAAAGTTCTTTTATTAATCACTGTTATCATTTTCTGTATAGTCATAGTTATTTGCCAGAGTTTGTAGTTTTCATTTATCTTTAGTGCAATAGCTCCCTCTTGTGTTCATTCTGGGTTCATCCTCTTGTATTTAACCTCCTGAGACCCGAGCTCTTGTAAGACATGGATTTATTAATTTGTCTTTGTTATCTGGGCTGATTGGACCTGATAAGTGTAAAGCAATGACACATCACTGTGAGTTGTGTTCTCGAGTGGGATGGCCCGCTCCGGCCATTCGAAGGAGGAGTCATTGGTGCACTTTTATTTATAAAGGCAATACTTGGACTACTGCCGACCTACATCTGTTCCTTACTGTCACAGAGAAGGGCTGATTCTTATTCTCTCCGTTCACAAGATCATGTGTTCTGTTCCATTTGCTCGCACTGAACTGGGCAAAAAGGCTTTTGTCCACGCTGCACCTTATGCATGGAGCATGTTGCAGAAAGAGAGGTCTCGAGGCTGACTCCATAACATGCACTTGTTTTTTATAACCTGTTTGTCTTTTCCTGTTATATTGTCTCTTTTTAATTATGTATCTGTATTTTTTATTTGCTGCTGCCGCTTGGCCAGGACTCCCTTGAAAAAGAGGTTTTTAATCTCAATTGGACTTTCCTGGTTAAATAAAGGTTAAATAATAATAATAAAAGTGTAAAAATAAAGAATTATCTGTTATATGATGTCCACATATGAGCACATTCGTTCAAGTTTTTAACAATTTTAATAGAACAAAATAAAATCACATTTGAATAATGATTTGCAAAAACTATTAACTGCCTGAACACAGCAACATTTTTCCCTGTGTAAAAACAAAATGAGAAACAACAACTGTAACAATGTGGCTCATTTGAAGAGCTGCTGACACATATGCATTTAACAAAGTCCATCTTGAATCCAACCTCTGTCCTTGTCTTGTTGGGTTAGTTTTGGTTTTGTTCTGTTTCAGTTGACCCCAGTTGGACCAAGCTTTTTTGTGAATCTTATTTGCATTATTTAGCACATGAGCTTTTGTTCAGTTACATGTTTTGACATTATTAAATGTAGACTTATGTTTACACTTTTGTCCCTGTCTTTCTGTTCAGTCCATTAAACTAATAAGCTACATGCTCCGACATGCTAATGGAAGCACGCACGTCGTAATGAACACAATGTGATGGAAGAAATGCTTAGAACAAGTCTGGACATAAAAACAGACACACAACCAACGTCCTAAGTATCTACATCATTTGTTGAAATACCGTTGAAGACGTCAAGAAGATGTATTTGTCTTTGTTTTGTTTTCCTCTTGTCTCTTAGAAGTCAATGTTACACCCTGGACTAAACCTACAATTAACCAACTGACCAATAGCTTCACTGTCAGATACTTTCTGCTACTATGAACACAAAAAAAATACAAATACTGCATTTCACAGCACAAGCCGTTATCACACCCAGCGAGTAGGAGTAAAAACATGCTAATTTAAGCACGCAGAAACATATTTTTCTCTAGCAGAACAAGCCCTTGCCTTTAAAAAAATATATATATTATCCACTAATGAGCGAATAATTTCTCTTGGTGAGTTTACGCATGGAATTTCACAAAGGGAATTCTCATTGGTAAAGGAGAAAAACAGCAGTGCGCTCTGATCAAGGAGAGATAGCAAATGGAAAATGGCCAGACGGAAATCCCACACGGCCCAGAACATCTCATTAGGAAGCGCTGAATCGATAGCCTGATTGTTAGCTCGGAGCGAGACCAAGACCGGTGCGCTGGCCCACTTTGGATGCTCTAAAACCAGTTCAGACTCATCCATGTTCTACCTTCACACCTCGCTCTGAACTGCTGCCCGCCGCTCCGCCTGGTCGACCCCCTTTGGTGTGGACCCTGCCTCCCGTTACACAGAGTGAGCACAGCAGAGCGCTTCATCCCGGTGCTTCATCCGAGCGCTTCATCCGAGTGCATACGATGTGTCTATTCCATTTCCAGTCCGCTGCCAGTTCCCAGTTCCCAGGGCCTTTGGATATTTTTTTTATCTAAAACCACCTCCAGTATAACAACACCCACACCTGTCAGCACGATGTAGAAATAAATTATAACAGACAAATAATAAATACAGTTCATTTGTGGGTTGTTATTCTTAGTGGAAAATACTACAATTTGTCTTTTTCCCTATATACTCAAGATGCATGTAGATTTACTGTTGTTTTCTGTTAAAGTCAATAAAAAAAATAATGAATAAATAAATAGATAAAGAAATAAATGAATAAACAAATAAATAAGTAAATAAATAAATATTAAATGCAAGTTTTAAAAAGTATCATTCCAAAACAAAATGGATCTAAAAGCTGTTTTTTTTTTTTTTTTTTTTTTTTTTTTTTTTAGCCTTAGGATTGGTTAATAACAGCCAGTGGTGGAAGTAGTAGTACTGTACTTTAGTATTTTTAGGTATCTGTACTTTACTTAAGTCCATTTTACAACAGATGCTTTTTACTTTTACTTCACTACGTTTGAGAGCAGTATTTGTACTTTCTCCTCCACTACATTTGTTTTTAACTAAACTGAAAGTAAAAACTACTTTCTATATGATTTGAGGGTTTATTTTTACCATGTTCATAGTAACATCCTGACTAAAGTTTTCGAGTTGAAGCTTTGGCTTTGAGCAACAACAAAAAATACACAAAACTCATGAGAAAAATGAAGATTTGCTTTGTTACTGTTGACAAAATATGTATAATTTTTAATCAATCACTGCATCGACACTTTAAAGTTTAAACTCTAGAGTGGAATACTTTAACTTTTTCCTCAATTATTTTTAAATGGGTACTTAAATACTTTTACTTGAGTAGATTTCTTCACGTGATACTTTTACTTGAATTATAAAATCATCCAAACATTTTCCTGAATCCCTCTCCCAGATTCCCCGGTTGCACTGTACATTCCCGAGTTGCCGTTCCCTCTGGCTACGCGGCATTTTAACTTTCAGCAAATGCTCGGATGGGAACTTTCCTGACTGAAGGGGGCTTAAAGAAGGACCAGCATGTTACTGCCTCAAGGTGAGTCTCTCTCTGCTGCTTTTATCAAGTGTTCTCCTCCAACGTCTGGAATTTATACACCACAAACCGCGCCATTCTCACAGCACTTTTGTAAAACTGACTTGTTTCTTTCAAAATAACCAAACATGTTCGCAGGGATCAAATGGAAGACAGCCATCACGTGTCTACCTGCTGTGAGTCGGATTGCCTCAGGTTTCATCACGTCTTGGCTTTCGCGTCGCGGACCTTGAAAACGTACAGTATTTGTCAGTAAATGTTGTAGTACAGCTTTACGTCTATCAATTTCCCATAGATGCAGAGTATATTTCATCCAATACGACTTCTTTTTACATCTTAGAGCTTAGAAAATGCATTCGTCTACAGAGATAATATCCCAAAAGACAGATATACGCACTCGAAAACTGATAAAGATATTTTTGAAAAGGCCACAAGAAGAAATACAAAAATATGTGTATGTTTCTGCCAATAATGTTGCCTAGTGGTGACATTAAAAACATCGGTACGCTTGAATAACGTTGGACTGTACGCTTATCTCAATGTCAGATATCTTAAAACGAGTGTCGATATGACGTCTTGACAGGTTAAAGAGCAGAAGTTTTGGTCTGGAATGGGTCAAATTATAAACTTTCCCCTTAAAATGACACTGTTTGGTCGTTAGTTTTGAATCTTTACATAGCAAAAATTAACTAGGAGCACATTTACGAAGGCGTTTAAGAGCAAAAATGTGGATTTCAAGGTATCGCCGCGCAATCGGAGGGACATTTTCTCATATTTCTCCCTACGCTTATCAAATAACTCGCGAATCCATGTGGTTATAACACTTAAGTAGCTACACAGAAGTGGAAATCATTGTCCCTCATATTGTGTTGAAGCAGAAGAAGAAGAAGAAAAAGAAGAAGTGTATCACATCTTTTGACATTGACTTGTTCCCGGGGTCGTGGCGAATCAGCCGCAGCTCTGCCTAACTCGTCTGGCGGTGCACTTTGCCTAAGAAGGGAAGAGGACTCCATTAGGCCCGTCCTCCCTGTCAGACCCAGTGCTAAAAGCTTTTCTCTGTGACCCCACCAACCATTAAGCTGCAGACTATGGCAGCCAGACTAGACTATGAAACCAGAACGTATTTACAGCTCGGAAACGGCATTAAACCCAACCAGTGTCATGTTAGTACCAGTGCAAGTTGGGAAACACCAGCACCTAAACGTGATCATATAGATTTTTAATGGTCTGGTAATGGATAATCAGAGAGTCAGCCTGTTTAAACTAATACTGTTGTCACTTTGAGGCAATAAAATAATGACTTGGAAGTAGTTTGACAGATTGCTGTGCTTAAAATCCAAGTTTTCTAGAGTTTTACATTAGAAACATAAAAAAAAAAGTCAGAAACATAACATTCAAACAGTAAACAAAAGAAACAAAAGTTGGGTGTATAGTTATAATGTCACAAAACCAACAGTCACAGGATCAGACGAATTCTGGTCTAAGCTGAATATAAGATTTACATTTCTCCCATATCTTGTCAGATTTGTCCTTTTGGAGTCTGTTGTACGTGGTAACCCGTTCCATGACAAATATCGAGTATAGCAGGTTGTGCCAATCGTCCAAGGTGGGGATGTCCGTCTTTAACCATTTTTTAGTTATTGAATTGGATATCATTGTGTTTCAACCAAGTTTCATTTGACAAAACTGTATTTGCTTCCTCTTCCCATTTTTGTTTAATATAGTCTGTGTTTGACATTTTAATATCCTGAAAGTCCTTATATAATCTAGAAATCAATTTCAAACCCGAATCATCCTGATATGTAAAATCAAATGGTTAACAAGTTTAGATACAACGTCTTTCACTTCCGGAGCTGCCTAGCTTTGGACTGGCAAAAAAACAGTATGGCGTGTTAGCTAAAGTACTATTAATCTTGTGACCTATCGAACTCTGATTTAGATTTGAGATTGTGTAATTTGATCCTTTGTGTTTCACCGTTAAACTAGTTTTGTACTCTCTGAGCCTTCTTCTTTTCTTTGTTTTTGTTTGTAGGGTAATTTTAAGTTCATGGTTATTGTAATATCCTCATTTTACCTCGTTATTAAAAGAGCTACTTATTATTTATCTTTTTTTTTTTTTTTTTTTTTTTTTTAACATCATGGGTTGTGTTACTTCCTTCTTCTCCAGGAACGGTTTGTAACAGTCGCCATCTTTGTTTTGACACAAACAGACTGTACATTTCTCTGCAATTGTCAATCATGTCGATCTGAAATCACGAAAACAGAATTAGGTTGTCGTCTTTGTGAAATGTAAAAGTAAAGTAATGTGTGTGAGTATGTGGTCTTGGCTGACAGGAGTAACCTTCACCACCCTGAAATAAGAGAATGTGGAGTTTTGTTTCTTTTCGTTTGTTTAGGCCGTGTCTGTTCCAGCACGTCATGATATTATTTTCTGGTTTGTTTGATTTCTCAGTGAGTTCTTGTACTGGGGCATTTCACAGCAGGCCTACAATTTAAGAACGACCTTATGAAAACCTTCCAAAATATAAATGTCCACTTTGTCTACGCTCTGTTCATCACTTTCTTGTGTTGATTTAATCCTAAAATCTCATCACATTTCTACAGGAGTTACATTTGTCTAAGTTGTAACATTTTAACACCAATTAGCGCACTGCTTTTCTCCACCTACACAGGAAGCTGTTTTATGAGAAGAAGCAAGGTGCAGAGAACATGAGGACAGACGTATTAGTGCAGTAAAAAGGATCTACTCGAGTCTGCGGAGGCCTTACTGCCTTCAGGGCCACGCGGGCAGAGAAAGGACTTGTTTTGCACTTAAGCCCTTTGGGTCAACACCTCCAGAGGCGATGGAAACTCGTGTGTGTGAGAGAAAAGAACATCATATGAAGACATAAACAATCAGAATCATCAAATACAGAAGCACTTATCATTCACAGTGTAACAAACTGTACCAAACAGCAGTATAAAGCTCTCCCATCTACAGAAAAACGCATAAAAAACACAACACTTATCTAGCAGCTCCTACAGCCTTCTCTATTGCATAGAATAAGAAGAAGAAAATGAGAACATTGTATTATTTGCGTTTCAGTACACGGGAAATGAAGACAGTTGTACTTAATAGATGAAGTAAATAGTTTGACTTGGTACTTCTCTGAGATACATTTACCTGAAAGAAACCAGACTGACACGTGTAGTACTTTTGATTCGAGTTCTACATATTAATCTGGCATCTCTTTCATTGAAACGATGGAGAAAAGGTGGAATGTTTAAAGAAATACTTCAAGCTGATTGAGTGAAGTGTCTCAGTAAAAGGACGAAGCAGAGATATCGAACGTTTGTTGAATCCAGTTGAGAGAAAAACACAGACATCCTTCTCATTCATGAATGCACACGGCCCTGCTCCCTCTGCGCTGCTTTCAAAAAGGAAATATATGCATTTCTGGGCAAATTTGCTTATTTTCTATGTGTCATCGTGTTTGTTTTGGATTGTTTGGGCAGTTTACGTTTGGCCTCTGTTGAAACCTCGACGTGACGGATCTATAAGTGGCTCGAGTTTGTAAGTTTGTGAATCTGAAGTCATCAAGTGGGAATTCATTCAACATACAGGAAGTATTTACCCAAAACTAGACTATTTTCCTCTAAAAGTACAATTAGATTTTAAGTTTGAACAAATTTTATTGAAAACTTGCAAACAAAAAACCTACACTTGAGACGATTTCCTCTGGATCTCCAACCCCGACTTGAAAACAAAATGAAACTTTCTGGGTGAAATATTGTTGTGAATGCCGAATGTCACAGCAGGTTTAATCCTCTGATTGTCTCCCGTCTGAAATGTGCTCAGATGTCAGATGACGCAAAGACAAGCTTCCTAAAAGGGTAAGCACAAGTGACAGAAGAACATAGAGAGGCAGGGTGAGGAAACATAGTGAGAGCTCACCAATAAGGTCATTAAGAGAAAAGGTCAACTCAGTTTGACAGGCCACAAAGACACGAGCGCCGCTAAAGATAGAACATCATCTCAGAGCCTCTTCGCACATGATCACTGTCTGATTCATTTGACTTTTACAGTTCAAAAAGTGAAATGAAGCAAGAGAAGGGAAGACAAATCAAGCTGTGGGTCTTCAACTTTCTCGAGTGTCAAAAAGTGTCAAGCATGGCCTATAAGTAACATGTTTTATAGAGTCTAATCTTAATAAAAGGTTCATTACGAGGAACCAAAAGCTGGAATATTTTGTGTTTTTGTGGTCTCGGAGTTGTATTAAGCAGAACTGGACAGGGATCAGACTGATAAATGTGCACTTTTCCATGGAAATGTTATTGCTTTGTCTGGAATGTCCCAAAGTATTAAACTTATCTATGTTCCAATCACACACATACAGGTGTTGTTTATTGTTCGAAGAAATACTTGGCAATGGCGTTGTGCATTCTTGCTGTGACCACACTCACCACTTCATAAACGACTTGTGGCATCTAGACAAGGCACGGCAAGTTTATTCGTACAGCACAAGTTGTACACGAGGTAATTCAAAGTGCTTTATGGGATAAGAAAGACATTAAAATCACCATACAACAAATAAGAACATGAATAATCACAAATAATCATCATAAAATTAACATTAAAAAGGAGAAAAGTGCAGAATAAAACCTTTTAGTCCTATGCACAGAAGTGTTTTGAGCCTGGATTTAAATATTGTCAGAGTAAAAGCCAGTCTACTACTTGTCTCCTTGGACGTAAATCAGTTTAATGTGATACTGTGGCACTTTTCGGAGCAAGAAAATCTCGATGGAGACAAGACGCTGGCAGAAAAGCACAATCTAACCTGTAACTTATCCAAGACCAAACTTGGAATTAACTCTAACCTCACACCAAACCCTAGAAACAGGAATAAACCAGAAAGAAACAAGCACTAACAATACGTAATTAAACAAAACTAGAACTGCAAAATACAAGCGAGCCCCATCAGATGAACCAGTGTCCCAGCGGTGACACCTGCATTCATTTGTAAACAGCAGACGATATAAAGGAGAGTCTGATTTCCACAGTGACATCTCACAGCGATGAGTGCACTGAAGCAAAGTCTAAATTTGACAAATACGACAAGAGCGTGTAAAACTATATCTTTTCCCTTCTGTTTTAGACATTCATTATGGACTCTCTCTCTCTCTGCTGTTAGTTCTCAGGGGCCCTTTAGGCAGAATATAATTTGAATCATCTGTCTGATTAGTGCGACCTTGGGATCTGGCTTTTTCTGTCCGAAGGGTAAATGAGTACGGCTGAAGTTTCGTCAACAGCCCCTCGGAGCATGTCTAGAATATGTTAATTAACTCATTGATTGAGGTGGGTGGTTGGTTTTAGAAGCACCGGTCCAGGTCTCTGGTGTGGGAAGAAGACAATATAAAAAATGTGGTGCATATCAATGGCTTACATCAGTCGCTTCTGCAAAAGTGTTATGTCTCGAGCTCAAGGACAGATGTTTTCATTAGGGTCACAAGATTGGCCAATCAATGAGGTTTCGCCTGTGCTTATGAAGAATTAATTACCGTGTAGAGTTATGTTTTTGTAAATATAGCTAGCGTGAACTGTACATGAGGGAGTTTATTTATGTAACTGGGTTAAAAATTCAAGTAGCAGTGTTTCTGTTGTGTATATGTATTGCGTTGTAAAGTCAGAGAGTCACGCAGTACTTGGCCTGCGGAGACCTTGTTCGTGCATCTTGTTTTGAGACATTTGTAGTTCTCTGCGTTATGTTTGTATCTTTATTATAGCGGAATTGTGTTGTTTTGTCGAGAGCAACTTATCTGAAGTAATTTACCCACAGTAAAAAGTAAAGAATATAAAAAACATCTTGTAAAATCAGCCAGTCAAAACGACATCATCTTCAGTTTCAGGACAAAGATGTATTGTTTGAAGCTTTATCTGTCTGAGTTACAACGTGTGTGATTCCCAGTGTTAAAGGAGCAGATAGTAGCGCCCAAAACTAAAACACAAAACTATTTTAGGAAGTGTCACGTAGGTTGTAAACTGGACTCACGTGCAACGCAAAGAACACAGCCAATCTCCTTTGTCTCGGTGAATACAACGGGTTTATTTGAAATACAGAGTCTGCGTGTCGTCTAGATAAACAAATGAAATGAACAAATGACAATCAAGCCACACAAACTGAACAGAGGGAGAATGTATAGGCTGCATCCCCGATTAGTAAATGAACGGCAGGTGTGGTTAAAAAAGGGAGGCAGTAAACGAAGGAAGAACTGTGGCAGAAAGGGTGTTTGGGGCTGTCCACACGTCCAGGTAGATGCCAGGTGCAGGTAGGTTATAGGAGCAGATAGTAGTACCAGAAACTATTTAAATGGTTTATTAAGAAGGGTGTTTGGGGCTGGAGGGGTCCACAGGGGCAGGTAGATGCTCGGCTGGAGGGGGGCGGTCCGCAGGGGCAGGAAGGAGTTGGAGATGCAAAGTTGGCTGGGCAAAAAAACTGGGAATAATGAGAAATCCATATTACAAAAAGTCCAAAGGTGAGTAAAAGTGTAATCTCCAAAATACTCCGATATTTTAGTATTGTGTGTTGGTTTTCCATGATCCAAGATACTGCAAGAAGTGTCCAAAGCCGCACTAGTCTTTGTCAAATCCTTTTGTCTCACAGGAAAGCTATAAGTAACTTTGTGTTTTCGATTTACATGTCAAATGTTTTGTTTGACATGTCTGTTGTTAGATCATCCTTACCTATACTCAGATCCCAATGTAAAGGTGTTACGTCTCTGATCTGAGAAGTCCAAATGTCTGATCTGAGAAGTCCAAATGTCCAGCCAGACTGACCTAAATGTAAATTGCACTTGGGGAAGAGCTTGGACCTCAGACAGTATTTAAGTATTTAAGAATACTCTGTCTGTCAGCAGTGGGAGTTTTTGTTTACTGGTGCAAACGTAATAAACTAACATAGGCAGTTCTTTTTTTGCATGTTTTGGTATTATTTTACAGATAATTTCCACTGAAGGTATCGACGAACAGGCAGGGAGAGGTGGTACAGCCCGGGTACATACAGTATATATATATATATATATATATATGTAGACTGCTGGGAGATGAACCACAAGTGAGTACAGTACTGCGAAATGAAAAACACTTGGACTTCTGCCAAATCAACAAGCAAATCACTAAATGAGCAAACTTAAATATTGTTCTGACTGCGCCTCCATCCCTACTGCGTACAAATAGAAAAATGTCCAAAATAAAAGGCATCAAAAAGAACAAAACGTGGACAAACTGAGCAAACGTTCTGCAGACCTTACGGGGATGAAATGAAACTTGAAATAGCGTGATAAAACTGCACATGCACTGATTTTTCTATCAGTTGCGACAGGAGGAAGACAGAGGCGGTGGCTAATTGCTACGGCTAAAGCCTCGAGCTGCTACGCACTGACTGAGGAGGATCGGCAAAGGCTACAAACTTAAAATGAAAACAGAGCCGAAGAAATAAGAATCAGAATCAGAATCGGAAGACTTTTTATTGCCATTGTCAGTGAATACAGCTCACAAACTAGGAAGTTTCTTTGGTGATAAAGTGTGACATAAAAACACTAAATAAGTACGAATAAGGACATGCATAAAGTTAAAAAATATATGCTTAAAAATACAATAAAATACTTAGGGGTAGATATATAAATAAGATGAAAGGAGTGGAAAAATAACTTATATCTTTAGTACAAATATTATAAAAGCACACTACGTCATGTATATTGTTACGTAAATGTTCTCTTTTATATTGTGATGCAAATTTTAGTCTACATAAAACACTAACGGGATAATAGTTTCCAGTTACATAACACTACACTGTCTGTACTTTTGTGCTTATCCCAGTAGATTTCTTCCTCTCCATGATGTTTACAGATTCCAACATGAAACTCTTTTGCATCATTTGTTCAGATGTGTGTTTCTTCTCCACCGTTGTCAATATGTACATTTATTTACAGCCATTAAAGGGACTGTCATAATCTGCGCGGCACACATAATGAAACTCACTGTTTGCATAATTGGATCAAGCACATAGTGAGCATGTTAGATTTATGATAATGAGTGCATGTTGTTGTGTTTTATATCTATATACCGTTTATAAATATAATACAGTAAAGTAAAGACAGAGTGATTAATAAAAGATGTTTGCGTGACCGTCCCTAAAGGGCATCTATTCCAAGACTACATGATCCAGCGTGTCATAATATAGTGAAAGCTTCATGTTTGATCAGCGCGTCACTGTCACTTCTGTCAGAATATGAAAATAATCTGAATTTTAATTAGACTCATATTTGTGCAGGTTTTATTTATTTATTTGCAGAGCCTGCGGTGGTGTAGACATGGGCGTTTTTGTCTTGTCTTTGTTGATGTTCCTCTGTTCCTGAAAATGATTGGCAAGAGAGTAGAACAAAATAAATGTCATTTTCTAAACTTATAAATATATAACCATGGTAACAAGAAGTATCAATCCACACCATAGGAAAAAAACATGTTTTCTCTTCTGAAAAGGAGCATTATTTGGGTTTTATTTTATTCTCTTTGTCCTCCATACGCCGGCTCCATTAGTAATTATCTTAGGGACAAAACAAAGCTGTAGGAAAACTCATTGATTAAAGAGCAAAGATTGATGGTTTGGTTCTAGCTCATCCTGCCTATGTGTCCTTGGGCAAGACTCTCCACCCACTCTGTCCATATTATTATTATTATTATTACTATTATTATTATTACTAAAACAATGTTAAAACCCGTTGAAAGAACTGCAATTGGACTCCAAAGCCTCTGAAAATATCCGTTACATGTGTCAATGCTTTTACTGCCCTCTTGTGTCTGGAGTTGGTATTTTAGTTCTAATATAGAAGTCAAACTAAACTGTTCTGGCAGGACAAGGCAAAGTAAACTGATTTGTACTGCTCAGTCTGTACACAAAGTAATTCAAAGTGCTTTACAGAATAAGAAAGACATTAGAATGACAATGCAACAAATCAAGATATAAATAATCATCATAAAATTAACATTCAAAGAGAAGAGGCAGAATTAAAACCTTTCAGTCATATGCACAGATAAACACAACAGTTTTGAGTCTGGATTTAGACATTGTCAAAGTCGAGGTCTGTCTCACATCTTCAGGAAGAATGTTCCAGGATTTAGCTGCGTAAAACTGAAATGGGGATTCTCCATGTTTAGTCCTGGTTTAGTCCTGGTTTAGTCCTGATTTAGTCCTGGTTTAGGCTTGGTTCAGTCCTGGTTTAGTCCTGGTTCAGTCCTGGTTTAGTCCTGGTTCAGTTCTGGTTTAGTCCTGGTTTAGTCACGGTTCAGTCCCGATTTAGTTCCGGTTTAGTTTCGGTTTAGCCCTGGTTTAGTCCTGGTTCAGTCCTGGTTCAGTCCTGGTTTGGTTTTAGTTTAGTGCTACTTTAGTCCTGGTTTAGTCCTGGTTCAGTCCCAATTTAGTTCTGATTTAGTTCCTGTTTAGTCCTGGTTTAGTCCTGGTTCAGTGCTAGTTTAGCCCTGGTTTAGTCCTACTTTAGTCCTGGTTTAGTCCTGGTTTAGTCCTGGTTCAGTCCTGATTTGGTTCTGGTTTAGTCCCGGTTTAGTCCTGGTTCAGTCCTGGTTTAGCCCTGGTTTAGTCCTACTTTAGTCCCGATTTAGTTCTGATTTAGTTCCGGTTTAGCCCTGGTTTAGTCCTGCTTTAGTCCTGGTTAAGTGCTAGTTCAGCCCCAGTTTAGCCCTGGTTTAGCTCTGGTTTAGCCCTGGTTTAGCCCTGGTGTAGTCCTGGTTTAGTCCTGGTTTAGCCCTGGTGTAGTCCTGGTTTAGTCCTGGTTTAGCCCTGGTTTAGTCCTGGTTTAGTCCTGGTTTAGCCCTGGTTTAGCCCTGGTGTATTCCTGGTTTAGTTCTGGTTTAACCCTGGTGTATCCCTGGTTTAGTCCTGGTTCAGTCCTGTTTTAGTCCTGGTTTAGCCCTGGTTTAGTCCTGGTTTAGTCCTGGTGTAGTCCTGGTTTAGTCCTGGTTTAGTCCTGGTGTAGTCCTGGTTTAGCCCTGGTGTAGTCCTGGTTTAGCCCTGGTGTAGTCCTGGTTTAGTCCTGGTTTAGTCCTGGTCTTTCCTTTTTCGTGTTGTTTCTCTCAGTGGTGTTTCTTTCCGTGTTGTTTTGTTCAGTCTTGTTTCTTTCCGTGTTGTTTCTTTCACAGCTGACAGTCAAGAAGATCAGTTCACATATTTGACGAACTATTAAAACAACAAAAAAAAAACAACTTAACAGGAAGCGAAGCGAAGAAAGAGAAACAAACGCTTAAATAAGTCAGTAAATGTTTGATATACAGACATCCAAACATTTAGTGGAGTTATTTGGTGCACCCAGAGTTAACACAATACAAACAGGACTTTTCCTCCAGCAGATGTTGTTGATGCTGATGTTGTTTTGTTGATGCTGATGTTGTTTTGTGCATGCTGATGTTGTTGTTGATGCTGATGTTGTTTTGTGGATGCTGATGTTGTGGTGACGCTGTTTTGAGCAGGTTGCCTAGGTCCAAGTCGCCTGTGTGTTCTCACTTGAATCCCACTTACTTTGAAGCAGAGCGAACACTTCTCTTCAGACGCTCATCCTCACACTCCAGACTTTCATCTTCACCATCTGCTTTAAAGATGTGAGGAAATGAAGCCACTGCAATGTGTTTTAGCGCAGCCACAGCACCATCTACTGGACAAAAACAGTAAAACATCTCTAATAAATCCATTTAAATCACAAACTGGAGTATAGCAGAGGATTATAAAGCTTTTCTTTAACACTATTGTATAAAAGTAGTGCTTGAGAGAGATGTGGAGGTCAGTCTTTCAGATATTTTGAAATAAACCCACTCAGCCGGTCTAATGAAGACACAGGTCAGGTGCATATAGTGTGGGTCGTATTAATGTTGTGTTCATCCAATTACAACACACCGAAAACCTCTTCATTTAGTTAATTTGAAATGGCAGCAGCAGAAATTGTGTGGGGGATTTTATTACATCTGTGGGAAGAAATCACCCAAACTATCAAAATATATTTATTAAGCCCATTTGTTTCAATAATTTACAATTTACAGTCTCTATACTTTCATATATAAGTAAGAAAACTGTATTAATATAGTGTTTTTTACATTCAGTCACAAAAGAAATGTGCAGCTCAAGTTTATTAATGAGGGACTATGATTTTTCTTTCTTTTTTTCACTGCAGAGACAGTTTTGTAATATTGTGTTTGAATAAAGAGTGAGTTCCAAATTAGTAAAAAGATATGATTTATAATACGAAATACCCAGTTGACCCATTTAGCAACTGCAGCATTCTAGTTTGCATGTCTATTATGTGTTTGCAAACTAAAAAGTCTAGCAGTTTAGCAAAACTTATAACTAAATATCTCTACTCACAGTGGAAATGAAAGTGCATGTGTTATTTTCATTGGAAGGACACGGCCTTTGACACGCCGTCGTTGCTTATAAAGTGCTTTTTTATTGGACTGTATACTACAATAGGCTCCAGTTACATTATCTTGTGCCTGTTGTCCATGGGCCCGACCCGCTCCTGCCCGGGCTTGTGGTTTTACAGGATTGTGCACTGAAAACCAGTAGACAGCTGCTCCTTCTAAATGTTTTTCTGTGTGTCTGAGGACAGCTGAGAGTGGCCAGGGACTGTTTGTTCTCTTCAATAGCCACAAGATGACAGAGCCACTTTGTGGGCCTAATGCGGCCTAATTAGTTCTTGTCCTCCTCTCCAGAAGGGACAGAGGAGCTGCGTTTAAGTGAAGATAAACGACTCGACCCGAGCTCCTGTCTCTATAACGCACGGCCTTGATACCATTATATTTGTATCCTGCGTTTTTCAAAGTCTGTGGGGTTTAAACTACTTTGCATGAGAGGTTTATTAATGAAGAGGGAACAAATGCAGCCAGTAGAGGGCATCACTCAATCACCCCTGAGCTAGAGCCCCTCACAGCACAGTCTCACTCACCTATTGGTTTAAATGAAATATATGTGTGTGTGTGTGTGTGTGTGTGTGATGTTGTAAAGTGCATGAGGCAGGTTTTCATGATTTTCTAATGATTTATTATTTACATTATTTGGTATATTTGCCCCTGTGGTAAATATCTGTCATAGTTTTACTTCCATAAGGTGCAAAGAAAAGTTAAAAATATTGCGGGAAGGGTTCTGTACAAAATTCCATCTAAAATGCCACTTATGCTCAGACATTTTTTTCTGATAGGTAAACATGTCCTTCTTGTGATCACAAATGTCCATCTGCTGCCCAAGTCCAACCAAGAAGTTTCATTATAAACTTCACTTAACTTAAAACAAAATTCTCAAACTAGTGAGAGCTAGAGAGATTTTTAGTTAAATCTTGCTCTTTAAACCAGCAAAGACTTCAAGTGAGTTGTGTCAGTGTTGAAGAAATCCATCTGTACAAGGAACTTCCAAATGAGTAAATGTAAATTGGGAAATTGTAAAATGTCAAACCCTTCTCAATAGGCACTAAAATAATTATTTTGTTTTATTTTGTTTATTTTTTTATTATCATTTGTATTTATCGTCTATTTTTGTCTGTTTTTAAGGCCTTACTCTACAAAGTGCTGTGTTTCTGGCAGCAGCATAAGTAATTGCTTTATGTTATTATAATTATTTATCAAAACATTGCTATTTGACATTCTCACAGTGGTGTGAGTGCTGCTTGAATAACACACGGCGATCGCATGAGTGGGTTTAGGCCTGAGGACCTGCAGCATTTGTGCCATCATTCTATCAGAGCGACCCTCCCTTGTTGATCAGTGGGTTTGCCGACGCCACCCTGTCGCATTCTGGGGATAGCTGCACACAGGGAGGCTGTGATGTGCCACCTGGCCCTGGCATCGCTGCTGGGGAACTCTCCCTGACCTCTGTGTTAAAACTCATTTGCCGTTGAGAGGCGCGTTGGCCCGGGTCTCTCAGGACCACTTGGTGCATTGTGTCTGTGATGAGGACAGAGCAGAGGAGGAGTGCCGACACCTCCTGCACGACCGCTCCTCTAAGAGAGAGAGGAGCAGGGAAACATCAGAGCTGCACAGTTGCACTTCAAAGATCCAAGTTTGGGCACTAGCCAAAAGACAACTTTATATGCTACATGCACTAATGTATTTAACAAATGCTTTGGGAGGTGTGCAGTGACAGAAAAGGAATACAGCGTCTCAAATACATCTGTGCCTCCATGTCGAGTGCACAGTACATGCCATTATTTTGTATAATACAGAACATGGTTATGGGGAGTAGCTACATTTACAAAAAAACTGACAAACAAACACATTTCCTGAAGCATAATAACACAGTTCAGTTGCTTGGTCCTTAGTCACATCATTGGAGAGCGATGCAAGAAACCGTGAAAGACACCTGAGTCTTCACATAGAAACAATGGTTATGTAAAATAATGATTTCACTCTTCAAAAATGTGCATGTTTGATGGTTCATTGTTGGACTGAGTAATTCGTGTTTACTAAATCTGCTATATACTTTACCATTTTTATTTTTGATGTTTGACATTTCAATTAATTCAGTGATTATACATTAAATACTGTTTATTAAACAGTGTCAGTGATAGCATTTCCAGAGTAAAACAATCTAAACTGAAACAAACAAATGTGATTTGGTTGATATTTTGTCTGGACCTGAAGTGAAATGACATTATTAAGAGGTCACAGTGTCAAACAGGTGTGTGGTTTGTTTTCCATTGTCCGTCACTAGGGCAGGGACCCTCATGGTCCCAGACACAGCACTTACATGTGTGCTCCGACCTCACATGTCGCCTACACTGTGTTTCTCAGAGCTGCCTTCAACAAAACCATAATATTTGTCCAAAGTGAAGGGGACGAGATGCTAAAAAGCCCCTGACACTGGGAGCTATGACACTGTCTCCACCTGTTGGAGGTCAAGGGCTAATGCTCCGGGGTCAAAGGTTATTTCCACAAGAACGGCTTTGGAACGCTCGCTTTCTCTGCCCATAAAAGTTCCCACCCAGAGCGATGAATGTTTGACTCAACAGCTAAAACCCACTGATGAGGCTCATTACACTGACAAGTAAATTAGGATGTTGAAATAGTCAAAATAACTCTTAAGAATAAGTACTCTCTAAAGTACGACTTAGGCCTGAGTATCACCAGGATCAGGGAACACTTATTGTTTCTGTGGCACATGCAAAGTTTATGGAGGCTTAATTACAGTTGTATTCAAAATGTTTATTGATATTTTTTTTGGACATGGGCTGGAAACATTTGAGAAAGTTGGTACATTCTGAATTCGAAGGTTGTGTAAATCTATGATAATTCCATTTTGCTTGTTCCAAATACCCGGATTTCATCTTTATTAGTGCCAGATCACCGTGAACTGATGACTTCTCGAACTTTATTTGCCAAGATGCTTCCATTGGCAAAGAATGCTCTATGACTCTGCATTGTTCCCACCACCCAGCTCGCCAGAGTTGTCCATATAATCTCATGTGAATGACAGTTGCGTGAACTGGCAACAGAACAGATAAATTGACAACATTAGTGCAAAAACAACTGCTGCTGGTTCTGTGGGCGGTCCTGAGGTACAAAGCTATGTTGAACAGTGCAGTGTAATGAGCAGATAACTAGCCCATCATGTAACACATCCACAAATACCAGCGACTTGTACGGCTCTTTCCTAAATGCTACCAGGCTATGTGCGCCGCTTTTAGCCCGCGTTTAACTCCGGGATTGTGCGCCCTCTGAGGATTCGGTGCTGCCGGAGGACTGTGGCTAATTAGCTTGAAAAACAATAGCTCCCCTGATCACCATTCCATTGTGCTCTTCTGGCATTGTGCGGAGTATCTTCTTACAAACTTGTGATAAACACCAGGCTAAATTAGATGCGCAGTTGTTGCCATTGTCCCCGATTTCTGATACCCCAAACCCCCCAGTGTGTCCTTTGTAGCGTGGTATGTACAAGTCCAAAGACCGAAAGAGTCACTATAGTCCCAGATGGAGTATAAATATATGGTAAGTGACAGAGAGAGTGAGAGCTGATACAGTTGCCTTGCTCTTTGCGGTCACCTTTCTGTGCCAAGGCCTAAGGTAATTAAGACCGTAAATGCAGTCCAACTAGCAGCGCTGCTTAAGACCCGATATTAATGTTGCTCTGACGGACGATGTCAAAAGTGATTTCTTGCAGCCCGAGAGCCATCTGGTCCATGATCTGCTCCCCTTAGGCTCTGATGATGGAGTACAATTGATTAATGTTACCCAATTAGGCAAACATTAAAAGACACGTTTACCAAAGCATAATTCAGTGAGTATAATAAAGGCCACGGTTTGGTGTAATCCTATGATGATGTGTGGGCAAAGGGCGACTTGGAACTACACTTGGCAAATGTCCAGTATAAACGGAGGCTAGTTCTGATTTGTTAAAGTCGGACACCAAATATAAAAAAAAAAATAAATAAATAAATAAAATAAAAATAAAAATAAAAATAAAAATTAATAATAATAATAATAATAATAATAATAATAATAATAATATATTTAATTAAACATATTTATTATTATTATTATTATTATTATTATTATTATTATTATTATTATTATTATTATTATTATTATTATTATATTATTTTTATTATTATTTTATTGCTATATTATTTTGTATTTTTTCTTATTTTTTCATTATTATTATTTTATTGTTATATTATTTTTATTTTTTTAATTATTTTTTCATTATTATTATTATTTTATTTTATATTTTTTCTTTATTTTTTCATTATTATTATTATTTTTATCATTATTATTATTATTGTTAATATTATAGAAAATCGTGTAAAACTCGATGTTGTTCATTAACTTTAAGATCATAATATCCTACAACATTTTCTGATCCCTCAAATCACTCAAAAAACTCATAAAACCGGGCTGGAACAAACATTAGCATGTCTTTTATTCCAATGTGGAAACCATTTTAAGTCCGTAGGCGACATCGATGGTTTATGGTTACCGAAATATTTTTAAAACTACCTGACTCAGTATTCACCCCTCAGTTATTGCACATTTGACTTTCGTCTTAGGCACAGCTCAAAGAAACGTCTGACTTTATCCTGAGCGACCGAGAACAACTTTACGTCTTGTTTTATGTGCTCGAAATGCAGTGAGTTGACAAGTGTGTGTGCTCCTCATGGCTCCACGCAGCCCGCAGCGTACAGTACTGTGCATTACTGTTTTCTGTACGTGATCCGCAGTCTCCCAGAGGAGCAGCAGGAGCCAGGGAATGTGTCCTTGTTACTTACCAGGCCAACTCTGTTATAGTCGTGTAACAGTAAGCCTCGGGCCGACACATCTGATGATCGGCCTGTGCCAAATCCTCTACAGTCAAACAACATGAAAAGACATAAATCTGAAGAGCCGTGTACGTGTCACACATGCAGAAGTAGAGTTTCAGCCCAGTTGCTCTAAAGTTTTCTGAAGGTGTCTTAAATCCAGCCTTTTAAATGTTAAAGGAAGTGATAAAATACTGTATTTTAGCTAAATGAAACCTGCAAATAGACTTTCTAGCAATCATCTTCACAACTAGACTTATAGACTTCAGATTCTGGATACATTTACTCCTAAAAACTAAAAGTAAAACACAAGATTAAGTTTACACCATTAATTAAATATATAAAACAATAGAAAAGTTTAAATGCTGCTTTAAAAATTCCCAATAAATCCCGGTCTAATTACGCTGTCACTGCCCAGTCTGTCTCCACATTGTTCCATATGTGTCTTCAGACAGGACGGGGTCAGGTCCGGGGACAACTGTGAGGCGCTTGTTAAGTGTTGCAGGCTCGTGCCGCTGGGACCCAGAGCCATGTGAGGCATCCCGTCTGAGGTGGCCCCGTGCACCGTGCATGGGGGGTCCAGGTCCAGCCTCGACCATTCGTCCATTGCCACCAGTATATTATGTCTAGGCCTCCGCACACTCCCAGAGCAGGGGCCTGTGATTGTCTAGAAACCAAATATAAACAAAGACCACAACAAAAGAGTCCACGTAATTTTATGTAACATTGAACAGATTACCTCAGCTATAGCACAACGCGGCAGGTATGTTTCATATGAGGAGGGCTCTGGGAGAACTTTAAGTCGTCTTTAATTCCCTCTAGATCAGCTCCATGGACTGTAAAAAGAGATATTTGTAAAGTAAAAAAACATAAAAATTGAAATGAGAACCATAACCAGACTTAACGATCCTTTTTGTAAAAATGTTTTTCTATCGTGAGACTGAGTAAGACTAAGTAAGAGTGAGAAAAGAGCTAACAATTTAAATTAAAATGTTCCTCACTCATATTTAAAAAATGGTACAGAGCCATCAATTATATTATTTTTTATTTTTTTTTTTATTTTGTATTTATTATTTGTTATATTTTCTATTTTTATTTTTGTTTACTTTTTATTTTATTTTTTATTTTCTATTTTTATTTTATTTTTTATTATTATTTATTTATTTATTTTTTACCCAAAGAACATTTAATCCAGTAGTTCTAGGAGAAGTTAGTTGCAGCCCTGTACACACGAGGCATCAGCTGTTACATTTAGATCCTTCCAAGCAATGACAAGCTCAATCGTTTTTGTCAAATGACTAATAACGTTAATATTTTTATGTTGTGACTGTGCCCATGGATCTACGTGTCATCAATCAGCTTGGCCTTTAGTCTGAACGGAAACTTTTTTTGCTTTGGACGTTCCTGATTGAACGTGTGCGCAGTTTTACATTAGGTAACGGGGACAACACATATGAAATTGTGCTCCGGGTCAGAATTGTTTTTAAATATATCCAGGGGTCAAAGGTGAACCGGATTAGGGGTTTAGTTATAGATCCGTTGTGGAAGATGAAACGTTCTTGATGTGCTTTCTGCCTGAGCTGTCACACAATACAATTTGGCTTTTTTAATCTCCAGACGATGGACAGCCTGACATCCAATATTCCATTATTTAAGGCTTCACCGAGCGCGACTCACTTCTATTGAGCCTCTGAGTATAGCGCACACCTGCCAATCTAACACTAGTAATCGTAGGACTTTAACTATTGTGAATGAAGTAATTGCAGGAGGCATTTTTATACAACTTGGTGCTTAACAAACGGTGTTATTAGGAAGGGGATGTGCGCTGCCTGTCTAGTCATTGTGTAAGATTTATAGCATCGGGGCTATAAACTGAAATTTGTGCCCCAGAGAATGTCGGATTTCCAAACACTCAGCATCTGTCAAAGGATATATGAGACCCCAATAAAAGCAATGAGTTATGTCACAATTAATTATTATGTAGGCACAGGTCAAACTAGCGCCTGAGTCAACTGCATTATATTGTGGAATCTTTAATAATGGGTTTATCACGGCCCTTGTTTGTTTCTACAGCGGCACACCTGGTACGGGCACAATTCACTGCTCTGCCATTATTTAACACCTGCTGTTGTTCTTGTTATGGACTGACTCAAGACATTACCTCAATATAGTGCACGAGGAATTAATGAGGAAAGGAAAAAGTAGCATCCTGGCTGTTGGTGCATCACACCTGGCCAAAGGTGGAGAGAATAACCAGGGCATGACAGCACCGCGCTCTGATGATGGTTATCAGAGCAGATAATAAGTCTAATAGCGGATATGAACAAGTGCTTTGTATCATGATGTTTACTGTCTGTATTTACAGTACAACACGCTGTTTAATCTTTATAGCAACGATGATTGGGATTCTGCAACGCTGTGCTTAAGCTGTCATTACTTTAATTCCAAAAACCACAACCACTCCATTTAGAAGCATGCCTGTTTTTTATTCACTGGTATTAACTGAAACTTACTTTGAAATTCCTTTTTTATTACACTGGGTCTAATAATATGCACTTCAGCTTTTGGCCAGGGCTGGGCCCAAGAGCGTTTGAATAACAAGGAAGTCACTGGATTTATGTTCATACTGTGAGCGGGCCATGTGACTTCCAGTTTGCCAAGTTAACGAAGAATCCGCCAGATTTGTCAAGTGACTGAAACAGCAATATTTTATTTCTGCAATTAAAATAACTACCCCCTAAATTCATTCAGGATTAACATTACAAAGGAAAGCAGGAAAACAACTCTTAGTTTCTCTTTCCTTTCCGACTCAGATGAAAGTTCCCGTGAAGATGGTGGTGATTCCGTGTGACCTGTCCATCCTAAACTGTCCTGGGCCTCAGGGTGGGCCGGGAGAGAGCAGTGGCTGATGGGTAACGGCAGTGAGAGCAGTGGCTGATGGGTAACTGGAGTTGGGAGCAGCTCGTACAGTGTTATCGGGTAGAAGGGGGTGTGAACAGCGGCAGAGATGCCTCTGAGGTCAAGCCTTTAATAATGATTACAAACTGGAGCTGGCTGCTGGAGCGACAGGCTGCAGCTGTGGGTCGGCCGGCCTTTGAAGTGCCCCCGCCTGTTGCAGGGTCCCAGGGCCTGGGCATGAGGAGACGCTGGAACTATGTGCTGCCTGTGGGAAAGAATGTCCTACGACGCCACGGTGACGGAGCACACAGCGCACTGGGCCTGGTGCTGCTGCCTGGTGCTGCTGCCCGGTGCAGAGCGGGACGACACAGCGGGACCAGCCAAAAAATTCATGTTTTAGATGTCAAGTGTGGTACAAGAGGTAACAGAGTTATACTGGAGGATCAGAGCGGCTAAGTCGTTTCACAGCAGTACTACACGGGAGCCACGTATGCAGTTACAGCAGGGTTCTTTTTCACAAATCCCATAATATGGGGAGAAAAAAACTCGTAATTGTTTTAAAATGTTTTTTTTCGTAGATTCTCGGTGATGTGAATGATTATGAACTTTAGCCTTTCTAAACTCATATCAGAGCCAGTACTATGTCTAATGCTATGTGGCAGTTTACACAATCCTAATCAGCAACTATTAAGAAAGAGATTATTGTTGAGTTGAGCAATAAATGACACTGCATCTATGATTTGATGGTTGATCCTAAAGCAAAACACCCTTTGGTCAATTTAAAGTAATTTACGGATGAATGCAAAAAGTGACATCTCAGTTACAACATGATGAAATAATAACACCTCTTTAATCCCTCTGTACTTCTTCCAGCATATTTTTAAAAGCATCAAATTGTTCTTCAGCTGAATTTATGGCTGTCGATGGCAGAGGCAAACGGAAACCTTTTAACCTCTTGCAAAATGCACCTCACATAAACTTGTAGATTTACAGCTGATCGACTTAATAAGTACCTGCTGCAGATGAAACATGATGTGTGCATTGTTCCTGCTCACAGATCTGATTCTCACTTACCTTGCAAACCCAGTACTGTCAGAAAGAGCCAGTGATTTGCAGCCGCAGTGATGCTAATGGGGAAGTATGTCATTAGGGAGGCTGTTATTCATTATTTGAATCCAAAGTCATTTAGCCGTGACTTATTTTCTTGTAACTAATTTTTTCCTCTAAGCACACTTTCCCAAGATAAATTCAACCCCTTTATTTATTATTCTCTGATGCAGTTTAGGAAAAGTGTTGCTTGACAAGTTCAATAACTGCAAATGGAGGAATACATCTGTTTTCAGTAACATTTTATCTTACATTATAGTTTAGCAGAAGGTGATTTTGTGTATTTACAGTAGCTAAAGTACAAATTGTATTGCAGTAAATTAGAGGCATGAACCATTTACAAGGAAAGATTTTATTTAACATTCTATTTCAATTACATTAATACACATTTTTCATCAATGTGTAGGAGAAATTAGTGTCCAGTTTTACTGAATGGAGATGTGTCCGTGGTAAAGACACACAGACTGAACCAGGCCTTACAGACAGCAGCAGCGATGACATCAGCGCTCCATAACAATGATCCATTGTACAGCACAGGCTTCTGCTCTCTGCCAAAGACTGTCCATAAGTTTTATTTGGCATTTTATAGCTGTTAGATCACAGCAGCTCAGTGCCTGTTCAAAGGTGGCCACTGGCTGATCGTCCAGTGGGGGAGAGGGGAGAGAGAGAGACCACCGCAGCTAATACAAGTGGAGCTTTGGGCTCACAGCCTTTCATCTGCTGCAGAGGATTCCCATCCTATTTCCCTTTAGCACACACGTAATTGGTAAATGACAGTGAGGCAAAATGGCTTAATACTTGGAAAATCCTCTCTTTTTGAAGAGGAACAAACTGTAATGTGAAAGCAATGGTGAGCTGCTGCCTCCCAGGCCATGAGAACTGCAGGGCACAGAGGAAACTAGGTTTCAGGATTAATCTGGGAAAATGGTAAAGCAACAGTAAATAATTTGAAAATGATCACATTGCCCATGGCATTTAATTCATCTATGCTTTATAAACCCTGAACTTGAATGACCATCTGCTGCTGCCATACTCTGCTGCTGCCACAAATACTGTAATGGTTATGGCTGTATGTGCAGTGAACAAATGGACTTAAATAGAAGTCTTTCAAAACCTCCACGGACCACAAGGGCCAAAAGAACAGTCAGTGTTGTTTTTGGAAGGAAATAACACCTTGAATCCACATCTACGACTGATCCGGGGAAGGAAAGATGTTAAGCCTAAAACGACCGGCACATCACACAAAGTTCACTGAGAAACGCTGAATGCTGTATACTCTGTTTCCATTTGATAGTATCAGTCTTTGGTGCAAACCCAAGCTGTAAAAAGTCTGCTCTGCAAAGTTATTCTACAATAAATTTTAATAATATCATCTCCTGAAGCCCATGACTTTAAAATAATTGTGAACTAAAGTTACTTCAAGATGGAGATTAAAGAGCTAAATTATTACTGTGATGACATGCCCGCCATTCACATACTTTAATGTTCGCTGGGACCAGGACTTTATGGCCATTTTCTATATCCTCTCCTGTGAGCAATAACGAGACTACGCCTGATTAAGTGTGCCATAATGTTAACTGGATATTATGTTGAATAAGCTACATGTGCACCAATGGCTTGCCTTTGGTCATCTATGCTCAACTTTTAATATAGACGGCTTATGAGTGCAAATCCATCCAACCAATACTACTCTATATGGCACCTCACTATGTTGACATTATGTTTTCACGTCTGGGTTAATCAAGCTCGCAATAAATTTGACTGTATCCAGGTAACGCTGATTGTTTGGTAACACACTGTACAAGACTGTCGTAGTATAACCGCAGGGAAAGCGACTTTATAGCGTTCCCATACAGACGTGCACAGGACAAAGTTCATCAAAATCACTCTGGTCCCCATGTTAATGATAATGAACAAGATTATTTGTGAAGACTGAAGTGTATTGCTCTTAAAAAACATCTTTCAGCAGTCAGGTGAACTATAAAAATCTGAATATTCCACTTAAAAAAGACTGTACCTCTCCTCTCCTGTCCTCGTATGGCGCTGTTCCTTGACAATTTCATTACTTTATTTTGGTGTAAACAGCAATCACTGTCAGAATAGTGTTAATTAGGGTTCAGCTGTAAAATGAGAAACGCAGTATGCCCAGCAACCACGCTCTTGGTTGTATAAACAATTCGTCTATGCCTCATGAGTCACTTCATGGCATGTAATTCAGTTCAACCATACCCAGTTTCAACTAACATTCTTATGGTTTTATGACAGAGAATTAGATATTATAGAAACACGGTCATTGACAAATAAAATGAGTTGTACATAAACACACAATGGTGGGTTTATTCCTTTAAATCACATCTTAAATCTGTCACTGCGGACCCACCTTTCCATTGAATCAAACGTCCAGCCCTGTGCACCTTCAGCAACAATCCCACAATCACTTTAATGAAGAGCTATTAAAGTGTCACTGGGACCTGAGGAAAGATTTGTTGATTATGTCATGAATTAACAATGCTGCAAACATGATGGATTTATAGAGCCACTAAAAACATTTTGACATGTTATTGTTCAGGCTTCCATTATAATCGTTTATGAGCGTAGCCTACAACGCCTTCTAAACATGAGCGTTGTAAAAAAAAAAAAAACCTCAGAGTTGTGTTTTATGAGTCGCACCAGCCCAATGTGGTTCCGCTGTGGCTGTGGAAAGACAGTGAACTGACAATCAAATATGTGCTGGATAAAGTCGAAATGGTGACACTTGGTCTGGCTCTGTAAGGATCTGAGTGACTGACAACTTAATTAAGCAAATATAGTGAAATATGACGTCTCAGAGTGAACGCATGACTTTATTTACTTGGAGGTAACATAATGATACAACGTAAACATGAACTCAAAATCCAAATGTAGGTCCAAGAAAATGCGCCCTTCTTTATGGGAAAATCTAAAAATCAATCTAATCCAGTGTTGTTTTTTTTGTTTTTTTTTCCCTTGTTCACCTGTTGCCCGCTCGCTTTCAAAACCACAGCTCCTCACTCTACTGCAGTTTGCTCAACTACTTAACCTACTGTTACATCACTGCAGATGGATGTCGTCCAGACAGCACTTGGCAGCGTTCCAGCTCTCCCCGCTCCTGTTTTTTCGCTCACTTCGCCCCTAGATACAACAACTTACTTTTTTTTTTTTTTATAGCTTCTTCCCCACTGATCGCAGAAGCATTTTCCTTCCTTTTTTTTCACTGTCAGCTTGTCAGTCCAGCCTCAGGTGTTGACAGGTCATCTTTTATTTATGCCACAGCAGCACAGCTCATGAGTCCCTCTTGAGAGACGTGTGTATGAACACATCCTGGCTGAATGCAGAATTGTACGTGTCTTTAAGGAGGCCATCACAAGAATCTGCGCTGAAAGATGGACTCCCCCTTATCAGTCAGAGGCGTAAGTCTATCAGCGCAGCCCTGCAGATATGGCACTGTTTCTAACTGTTATGAATGAGAGCTTTTCTTGCTTCCTTTTCCTCAAGGCTGTGGCCCCAGGGAGGAAACTGTACTTAACTTCTCACCTCAATTATTCTGTCGCACAAAGGGAAATTTGTTTTGATAGTTTTATAATATATATATGGAAAATGTAATACCAATTTATAATAACTGCACCTTAATTAGCGTTAATAAAGCTACTTAACCTTCTGAGACCTGGTGTCCTCATATTTGGACAACACATTTTGGGTTGTTTAGGCCACAATGCAAATTTTTAGAAGAAGAATAACAGCAACAAGAACAGCAACAATGCAAATATATTCAATCTAGACATTTTTTAACAGTTAGGTTTTTAATGTTTAGAATTTTTATTTATTTATTTATTTTTGTAAAGGCACATGTCTCCTGCTCCTGTCTGCAGCTCTTCACATGAGACACATTTTTCCAAGAGACACAATTGTTGTTTCTCATTTTGTTTTTACTCAGGACAAATGTTGCTGTGTTCATGGTCTTAATAAATAGTTTTTGCAAATCATTATTCAAACATGAGGACGTATCGTTTTGCATCACTTTTCTCAGAAACTACATAATGTAAAAAGATAATTATTTGTTTTTAGACTCGTCAGGTCCCAATCAGCCAAAACAACAAAGAGAAATTAATAAAGTCATGCAAGAGCTCGGGTCTTAGGAGGATAATGAACAATTAGTTTAAGAAGAATACATTTTTGATTAAAGCTTAGTTTCTGTTTAAGTGAGGAGTTCGGGTTATTATACATATTATATTGACTTTTTACACATTATCTAAAATTGTAATTTCTATGACATGTAGGCTACTTCTCACAAAGTTTTCAGAGAATTTTGTGTTCTTATCTTCTTCTTATCATCTTCAGTGAGTTACTCCAGACATTGTGTGCGCTCGTTTAACAGTTTGCGCTTTCCAAAATAATATCCAAACGCAAATTCACGCCCGTTGAAAGTGAAAGTTTAGTCCTGTGAATCCCTGTTTGACGCTGTTAGATCTTTTATTTTTTTTGTACATACTTTATGACACCATTGCTAAGGACATAAAGAGCGGTGGATTGTCATGGACACTCAAATAAACACTGAGTGATTAATGCGGTGGTTGAGGCGGTTAGCCATGAGGACGTCTTTATTGTTATGAATGTTTGCACTCTTAAGGTCCATGCATCCATCTGTCTTCAGTGGCTTTTTCTAATCCCATCATGATGCACTGTTCATTAATATCCTTTAATACTATCTGTTGTTGTCAGAAGTACTTGGTAATCCTGATAATTGAGCTTGCATTTTTATCAAGTATGCTCTGTTTGTATTGAGATCCTCATTTCTGAACCTGGCGCTGATGCACAGGTACAGATCATATACGTATATCATCTTTGCCCTGAGCTAAAACACGTACAAAATACCTCGGGGTGAGTCTTGTTTTCACGGTGATGTATTGTACCATAGCAACCATTTGCAAATTCCTTTCCATCTTTACCTCATTTGTCAGTTTTTAGCAGATCTTAATATATTTGACATGTATTGATTGGTGAGGATCGCACTGACAGGGGAAAGTTCTCATTCAGCAGAGGAAAAAAAAACACTTTAAACCATCACAAAAAATCAAGACAACCTCGTATTCACCTGCAGAGAACATGTCCGGTCCTGAGATCTCATGGTTGACACATAACTTTAAACACTTTTCATTTTTTTTATGTGAGGGATTACTGCTCATTTCAGCGTTCAAACTGATGAATTGTCACGGTTAATTTATAAACTTCTTTAGCAGATTCTTGCCAGAGGTGGAATGATTGCTAAATTACTAAAGTTAATTACTAAAGTTCTTCACATTTTTTGTTACTGCAGAAGTAGATACCGTGATTGACAGGCGGATTAACCAATCAGAGAATAGTCCGTTCCTGTCCATTCCTGTCAAAGCAAACATGGTGGTGGTGGTTTACTGAGGAATAGCGCTGGACTCTATATATACAAAATACTTGAGAGAATGTTGAATGTCTTCTGCATTTGAGTGACACGTGTCAAATTAGCATCTGTAATTAGCACATTGGTTCCTTGTTACACTTTATAATCTGGTTTCAGACCCTTCTGCATTCAAAGGGTTGGAGGGACTGGCTGATCAGACAACCAAACATCAGCTGCAGCTTCGTGTGTTATACTGCAATGAATACTGTTGTACTGTTATTACCTGCTAGACAATGCTTAGACTTAGACACACTTTATTGCTGCACAAATGAAATGATTTGGACTGTAGCTCACTCTTCCTCTTGTGTTCCTCCTCTGTCTGGTAGAGAAGGAGTGTCCCTGATGGAGAGCAGTTTGTCCAGTGTCGTCCTGTTCCTCACTGTAACAAATGTTTCCATCTCATCGCTGATTTACGGATCAGTTAGTTGATCCGATCAATGTCCCTTTTGCTGGTGCTGCTCTCTTCCAGCAGATCACAGTGACGTACAGGGCACTGTCAACCACACACTGAGAGAAGACCTCCAGTAACTTGCTGCACACATTGAAAGACTTAAGCTTTCTTAAGAAGTAAAGTTGACTCATGCTCTTCTCATACACAGCATTACCATTGTCCCACTGGTCCAGCCTGTTGTTCATGTCGACTCCCAGGTACTTGTAGCCGCCCACTAATTCCACCCTTTGATTCTGGATGGTTTTGGGCTCCACTGGTGCCCTCTTCCTTCTGAAGTCAATCACCAGTCCTTTGCTCATGTTCAGTTGCATGTGGCTTGTGTGGGACCAGGTACACCAGCTCCTGCGCCTCCAGATAGACCCCACCACCGCACTGGCATCATAGAACTTCTGCAGGCGGCAGGACCCAGAGCTGGACTGGAAATTAAGTGTACAGAGTGAACAGGAACGGAAACAGGACAGTACCCTGAGGAGCTCTGATATTACAGACCACAGGACCAGGGTATTCCACTGCCTCATGTGCCGGGGCTTGTCTTACAACTAATCAGTAGTTGCTTATGCTTTTATGCATCTTTTTTTTATTTTCCAACAATATGATTTACACATTTTGAGCTTCTACGCTGACACCTCGAGCCTAATGTCAGGCCTTGTGCACATGCATAAGCTGTGCTTTGTAAACCAGTTGTGTAATTGCTGCAGTGATGAGTGATTTGATGCTTCAGGCGCATGTTGCACACTTTAGAGTGATTTATTTTACTCATCTTGAGAAGAAATACGACAAACAGTTTTAAGAAAAAGTTGTCTTTTTCCTCACTACTACCACTACATGTGAAAGTGTGTGTGTGTTTGCATTGTGGGAGGTACTCACTGACAACATGCACAACATGGTCACACATGTGTCCAGGTAAACAGGCCCCAGCCCCATTAGCAACATTGCTCTATTAAGGACGTTGATC
Source organism: Periophthalmus magnuspinnatus (assembly GCF_009829125.3). Classification (NCBI taxonomy): domain Eukaryota; kingdom Metazoa; phylum Chordata; class Actinopteri; order Gobiiformes; family Gobiidae; genus Periophthalmus; species Periophthalmus magnuspinnatus. The sequence continues at coordinate 4,700,252 of NC_047138.1, forward strand.
AAAATCAACCATTATTGATTTGGTGGTGATGCTTTATTTTGGCCTGTATTGGTTTATAAACATGCTTTTGGTTTCCTTGCCTTTTGTATTATATGTTTTAGAACTAAAAATAATGCCCATATTTAGAAAACACACTTTAAATGCAAAAGTGATCAGATTAGTGTTAGAGCTTCCTCTGCTGACAGCGTTAGGTATGACTCATGAAAACAACAACACAGCAGCTCATGATGCATTGTGACCACACGCTAATAAACACACACAGTTAAACTTGTAAAACCAATTAACGATGAAATGCTCAAAGCGAGTAAAGTTCCGAAATGAACTGATTTCAGAGTACTCAGAGGAAGAGGAACAGATCAGTTCAGGGATTCCAGGGATGCATGTTTCTGCAAGGTATATTTTGGCAATAAAAACAATGTGTAATTCAATAAAATAGATGCATTTAATGTCACATGTCAATGTCATTCCAGCCCAAACAACACCTTACAAGCAGGAGAATCCCATCACAGAAATGACAAAGTGCACCTTTAATATGGATGGATGAAGACCATTTTATATTTCTAATGCCCTGCACTCCAAGCCCAATATCTTTATTAAGAGCGCTGCTGTCATCTAGATCTCTTCTAAAATAGTGACTCTTGGAAGCACGATGAAGTAATGCAGGGCCCATTAGCTGCTTTTACAGCTCGGCTCTGTGCGCGGGTGCAGAGTGATATCGCCAACAGCTGGCTTGGAAATATTCATCCCACAAGAGGTTAAGAGCTCGAAGGTGAAAGAAGAAAGCTATAGTAGTTCTCTGATCAGATATTTTACATATACAGTCTACCCGCCTGTCGCTTTAATTATTCCTTTCCTCTTCCTGATTAGCACTCATTGAATCTGTATCCCTCGTGCTTATAAATAACACCCAGGTTTTTGTAGTTATTCTTGTATAAATTGAATTAAGTCTGCCTTTGAAATTCGATGCCAACTTCCTGACTAACTGTTATGTGCATGTGTGGGTGCAATAACAGTTGTCAGTAACTGAGATAGCTGAAGAAACGCACAAGAGGAACAGTGGAAGATGAACATTTGGGTCAGTTTGTACGAGCAAAATAGAAATGTTCAAGTGAGTTGTATTCTTTGTCTGTCTCACATGGATAAAACAGTGCCATAATCCATCCAGCATCTAAATATTACTGCACAAACTAATTGCAACGAGACTCCGCTGTAATGAAGTCATTTTACATTATTTGGAAATGATTAGAATTAGGTCCTATCTGACTTTATATTTATTCATATAGGCTCATTCTTGTTCCTAAATACCTTCTTTGCACTTAGTTTTTTAGGGTGTTGGCTTATAAAACAAACTATTTTCTAGTTTTATTGTGCTCTAGGAGTGGTCTAAACTTGTTTCTTAACTCTGCAGAACTCAGACAGTACCGTATAGGGGATAAAATATTAGAAATTATAACTTTTTTTGTTCGTTTAACAGACAAACCGACAAACAGTTCGATGCCAGTTTTGTCTCCAATGGCACAGATGTGTTGTAAAATCAATCATTTGTCGATCTTTGCACAGTTTTCCTTTTTCGACCCTGTTCAGAGCAGTTTTTTAATATACATTTATCACAACAAGGTGCTGAAACGCTCGCCTGTAAAGTGTCAGCTTAGCCTTTGCTGCGTTCTGGGTACATTTGCGAGGTTTTTCTGTCCTTGTGTGAATGTGACAGGGGCGTGTGCGAGTGTGCTTAAGTGTGCAGCGCTTAAGTGTGCCCTGTTACCACGAGGAATGTCCCCGATCTGCCCAGCTGAATCGAAACCCGAGCGAGTATCACCATCAGCCGCACTGATACTGCCATTAACGCTCTGACTCCGGGTTCACCTCTTTACCTGTCTGTCATCTGCCACCAGAAGACAATTACATACTTCCACGCTGCAAGACAAGGTATTATGTGAAGTTCATTTGCAAGAGCGTTAACATTAACACAGAACGTCTTATCTTCCAAAAGATCCTATGCAACGCCAGCATCTTTTCTGCTCAATTTAGCGTTCAATTCTGCACAAACTGATGCACACTGACAATTACCTTTTGCACATAAGTGTCTATTGTGCTCTCACGTTGCACTTACACAAGTTTAGATATGTTTTTCTTTTTTTTTTCTTTTTTTAAACAATGGTTAAAACTTCAGCCCAAAACTAAACTGATTATTTATTTATTTATTTTTTTTTTTCATGTTTTTATTCCATTGAAAAACATACCTCCTTACTCTGAGCCAGCTCTGTGAAAATGCTGTTCCTTCCTATCATATTTCACAGTCTTAAAATGCATCTAAAAGGTCAAAATTATATGTTCCAATCAAATATTCCATGTAATGATGCAGGTGACGACCATGACACGCTGCCCCCGGGACGTTCAATTGTTATTTGAACTAATATTAAAGATTAAAACGTATTTTTGTATGGTCTAACCGCCTGCACCCAACACTTTTAAGCAATAACACATAATGATATAATTGTAATTGACAGGAAGCAAATCTAACCACATTTGAAATAAAGTAAGATATCCATTATGCAAAGTGTCAGAGATGAATAGATAAAGGGGTGCAGGACACGTGCTGGAAGAGGCTAAATGATTAGTGCAGGTATTTCACGCTGGCTGAAACTTGGCCAGGCCTCTCTTGTGAAACTGGCTGGGTTCGCTCCGCTGACTATAGGCCCTTGTCGCTCGGGGCTGATTTACACCCAACCACTTCACTCCACCGTACTGTTTGTTTAGGTGTTACTTAGCAACCGCACGTTGTTGTTCTGTTGTACCTGTCCTATTTGTCTCCGGTGACACTCAAACCAAATTGTTTCACTTAATTTATTACCCAGTTGTTGCGTTTTGGGACAGTACTTCTTGTTGCATGTACTGCACGTTCATGTTGTTTTTAGTCCTTAAAGACACAGCAAAATAATCATTGTTAGTTATTGCAAAAATCACTTGTGCAGCTGATAGTTTTGCTTCATCTCATAACTGCACGTGTCATTTCTGTGCTGTTTGCATATTCCTGCAGGAGTTTTATCTTAAAACACATTTTGATCATTGATTCTGCAGAAATGTGGAGCCGGAACAGAGTATACGTCTCTCTGATTGGTTAATCCACCTGTCAATCACGCCCTAAACTAAACATCTTTGTCACAGCGTGTGGCCATGTAGCTATATCTCTGGTGTAAGGGTCACTTCTGCCCACAGTGTCCCACAGTGTCCCACAGTGTCCCACAGTGTCCCACGGTGTCCCACAGTGTCCCACAGTGTCCCACAGTGTCCCACGGTGTCCCACAGTGTCCCACAGTGTCCCACAGTGTCCCACGGCTCCTGACGGGCCGCCCCAGCACTACTGGTTAAATTCATTTCAACACAAGGTCAATAAACTCCAGCTTAGAGTGCAAAATATTGGCTATTAAATCTATTCACGTGAGGCATGATTTGTCTCGTAAAAAAAAAAAAAAAAAAAGGTGTGTGCATCCTTTGTTTTTGGCCTATTATACAATTTAATATAATTTGACCAACTACACAACTGAATCTTGTCATCATGTCACGGGACAGAACATTTTATTACAGTACGTTCTCATCATTTTTATATTTGTTTTCTTTTTAGATAAAGCGTTGCATAAAAAAAAACAAAAAAAAACAATCAACACCTCACAAATAAACATTCCCGTGACTTGTTTCGTGTAAAGACAGTGTTTCAGGTATGTCTTGTAAAAAAGTGCATGTCATAGTACTACTACTGCGTAAGACTTGTTCCTGTTTTAGATTAGTTTGTTAATTGACTTATTATGGGTCATTATAAGAAACACACATGGGGCAGTGACCATGGATGAATCGATCATAAAATGCATCATGATTTTGAGGTGTTTGTCTGTTTTATTTCTTTATCGTGCATTAAGAGTCATTGCATCACCGTGTTCCTGTTAAGCTACAGATATACATACAGTGAGTTAGAACTAAACCATTACATACTTATTAAATCCACCCTGGCATAAGAGAGGAGCCATTGTCCCTTAAGAACACATGAGGACAGAGCACTTTCTGTAAAGGTTTAGGTGTGGTGCTCTAAGGGTGAATAATTTGTATTGTGTTGAAAAGAATGGGTGTGATCAGCTGTTGTTGTTTCTGTTTATTTAAAACAGTTTTGTTTTACTAAGTAAATCATATACTCCATTAATCATTAGAATTATGTCAGTAGTTTGTCCTCTTACACTGCACTAATGAATGATAAATATTATTTACCATCACTTTAAAGCTTCCTCTGAACTGTCTTATTTTGAATTCAGGTGAATCTTGAATGATTCATTACAAATGCAGTTACAGGGTCATTAGAGTTTTAGTGGATTGGTCAAACTTCCAGTCCAAGCTAAAATCCATCATTTCTAGGATTCTCATTTAATTATCATTTATCTAACTCTCGTACACTCGTGAATGGCAGTTGGTCTTTTCCTGATTGCTTTGGTTTGTATTGTTCTGGTTGATGGACGACTGAGGGATTACACTGACCTGGATCTGACTGCATTTTTTTTAAATGGTGAAGTTCAAGTCCCTGTTGATCTCCAATGTAACAAGCACCGTTTGATTTGTATTGATGTGTCCCTGCTTAGATTTAACTTGTGGCAAATAATTGTGTTTTAAAGCTAAATGATCAGCTTTTCAAACTAGTGGTGAATATATGAATATGGCAAAAGACAAAACTCAATCTGTCAACTGGACAAATGGTTGTAGAAGTGAAGCCGCTCAGTGGGTCAGTGGATGAGCAGCGAAACGTCTTCACTCCTATAATGATTTGCCCAGTTGACAGATTTAATTTTGTCTTTTGCAATGGATCAGACTTGGACGACTGAAGGATTACACAGACATATTTGAATATGTCTAAGTTTGCCTATGTATTTGAGCTCTTGAGGTCATATGTCAGCCGTGTGCTGTCTGCATCGAATTATAAAGTGTTGCATTGACCAACAGTCAGTGCTAGTTGTTGTTAGCTTTACCTTCACGAACAAAAGATCTGCTTTAGTCTCTGAAGGTTGTGAAAAGTGCTTATAAACTCACTGCAGTGCATAATTACTGTATTACACTGTCATTTCCCCATTAAGGAACAAATAAATGTCTGTCTTAATTAAGATTCTCAAGTGCATGAGGTAAACGAGGAAAAACTTTGGACCACTATATACTGTGCAATCTGTTTTTCTCATGTTAAAGTCAAAATCCTGTACAATAAGTGAGTATTGCACTGGTCCAGTTCAGTGTCGATGATGCTGTTCAAGTGGAAACTCCTTCTGCATAATTAGATCCAGAAACATTTGTGCTGTAGTGACTGTAAACGGTATAAAAACTGAGCTAATAGGTCCGACTGTGACTGACTGCCGTGCTCTGTATGGACTTTAAGTGGAGTGCATAAAAGCTCCCACTGTGTCATATAGGGTTATAAAACTAAACCATAAAGGCACACTTGTCATATTTTATGTCACGGTGATGCTACACGCTACAGACGACGCCGCTGCACCTGTACGGCTCGTTTTAAGAGTTACATTTAATCGTCCCTGCCCACTTCCATTACTCCAGTGTTAGCGGCCATTTCTACAGTTATCCATGTAAATAACTTTAACATTTATACTCCTTTCCTGACACCATAGGTTTAATTGCCTTCTTTTTACGATACGTTTTTTCAGATAATTGCATTTAAGAGAATTACAGCGTATAAGGAAGGTTGTAAAGATCTAGCAGGGACAATAAAGAACAACTCGGCAATACACACTGTCCTGTTTCTTATGCCAGGGTATGAAGTCATGTAGTAAAATCTAAAGTATACTTCACATATGGTATTTTATGTCAAATTGCAGCTTTGAAACAGGAAAAAGGTTAAACTAATAGAAATGGCTAAACATATACTGTACGCTGTAATAGCTTCACTGCAGAGCCTCTGTGTTTTGCAAAGGAACAGGTGTCTGCACTGATGGGTATAATAGCTTCTCTCTTTCTGGGTCTCTCACAGGCAGAATAATCCAGCCCTAATCTCCCTGTAATTCAGAGAGGATTGTGTTCTTCAGATGAGCAAGAGGAAACCTTTGCTGCTACAGAAGAGCTAAGTATGTTTAAATTGGCCTTTTGAAGATACGTTTGTGTAAGGATTGCCAGAGAGCTCAATGTACAGTTTTTATCTTGTTTTACTCCCTGTTTCCTCTAGGGGTAAAAACACAGAAAATCATCTCTCAGCAATTAACGTTCACCTGGTTTGGGCTGAGATTAAAAATACCTTGTGTGACCCCTTGTGGTTGGATTGTAAAGTTTACCACAGCGGTTTCCTCTTCTATGCAAACAACTCATTCTTAAAGCTTAGTTCTCATTCATTTATTTTATTTTTTTGAATGTATAAAGCAACTCCTTCTGTTTCTGAGGCTGCCCTGGTGCGACGAAGGACGATATGGAGTAAATAAAGTATACCTTAAACCTGAAATCAAATATAAAATCAGTGGATCGTCTTCTGAACGATGAAAACAGATTCAAAATTCATTTATTTTAAGCCTCCTCAGTTCTCACACAGTCGTCTACTAAATTAGAGAGACCAAAATGTGAAAAAGTTGCAGTCCCGTGACCCTGGTATTCCTATTTAGCGCTCTAGTTTTTGATATGTTTGGAGAAGCGATGTTTGCTGTCGTTTCATTGCCATAAAGAACGACTTTTGAAGCTTTCTAAAATAATGCCGCCTTTGTCTCTCCACGTGAACCTGTTCTTCTTCTATTCCTTGAAGATAAATTCTCGACGTGTGTTTGACTTCCTGAGTTTGTGTCATTAAATAGTTACAAATCAGCGGTGACTGAACAGGATGCTCCCTCTGACATGTGTCACATTGTCATCGGGACAGGCCATGGTGCGCTCTAAGCTCACCTAGCAGGTCCCTGTCAGCGAGCGAGCACCCAAACCAAACACACACAAGCTCGCGAGCCCCTCCACACACGTTACACACAAATCAGCCCGGATTACTGTCACCGGAATAAGTACATCATGAGTGAGTGAGCGGGCCGCGTGCATGTGCCGACAACTTCCTCTCACCTGTGGACAAAGACGAAGCCGAGCACATGGGGGACTACGGAAGACATTTGTTTATTTGTATGAACCGTCGTTAGTGAAAGGAAGAGTGCGGAGAGGAAAGAAAACTTGTACTTGTCTTGTTTTGTGCAGATGAAAGATTTACTGTGGTAATAAAATAAAGAATTTGTTTCAGGACGTTTGTCTAATAGCTCTTGAGTAACATAAGACTTTACAAGATGGAAATCTGCAGCCTGATTTTCCATTGTCAGAATGTGGGAGGTCTGTAAACCCACTTTGAGGTTTTAACCCAATTAAGAAAACAGCAATTTATGGGTGCATTGTGCCAGAGGAGTCAGCTGCAGCTTTGTTCTCAATCAGTCAGAACTAATTCTGTCTTTGCAAATGGCTCGAGTAATCGATGTACGATCTTTATTGAATGAAATGAAAACACTTAAAGGAACCTTGAATCAGATATGTTTTTCAGATGAACGTTTGCTTGCCTCCCACAGAGAACATCCAGTTTACAGTGACTTTATGATACTTTATAGCAGGTCTACACAGTATGGACAGTCTGGATTAGAACATCAGACCTTGTTTTGGTCTGCACTGAGATCTCTGAGGGTCTTCACACAAAATTATAGAGTCCAGGGACACCACGGACCATACACAGTCCATCAACACTCCATAGTCGTGATTTCATATGGTTTAATGTATTTATGATTTACCCAGTTTCCCGACATTTCCGTAACTGCTCTGGTATAAAAGTCAATGCTGTAGTAATAAAGACGTTGTTGTCGCGGGCATGACTTTGGACAGACAGCGGGGAGGTGAGCAGATTTAGTGCCAGGTGCAGACAGAGGGGAGTGCTGCGGATGACAGTGAATGGAAAAGACTGCTGGATCAGGTGTTGTTCTTTTGGCAGATGCGGTGTTTATTTAACCCCGTGTCCATAATCAAATCTGCACGTCCCACTAAGACTCCGTACAGCCAGTGCGGAGTTATGCCGGAAACAAATGCATTTCTGTACCTGAGCAGGTTTAGACTTTTTGGGCTTTTTGCCAGAGTAAACACGCTGAAAGAGTAGAGCAATGTGAAGCAACTCAGGACATACAGCGGTCCTCGTGGTCAGTGGATGGATGCACTCTCCATGTTACTGTTTACTGTCGAATAGCCAGTTTTTACCGGAAAGACTGGCTGTTTGTGTGACCTCATTGTGCAAAAGGAGTCATTAGATACAAAAATAATTAAAATGACATGCATTAGATAAAAAATTCAAACTGTTTTCACGGTAAAAACATGTCTTTCCAGAAACACTGCCATCACTGCTTCCATGTAAAAACCCACTCAACTTTTACACATTGATGGACAAGTTGATATATGTATGTATGAATCATATTTCAACAGTTTGCCGTGGCATTAAAAGCTATGTAAACCATTTAAATCAGATTTCATCAGTCAACAGTCCCCTCCTTTTCTTGACCACCAGGCTAATAAAGATTTAGCATACATAGTTTCACCCAGTGTTGATTAAGATAGCAACCATTAGTTTGTAACCAAGGCCCTTGAAGAACAATGCTCCCCATTGTACATGAACCTGTGACTCATCCAGAAATACCAGCTGACATGAAGCATCGGTGCAGTTAATATTTCATACATAAACAGTTACCAACAGGATCGGTTGGCGATGACAGTTAGATTAGTGCCTAAGAATAAATTATATCAAACTGATTGATTAATTTATTCTGTCAAGTAGATTAAGAACATGGACTGCGTCACCTCAGGTTACACACACAGGTTCAAATAAGTAGCAGTGAGGTTTAAGTGAAGGGGAAATACTGATGTGATTATCTTGCTGACAAATTAAGATGTCACACGAGAAACCAATCATTTTCTCCAACAAAAATACTGCGTACTAGTTTTGCAGCTTAGAGTTTTCAATAAGTGACAAGTGCAAAACCAGTGAAGGCTCCAAACAAACTTACACCTGTTTGGAGACTTGTTCTTAATACAAATGTCTGGTCAAGCATTATTTCTCTTTTTGGTCAGGCGTCTACTCGAGGACACTTTCTCTTAGAGCCCCTGAATCCTCTCTGGAGCTCCCTGTCGACGCAATCAGCCATGTTATTGAACAACCATCACTGCAAAAAGACTGGAACCAACACAGCCAGGGTTTAAAAAGTGTCATAATGAACTGATTTGTGTCATACACTTGGTAAAACTGTGAAACCATGGATAAACCTTTAAAAGAAGGACATATTCAAGGTCACTAGGAGCAAGTTTACTTTTAGCAGCACTTAGAAAAAGTACAGATACTGGAGTAAAAATTGATCAAATAAAAGTAAAAGTATCACATGAAAAAGTGCCCATTTAAAAATGTACGAAAAGTGTGAAAAGTAACATTATTTTGTGCAGATTTTGAGTCTTATAAAGCTTCAGATGTAGTGATTTTGATAAAGATTTCTGCTCAATTTTGTTCAACAGTTGTTATTTGTTGTTATATTTTTGTTTGTTCAAATTATGAACATTTTCGAAATAAACCCTCAGCCTTTTCAGTAGGTCTCATAGAATAATAATATAAAAAAATACATTTACTTTTCAGTCCTGTTCAAAAACATAGTGGAGTAGAAAGTACAGATACTGCTCTCAGATGTAGTGAAGTAAAAGTAAAATACAGATATCTAAAATGTGTACTTAAAGGTCTCTGTTATGCAAAATTTTATATTGTTACCACCTAAAAACATACTCAGAGTAACATGTTTGAGTAACCCTTTATTATTAATCTGTCTACATCTCCAAAGCTCAAAATGCTCTGCTCCACCTCGTGACATCATGAAGTGGTAGTTTTCAAGTTAACATCTACTTTTTACCTTTTTATCAGTAGTAGATTGACAACTCCAGGTCTGAAATCATCCAAATGACTCTGGTGAAGGTGTGTGGAGTTTAAAAAACACATCGCAGCACTTCCTGTATTACCACATGATGACATCACAAGGTGGAACAGAGTGTTTACAGTGTGAGAGAAAAACACAGCTTAAATATGCAGGATTTGTGTTAAACGAGTGCGTGTGAATGAAACAAAACACAACTCCAGGTCTGTTTGTGACGAGGAAACAACATTCTGACGTAGATGGTGTAATATGGGCCCTTTTACTTTTACAGTTCTACTTTTACTTCATTACGTTTCCCCACAATAAAAGTGATAAAAGTAAAGTATAGTGTACACATTAGACCAGGATGTGTGTGGGTGAATGGGTCTGAATAGAAGTGTGTGTTTCTTTGATTTTCTGTTTTCTCACTGGAAGTTGGCAGCATTCAACAAATGAATTAATCAAAAAAAAAAAAAAAAAAACGCATTGAATGGACTAAATTTTACTTCACAAATACGCATTCTCTTTGGGATTTACTGAAACTGAAGCCAGCCAAAGTCGAGGGAGGGCCAAAAGCAGGTTTAGTGTGAGTGAGTGTGACATGTTGACCTCTGCTCCCGCTGCCCCGCCGGTTCAACTCCTGGATGAGATATAAAACTAAGAAAACAGTCTCTTCAACACCTCCATGTTGTTTTTGATCCCGTGCCCCTGTCCTCCGTGAAATCGCTGTTCCCCACGCAGAGTTACGAGGTGCACATACATTCGGGATACGTTGCATGCGTGGAGCCGTGAGGTTGGTCGGGTCATCAGTCTCTGCCATCCTCTGCCTTTCTCCTCGACCTCTTCAAACGCCGCAGAACACAAGAGCTTTAAGGATTAGGGAGGTTTCTGTGCATCTGTCTGCAGCACTCAGCCAGAAATGAAAAATAGGCCAGTCTGCTTTTCAGTCCGGTCAATGGAGAACTTATATTGAGCAAGAATCTGGAGTAATACGCAAACGCTGGCCAAAGAAATCAAGCACGGATGCAGCAAAAGCGAAGAAAATGCTTATTATTATACATGCAACAATTCTTTAATGGCCTCAGATGGTTTTCTCCGATATAAGAAATGCACTTTTAATGTGGAGTTTTTAAACAATCAGTCTTTGTTTGTCTCCTCCTCATTGGTCGTTAATGAGGAAGCGCCCATTGCCTGTGGATGATGTAAATTGAATCAGACCCACCCACTCCACAGGAAAGACACTTCTCATTGTGTTTAACTGATGTGAGGGCTGGGGGATAATGCTTTGATCCTCTTTAAACGAGTTAAACTTTAAGATTGTGTTGATATGTTTTTGGATGCTTTTCAAAATGTCCAATAAAACAGAAATGTTGAAGTTTTCTACAGCTGAAGATAGTGACAAAATGAGAAATCAGACTGAGTTAGAGAATTCAGTGGCTCATAGTGTAAACGGATACACTTTACCAAAACATAAAATAAAAAGAAAAATATAATCCATTACAAATATAAACACTAATGTCAGCTTGAGTTCAAAACTGGCTTTAAAAATTATGAAAATATTATTACAAAACTGAATTAAAGTTAAATATATACATAATATGCCATTAATTGTAAATTGTTAAGAATATTCTTCACTTGGCTATATACATTTAACACTTGTCTACACATACATATAGACAATACTACTACTACTACTACTACTACTACAACTACTAATAAAAAATAATTTCATAAAAAATAAATAAAATTCAATAATAATAATAATAATAATAATAATAATAATAATAATAATAATAATAATAATAATAATAATAATAATAATGCACACACTTATAGATAGAAAATGAATTACTAGTAACAGCATTTACTAAATGTACTAACGCAATCGATTCAGTTTAATAATTATAATAATTCTGCTTCAGTAATCACACTCGTGATAGTTTTTCCTTAACATACTTACATTCAGGTGACACACTAAAAACACAGTAACCTGCCTGTCTGCATGTGCCATGCCCTCATGTTTCAGCACCTTTTTAAGTACTTATGAAATTATCTATATTCAGCTCAAAGCTTTTTCCTTGTGCCTCAGCAGCTCGCTATGTTGTTTATGCAGCTGGTCCTTGGGGCAAAAGTACTCACCTTGTCAAAGTGATACAACAGTCTTCATTCTGCACTTTTCTCTTATTTTATATGATTTTAATCTGTTAGTATTGTCTTGGCGGCCTGTATGTAGTGAAGCACACGGAGTATGTCCATGATCCATTCACTCAAAGAATTAAAGTACTTTAGTACTATCTGTTGTCACTATAAACCACAAGTTAGTGTAGTGGTATTATTTTCATTTCACTGCCAAGAACCTTGGAAAACTGTAGAATGAATATTATTCCTTGGTGGATTTTTTTTATATAATTCAAATGTGTCAAGACATAAACAAAGGTGTTGTTCACGATGTATCACAAACAGCATCAATAGATTTATTGATGCTGATTCATTTACAGACTGTGCCAACTTCAGGAATTAGACTCTAGCAACAAAGTAAAGTACTTTTACTTGAGTATTAATTTACTTTTTATAGCCCCTGCACATATCTCGAGGGCATGGGCATCGTGCCAGATTTGGAAAGATAACATCTTGAAGGAAACATTACTGGAGTGCATACGCAATTCAAATCACTCAAATGTTTATAGCAACCAGTGCCACAACAGGTGGAGGGGGACGGACCATTGGCAACAGCAGCACTTGTGATTTCTGATGCCTCCTGTCAGCCAGTCAAGAGGAACTGACTCATGTCAAGGTGAGCCACATAAAGAGCGTTTTGTCTGCTCAGAGAAAGCACAGATGCTGCAGCACACTTCAGTATTACCAAGTATCATTAGGGCTGTGTAACCACGGGGCGCTGGCCTCTACAGGCCTATGTTTAAACACACTCAAATGCAGATTACAGGTCCATATAATCACTGCATTATTATGATGCTCAACGTGCCACTTCTCACTTGTTTTTTAACTTGTAACTAATTTTCGAATTACCCTTATTATGGAGCCTATAAAGAGTTACTAATATGTAATCATGTGTTATTGCGACCTGCTTTAGCTGCAGAGCTCAGAGCACAGCTGCCTGATCACTCAACCGTTTTATTAAGAAATGTATCTTCAGGTTTTTACACTAAACCCTTAATGACAAGAGGAAAACAGTGTGTTAGCCCCGCCCACATGTCTCTTAGCCCCACCCCTTTGCCTATAATCTGACAGTTGACCCCTGGCTGCTCCGTGACATCAGTGCTGGCAGCCCCTTCACTACATCCCTGACATACTGGGCTGTCATGGCCGCTGACAGAGGAGAGGCTAAACTTGTTGAGAAAATACAGTCTCTTCACAGTCTGTCAATCACCAATCTTCATCCGAGCTTGTTTTGATTTACTCTCTCTATTGGGAATTAGCTGAAGATGGCCCTGATCCTTCACCCGGCTCATTACCTGTCTGCTGCTGGCACACTTCAAGAGGCATTAAGACATTGAATATACAAACCTCTTTTTTCCAAAGACAACAGGAAGTGTCCAGCAGTGCAAGAATAACAATGAACAGGAACCAGAGTTGTCAAAAAGTCTTAACGGGTTTAAATATTCTCTGAGAGCTCGAGAGGTCAGTGCTGCTCCCCAAACCTCATTGTGAAGTATCGCATTTAGTTTATTTTTTCTGAAGTTTAACCATAAAATGTGGTAGAAGAAGTTCTCAGTAAAGATACCAAGGCAAAAGAAATATCACATGAGAAAATCTACTTAAGTAAAGGTATTAAAGGTAAAAGGTATACCTCTTTAAAAAATATACTTAAACAGTAAATACAAAAATAAATAAATAAATACAAAAAATAAATAAATAAATACAAATAAAAAATAATAATAAAATAAAATAAACCCCTTAGACTTTTCAGCAGGTGTCAAACAGTAATAAAAATAAATAAATAAATACTTTCACTGTTCAGTCCAGTTCAAAAATGTAGTGGAGCAGAAAGTGCACACATCGTGAAGTAAAAGTAAAAACTATCCACTTTAAAAAGTATTTAAGTAGAGTACAGATACCTTAGATTTGTACTTAGGCACAGTACTTTACTATTTTTACTTTGTTACGTTCCACCACTGCATAAAATGAAGTCTAAGCACCAGGAGTCAAAAGTCACTGTGCAACTCCCCACATAAATGCAGAATATTGGGAGTTTATTACATTTATACTGAATACACGGCTTCATGGTTTTGTAGTTATCATAGACACACTTAGACATCAACATTACAGATACCGTGGCCATATTAAAAAAATTAATTTACTCTTGAACGCTGACAGCTTTGTGAGTGAATGGGATTTCCTTAAATATGTAGGGGATTTCTGCAGCCCCTCTGATGCTGGGGACATGCAGCACAGTAGCTCCTGGGTATAGGTGCATTGACAGGTCTATTACCGCCCATCTCCTGAACAGCGGAAATGGCAGGCCTTTTAGGAAGCCTGCAGCAAAAACAAGCACAGAGACATACACTTAGCCCATGTATCCACTGTCTGATTTATGCCTTTAAACGTCTGCTGAGAGGAGGCCGTGCATGTCGCATTGTCTCAGTTATGGCGACCTGAAAATGAGCTGTCACAAGTGAAGTTTGCATGTTGTCTCCCTGTGATAGTTGATATTTAAATGTGAGTTACCGTCTTCAATCAGATATTGTTTATTGGAGAACCATAGCTTGTATAAAGAAGTGACTAAGTGTGATGTCGTCCATATCTGCAGCCAAATTAAGCTCATTGAGGCTAACAACTATAGGGGCAAATGTGGAGCCGAGTTGCATATTTGGAACCACGAGTATCATAGCAACCAAAGAGCCAATCCAGAGCGAGGCTATTGAAGGTAACGCCCCTTCCCGCTTTCCATCCACACCACTGGTTTAGCAGGGAGCGGGCGCTTAGCAACGCTGTCAATCAAACCTGTTGCTAACACTAGCGGGAGCAAGAAGGCGCCTCATTGGTTTGTTATTAATGTTCATATCTTGATTTACGGACAAAATAGCCAAATAAAAACACCAGGATCATGTTGAGCAGGTTAATACAAACATTTAAGACCAAAATGATGAGCTTGACTACAACAGTTACGGAGAGAGGGGCAGTTTTTCAATAAAAAGTGTATTGGAGCCAGATTCAATTGAGCCGGAACACAGCAGCTAGCAGGTTAGCTATGTCCATTTATATTTACAGTCTATGCGGAGAACCAATCATTTCACTGTCCAAAGTCATGCATTACATCCATTAGTCAGTGATATGAGGATGAATAGTACACTAAAGTAATACACTATATTTACAGTTCCACCCTGGGCCAGCGTGTTGAACTTCATCTATTTTAGGCCATGCAAGAAAAACTTGTCAAATCCTGGCTCACTCCCAAAATCAAGCCATAAATAAAATAATCACATAGTAATAAATCTTGACGTAAGAAAATTATCATTTCAGAACGTGGTTATTAAGACAATTAAAAGTATGACATGGATGCCTGCTATTCGAGCAGGAAGTGCTCGGTTCCAAGTGACAATAACTCTTTGTAAAAGTTGACATGTGCACTCAGAGTTTCAGTGGCTCCTCATTGACAACAGAATGAAACTAAACAGAGTGTGTATTCTATGTTTGGAAGAGGAGAGCAACAATATCTGCATTGCTCAACACGGCTCTATATCGAGTCAACAGCCCGAGCGTTACCACAGTGAGTGCTTCTATCGGCTCTTTGGGAGGACAATAGCTCGCATTGTGTATGTTGCAGAAAGCATCCACCTTTATTGACTTAACTAAGCTCTGGGTTGTGGTTGCACTCAACATTTAGAGATAACTTCCTCTGACCTGGCCCCCTCACCCCGGGCCCCTGCTAATTACCTGTGCATACGTTAAGCCGACAGGTGAAGGTGTGCGATGGATGGGGGTGTGGTCGCCGTACAGCACTCACTCCTCTCCACTCCTTTGTGACCTGCTGCTGAACTTGGGCCTGTGAGAAAATAACAGGTTCTTCAATTAGGCCACCAGTGTCTTGCTCGAGGGCAGATCAGAGAAGTCTTCCTTAGCTTGCCACACAACAATTAGCCTAAAGGAAGCTAAAGCCTCCTGTGGGGACTTGCATTAAGTCACCGAGTCTGTTTTCCCCGCAGCATTAGGTAGAACATGTTTGCACCCATCATTTGTAATTAAAGTCCAGAATTATAAACAGTCAGAAGAGATTCATGGCCATAAATTTATGCAGGTGTTGAGCTGACTCACTGAGAAAAGCAGTTAGCTCTTGCTAATAAAGACGGATTATTTGATAAATACATACTGTTCAGATCCCTGCATGTTTGACTCTAACAGTCATTTCATGTGGAAATTAAATTCTAAATATAAGTGCTGCTATACTGTTTGTAATTCAACCATTTGAGTGTGTGTTTTCAGCCTCCGGTTCTTTAGGGTTATGGCACTGTTGATTTTATTTTTTTCATTTTATACATCTTTATACATTCAGTTGGTGATTGTTCATAATGTTTTTGTTAAGTGTTATTTACTGGATGTAACAGCAGTGATTGGTTGTCAATCAGCTGCAGTGTAAATGTGATTTATTGCACCGAAACCAGTGTTTTATCATCTTCCACAGAGATGTCAGGCCAGTGCACACACATATGAAGAGGCATGTTTGTACAAGGCGTTTGAGCACTGCACACAATCACTCCGTGCAAACCACCGCTGTTTGCTTAAGAACCCATCCGTGTCCGCCATCAGCCACTAAAAATATTCTTTAGACTCCTCTGCAGTGGATCAGGGTCACGAGGAGCCCTTGGGTGCACCACAGGCCAGTGTGTTTGCTGTGCAGATAAAGATGATAAATGTCACAACGCAAAGTGCTTAAATGCTTTGTTCTGCTGAACTTGATTTATGGTGAACTTTGACTAAGTCTAATATTTCTCCAAATGCGTCTCTGTAATGGCTCTGCCCACACATCAACATGTCACAGCTACTGTAACGGTTTGATTTATACACAGACGTTTAGGTGTGACTGACAACTTAGCATGTTTTTGTGTGGCACAGAAATTTTAATACATTTTAATTTGTCTGTATTAAACAGAATAATATTCAGGCACACGATGTAACTTTCACTGTTATGGTGACATTTGGAAAAGCTTTATACCAGATGCCCTTCCTGACACGTCTCCCCCTCTCATCTATGGGACACAAGCACAAATGATTCCTGAATATTTCAAATAATAAAAGTGGATCATAAAAAATATCTCAAAGTGATATAATTTTATTAAGTGCATTTAAATACATAAACACACACTTGGAGTAAAAATAACTTTATACACATAAAAACGTCAAACAAGCTCCCAACAAGGCACTATTTACATCTGAAAAATACTGCATTATATGAAAAATAAAAATACATATACATATTTATAATTCTTTAAAAAAAAGAAACTGTGGATGTAGAAGTCAGAGGCAAACAAGTAAAAACAGTGTTGTGATAATACAACACAGTGAGAGGCTCATGCACGGCTCTGCTCTAAATGTGTTGTTCAGGAATCAGACGTCACAAAATGGAAGAATTCACGGCTCTGTAAAATAAAATAAAAACGGAAAAGGCAAAAACACGGAAAACTCTTGTATTTTGACATGACATATTAATATTTCACACCTTTCTACACAACTTTACAGTCTATGG
The DNA here is from genome assembly GCF_009829125.3 of Periophthalmus magnuspinnatus. NCBI lineage: Eukaryota > Metazoa > Chordata > Actinopteri > Gobiiformes > Gobiidae > Periophthalmus > Periophthalmus magnuspinnatus. The sequence goes on from NC_047138.1 coordinate 4,717,868, forward strand.
CTTTACATTCATAGAATACAGTTTTGCAAATTTACTCGATATAAATTTCTTATAAACAATTAATAACTGCACTGTGAAATTCACTTCAAACTGAAAGTGAAATTTCTTTTGAGAACAAGGAAGGCACTGCGTAGCAACAAATAGTTCTGGCAGTGAAGGTCTGTTATACGACATTTAAGGCAAACATTGATATTTTGGCACGTAGGAAACTTGAGGCAGATTATGATAGACGTGTTTTGAAAATTCCTGATTTTTACCAGTGCAACGAGCGTCATTACAGCTCAGATATTACCATTTAATACCAAGGCTACACGTTGAATTTTGGTTCGAGTCACAACCCCTATTTAAAGCGTATGGCCATAACAACACAGGCATTTTACAGTGACCCTGAGGCACTGTTTGTTCTCGCTGGCGTCAGTCTTTGGCACATCGACGGTAACATTTAACTTTTATTTTGGGATTCTGACGGCATTACGAGCTGCATCTTCTCGGCTTCCTCGGACGCGTTATGAGTTCCGGTTTCCCTCGCGTCCTCCAAAAACACCTCCTGTTCCTCTTCGTGTTCGGGATCTAGCGCGGTCTCTCCGGCCGCCTTCCGCCTCCTCTCCTCCTCCTCCTCCAGCTGTAGTCTGCGCTCCTCAGCTTCAATCTCCTCCGTCGTGGGGATGGAGTTTTTCTTTGGTCTGCCTTTGGGTTTGGTGGGGGCCTCGTGACCTCCTTTAAGGACCTACAATAATACAGAGACAGGTTGGCCAGGGCAGTAGTGGTAATAAATGGCAGTAGTTAAAGGCATTGCGGGCTATTATGGTCATTAAAGAAGACGAATGGTCACTGGCTGCTCCCCTCTGCGCTCGTTTGTCCATAATGATTTGGGTGGGTTTTTTGTTCTCTCACTTCTGTTGACCTTTCCTCTAAAGTGTTTGCTCTTCCTGCTGTCATCACCGCCGCTCACACTCACCTCCACACCATTAGCCCCGGACACGATTAATACTTTCAGTCTGTAGCTTCCTTTACATTGATTTTCGATGATAAAACAAATATATAATCGAAAATACTATGAATGTATTTGATTAGATGTAAAAATATGACTATGTGTTATGACTAGAAGAGACGAGAAAGACGTTTATGGAATGAAAACGAAATATTGCTGGCAAAAAACTACTACTACTACTACTTTTAGACGGATTAGACAGAGACCGGGCTATAAAAAGTACAGTATGTCCCATCACAAATACTATAAATGACAAAAATGGCTTTACAAACAAGTCCGACACGATGATTAAGTATCATTTAAGTGCAAGTACAGCAGCCACCCGGATATGTAGAGGTGGAATGTAATGAAGTACATGTAGTAAAGTACTTCAGGTATCTGTAAGTAAAATTACAGTGGGTACTTTTTAGTTTTACTTAGCCACATTTGTGTGAAGGTATCTGTAACTTTCTACTCCATTTTTCAACTGGACTGCAAAGTAAAAAGTACTTTTCATATGATTTGAGAAGTTATTTTTACCATTTCCATGAAAATACCATGACTAAAGATTTTGAGTTCAAGTTTCATCTGTCGGAAAACAAAAATAAATACACAAAATTCATGAGAAAAAATGAAGAAATTGATTTGTTTTGCGACTGTTGACCAAAATCCGTCATTTTTTAAAACTTATATAGCTACATTTAATCCCAAATCTGTGTGAAATACTTTTAGTTTTACCTCTAAAAATACTTTAATACTAGATTTTTTCATGTGAGACTTTTACTTAAGTCACTTTGTGCCTCTGTACTTTTACTTAAGTAACTCCACCGCTTATATGACCACCCGTCTAATATCAAACCACATTATTTTAAATCGATTTACCATTTTCTTCCACTTCATGCGTCTGTTCTGGTACCACGTCTTCACTTGGAGCTGAGTGAGCCCGAGCGACTGAGCGAGGTCTAACCTGCGAAACAAAACACATAACTTTTAAGCACCTGCTACTTTCTAATACTCCACGTACTGCTTCCTTTTTATATGTGGCTAAGTGGACATTTCAAACAGCGGGATAAGAAAGCGCTCGAGTTTTGTCTTCCACATCAAAGCCGCCGGGCCGTTCTGACGCTGCACACCTGCACCTATAGGAAGTGGCGGGGCGACTGGTGCACAAGGTTTAGTAACACAATCGTCCCTCGTGTGTATAAATGATTGGTGTTGAAAAAGGGCTAAAATGCATCCAGCACATGTGTCGATCCATGACTAAAAGGTCTGTGGGCCGCTCGGTAACGCAACACCGCACTGAAAGACACAAGGAATAACACAATCTGATTTGAGAGGGAGGGTTTATCTGATTGGTTACAAAAGAGACTTCCTCTTCTCTAGACTTCTAAGATAAACGTTATTAAGAGCGCTCTTTTTATGAGCCGGAGGAAGACGACATCAAACGAAAAACGAGGAGTAAACCCGCCGATTCGTTTGGTCGTTCTTAAATCTTGGACTTTCTTTGGTGGCTATTAATGTTTGTGACCAAAAACCATGTCCACCGTTACTTTTTAGAACCTCTTTAGACGAAAATCGAACCAAAATTTGCCATTTTACAGATTACAGTTTGAATATAATAAGGGTAATAACTTTGACTCATAGCGTTTTGGATAGTTCCTGATTGGTTTAAAGCTACGACGATACCACAAAAGAATGGGAACGTTGGGTTTTTGTTCATATAAATCTAAAAATCCACCAAACCGAACCAAATCTTGAGTATACACAAGGATTAAGAATGAATAAGCACAAACGTGGGCTCGAAATCAAAATCAAAAATACCATTGATTTATAAAAGTGTAATTAACTTGGGTAAACTATTAGTTACAGATTTCAAGCTTCTCAAAATAAGCCGTTATTTAAGTCATTTTCCGAGGCATAATAACGATAATCGCCGTGGATTAGTTTGACGGTAATTATTATAATTAAACGCAGAACTCAATCGTCTTTAGACCATGATAAAAATAGTCTGTGATATTTACTGATGCCATGGTTTCAGCCATCAACACCGCTGTGGTCCGATGCCAAGACAAAGCGAATAAAACTGGAGTTATCTTTGGATCACCACAAACCGGAGCGGAGCATGCCATGTCTTTGATGTAAGGGGATTTTCACACTGATGTTTCCCTGCCAGATGGGTGTTTAATTAATTTTCTACAGGGTCGGGGTGCTGTATGGGTGGCTGGTTGGATCGTAGCGTTCGGTCTATGAGGCAGGGAGACCTTCCAGGATCAGCGTGAGGGCGAGCCAGAACGGGACATATTAATAATGTATCGTGGGAGTTTTCCTTCACGGATGGCATGGAAATGGATTCGGAAAAGACATCTGGACTATTTTGAGCATGTTGAAAAGTTTTATTGCGTCCCATAATAGAAAGGCTTGCAGATGCTCGCCTTGTATTGTTGTTGTGAAAAATGTAGTATGAAATGTTCAAACCTGTATTTCGTAAACAGATTTCTGCAAGAATACGTTAATAATGAACACGAAAATATATGTGTCAGTTTACTTTTATGGGTCACGGAGTATTTGGAATTCCTGCAGCAGATTTGAATGACATTTATGCTTGAATGGCACCATGGATTATTGGGAAAATAGCCTTTAGGGTGAATAAAAATCATAGTAAAACTGGGAAATCTAACTCGGACTTGCGTTAGACCCAAAACTGACCTGAAACTTTGGCCACTGATATTAGCGCACATATTACCTCATCTTATTGTAGCAAATGAAACACACTTTTATAGATAGTACACCTGCACATGTGCAAAATGACTGGCAGTAAATCAGTGTAAAACATTTGTGTTTGCTTTACTTGGCAGCTCTCCCTGTTTCCTTGAATGAGGCAGTGTGGATTTTTTTTTTCTTTTTTTACATTTGAACGGCTCACGGTTAAAATCTTGTCCCAACTAGAATGCTGAGGTAATGCTTTTGGCTCTTTCAAATTCACATTACTCCGAACTATCCCCACAGGATAAATGAAAAATTATGATGCCGGGTTAACCACTTTTTATAATTGCATTTGTGGTGTGGTGAATGCCTGCCTTTTGTAGGTGTGTGAATGTGCTGTGTTTTGAAAATGCACTTAATTGCCAGGTATGTTTTAGCAGGTTATCAAAATGTCAGCTCTGAGTGACACTTATACTGTATGAGTCAAGGCGCGCTCGCAGATCGGGTTGAAATTTAATAAGCGTAAAATGAGACAGTTTTGATGCGTCAGTGTTTTGCTTTCTTTTATGAAACGGACTCGCAAAATCATTTAGGAGGGTTTGAGTAGAAGCGATAAACCGAGATAATCGTTGGGCTTTTATGTGGCGTTCGGGTTCAGCCCAGTGTGGGATTTTTTTAATTTCATGTTTGTTGTGACTTCCTGAATAAATTGTAATTGTTAATTGATTTGAAGACCACAGATTTAGATGTCGTGCAGTGATTATGTACATCATGGAGAAGGTAGTTTAAGGACATTGAAAAGTATTAGTAATTATTGAAGTAGTAAACAGCAAAGAAAGTAATATGTTATGTCTAAATAAGTAGTATTTTTATGTATTTATTTTACTCCTTGTGCAAATATGATCTGTATAGACACATTTGACTAACCACTACTACAACCTGAGTTTTTGTAACGTGAATTCTTACATCATTTTTTCCCCCATAAATAAATAAATAAATAAATAAATAAATAAATAAATAAATAAATAAATAAATAAATAAATAAATAAATAAATAAATAAATAAATAAATAAATAAATACATAAATACATAAATACATAAATAAATAAATAATATTGTAATCTATTTATTTATGCACTTATTTATGTATTTATTTTTATTAATTAATTAATTAATTTAATTTTCCTTTTAACAATGCTAGGATGATTACCGACAATTACTAAGTCAATTCTGTTACACTAAAATAATAAAGTTGTTTCCAAACACATCATAATTGTGTGTCACTACGTTATCTAACCTGTCAGGCGTGGACAGATACTTCTGCTTCTGAAACTTCTTCTCCAGACCCATGAGCTGCAGCTCGGTGAAGATGGTCCGACTGCGACGCGGCTTCTTGAGGCGTGCCGTGCCGTGCTCCGTGTCCGACTCGCTGCTGATGCTGAGGGGGGTCTGGCTGGGCGAGGGCTCCGGGCCGCGGGGGTGCTGCAGGTGAGAGGGCAGCCCCACCGGAGGAGAGGCGTCCCGGGGCAGGTGGGAGGGGGCCAGGGTGGGGGGCTGCCGCGTGATCACGGAGAGGAGCGGGTAACCGCGGAGAGACGATGACGAGCCTGGGGGGGAAGAAGACAGTGAATCAAATAAACGCAGTAAAGGGGTAGTAGACCTCAGCTGCACCGTTATCGATTGTTCATAATTGCTGAGATGGGTTGATATTTTAACAGTGCTATTTTTACTGTGAAAAGTGTTTTTTTGCTGACCCTGAACATGTAAGGGGCCGTGAACTCGATGACGCACAGTATGTTTTACAAGGCTATTCTGGACCTCTACTAAATATACTACCCGGACATATACTAGTACTGCGAGTAATTCTACCACTACAAAAACACTGCTGAGTTACGAGGTTTTATATTCTACATTATTAATTCTAAACTACTACTACGAGTATAATTTGTTTCAGTTATAAATGCTATACCACAATCACTTTTTGCCTCTAGTATGTTTACAAATACTCGATACTCCAGCTACATACTTGCACATATACAGTTTCCACTTTACTACAGGGGTATATTTTACCTGCTTTGGAATGAAAAGTGTTTTGACCCTGAACATAAATGAGGTTATGAACTCCGTGACACAGGCCGTGTTTACAGAGCTCTTTAGTGAAACGCACGGATGATTATATACTTTACTTTATTCACTGTAATTTCCGTTGCACATTTACAAAGTTGTTTTCAAAATAAAAGTCTGTATCAGGGCAGAATTATTGAGGGAAAAGCTGGAAGTGTGAAGCGAGTAAAGCCGAGGGGAGCTGTTTGTGGTTAGTGAAGGCAACATTAGTCGGATTAATGCAAACACATAAAACTAAAATCATCTAAAAATCAAAATAGTAATTTACTCAACCCTTTCAGCTTGGCAGTAATTATTATACGAATAAATCAATAACAATATATTTCCACAAACCCATTAAACACAATCTTTGTCTAATAGTGACTTCTGAAAAACAGATACTTCATTTATTTTTACTACTTACAGAAGGATAATTGTAGCTGCAAAACTGCACACGATTGTGCAACATCAGGTCATAAAATTTACTTAAGATGTGAGTCAAGGGTGAGGAACATTAAGTGCATGTAATCACACATATACTTTGCGCGCTCACACACACACACGCGCGCACACACACAGTACACACACTGTCGTCTTTGCCTTGGGCTCATCATGACATCATACTGAGACACTGAGGTCACTAATCCTCCAACATGAGTTTGTAGCAACAGGTCTAGACAAGAAACCCTCTCCTCTCTGCACCTTTGCAAAATATAGAGTTATCGCGAAAAATAAAAATCATCAATAAATATTTGCTGCGGACGTGACGGTTGTGTAGATCCAGGTCAATTCAGTTTTATTTTTAGAAAGCATGCATAGAATGTTTTTGTACAATTGTGTTATGCAATTTATGTAAAAAGGAAGAGAAAACAAAAGAGCATGCGTTGGTAATAAAAATACTTCTACCTGACAGGCTGTTGACAAGTGCCAGCGTCTTGTCAGTAGTGTTGAACCATTACTTACAAGATAACTTTAAACTTTAATAACACTAATTATAACAATGATACGCAATCAGATGATGTACTTTTTATTGATTTGCATAGTTGATTTGTAAATTTTCCAGCTGCCCTTCCCCTTCCTCAGTGACCCAGGCTCTTTCATAAGACCCTGTAAGTGCAAACGTTAGACTGATGTGAAATGTGAAATATTACATTGCATAATACACTTCACATCTCAAATATCAGCTTTAAATATTATGAAACTTTTCCGTCATTTAATATTATTATTTACAGTCAGCGGTACAGTGTTAGGTTGTCAATGTAATTATTTTTGTCTATAGCCTTGAGTGCACGTCAATCAGCGTGAGACGAGCGACAAGTTTTCTTTATTCAAACCAAATGTGTTGCTTTTAATTAGCCTCTTTTACCTCGAGGAGATGGAACGATGAAATGTGATATTTTCTCAGGCCTATACGCTACATCTACTGACACAGAGGCGCTTTTAAGAAAGACATTAAACATTAGCGATAACTGTTTAATTTGATACCTACTCCCTGACACGTCTTCCTGTGATGAAGTAAAATAAGCCTGTAGCACAACCTGCTTTAACAACCAGTTCATAACTCATTGCTCGTTGCGAAAGACAAAAATCTGATGACATTTGACGAGGAGTTGACAGATTTTTGAAACCTAATCCAGGCAGCGAGGAGTTGTGCTTTACCTGTGTGTATGTGATGTGATGACAAGGGTGTAATCAAGCCTATCTAAGCCTAATGGACGACTTATTGTATGCAAAGGATTAAGCTGGAAAATGCTTTTACTTATCTAGAATTTAAGCTGTGAGTCAGAACCAAAACCACCGCAGTGTCCTCGGGCTGTGTGCACTACCCGTTTATTAATTTACAGAACTATGCAATGGTGCAGGTGTTGTTTATAATTTTAAATATACTAAATAAAGTTAAGTGTGATGTTGTTATAAGCTGTGAGGAGCACGGATTGAAAAAAATAATAATAAATCTTCACGTTTGAGTAAGTTTGTGGGACGTGTGCTGCAAAAAAAGTTGAATTTGTCTGAGGGGTTTTTATTGCTGTTGCTTTTTGCTTTCATGTCGTGTGTGTTTCTTCAAGTTTCAAATGAGATTATGGTGCGTTTTCAGAGCTGTGAAGTTTGAGACTCGTCCTTGGGCTGGGCTGGTTGACGGACTGAAAGATGGAAGCCTAAATGAAATAGTCAAACGTGCTATTACACTGTTGAGGATTGAGTCATTGCGTTCTGATCTTTTGTGTACATGCTTTTTTACTAAATGGGCAAAACAAAATGTGTTTCACAAAAATACATACATAAAAAAATTTAAAAAAATACATGTGATCATTTTGCCATGGCATTTTAATTGGATTTTCTTTGTGCGCATATATAAAAATAATAAATCTGACATTCACATTGGCTCAAAAATGAACTGGGGATTCCTAGACTATAATACAATCAATACAAAGTCAGACAAAACTTTAATATTTCTATTTTATGACACAAAATGAGCTCAATAAAAGATGTCTCAGATAAAACATGACTGTCTCTTAATGGCCTCTACTGGTGGAAACATGGAAAAGCACCTACACAATCTCACTCTTTAGGTGACTCCAGAGGCTGCCAGTTTCTATATAAAGCCCTTAAAAGCCAGTGAAGTTAAGGAATATACTGTGTCTCACACCCACGCAGTTACAAATAAAGCGGTGGGCAAAGTGTTCTGACATGCGGCCCATCAGGTCACTCTATCCATGCGCACGGTGCCAAAGCGCAGCCCCCGTGCGCTCCGGCACACACACCAATTCATATCACAGAGATGAGAGAATCCTATTTTTATTCACTCACCGCTGTCATCATCAAATTGCGCTGGTTATTATTTCAGACTTTAGGGCAATTATCTTAATGGTTAGCGCACGTGGCGAGCGGAGTTATTTGGATGTAGTTGGAATTACAATTAGGAAGCGGTCAAGAAGCTTTGTTTAGACAAGACAACAAGTGCTGCAGCAGCTGAGGCGTTTTAGTGCTCTTCTGTGAAAACATTTTTGAACAGACATGAGTTTCTGCCAAAGTTTCAGCCAGTACACAAACACTGAATGACCTAAAGGATCATTTTGATGGTTTACTTTGTGTTGACCGGGTAAAATCAATCAAAACGCATTCGGGTCAAAATATGAAGACGTTTATTTTATTTTTAACTAACACCTTGTGCAAAATGACATCTCATATTAACTTCATTAATTGTATTCATCATCGTGCATCACATGCCTCGGAGCATCGCTTCTGTCACAGGATTTCAACACTAAATAATTAAGAGCTGATACACAACGCAGCAGAAAGGTGATTTCCGCTGCAGATAATTATTTGTGAAGAAGTAGTGAGTATAATATCTGGAGCCAAATATGTTACATAAATTCAGCGTAAAACTACAACAGAAACATAAATAAAACTGAGGGACATGAGTTCAGTGCCTTTGAATGTTGCAGTGACTAAAAGCAATAACGCAGTTCAAGTGAAGATTTTATTTATTAAAATTCATTTTACGCACAGCCAAATAAAAGTGTGTTTAGTTTAGTTCTGTTACAAACACATGGACTTACCTGGACATGAATGCAGAGGTTTGGGTCTCACGATGAGCGAAGGACACACGGAGTAAAGAGAAAGTTTCTCAAAATAATCACAAGTCTCTTTGGACAGGATCTCGTCGATCATGAAAGTCTTGTAGCGCCTCCTGGCCGCTTTGAGCTGCCCGGGGGTGGAGAGCCTGAGCTCGGCTTGACAGTGCATGGTCTCTCCTCTCGTCTCTTCTTTGCAGCTTTCTGATGCGCAAAGTGGAGTTTAGACAAAAGACTTTTTAGAGGTCAGTTGGTTGATTCAATAGGCCAAGTTCATGCATTTAATTATACATTATCTTTGAAAGTGCTTCAGTTTGAAAAGGTCGCCACAATAACCCTGATCTGAAGCTCCACTCTGCGCTAATGAAGTGAGTGCCGCGTGCGCTCACACCCTCTGCTATATAAACCATCTTTACCGCTCCATCCGCCCTGCCCCCGCCCCTCCAGCACACACACACACACGCGCACACAAACACACTCACACACGCGCACTCACACACGCTCACATTTGACCAACTTCACATTAGTTTCACTCATCCTACACAGTTAAGTAAATAATAGATGTGGCCCACGCGTGGCTCCAGTAAAGTGACACTGGTCTATTGTTTTATGATAAATACAGATGGAGCTGCTGGTTTAAAGCTGCTGACTCGTGAGTAAAATCCAGTATTTTAATTTGTGACTTTGTGACTTTGTGACTTTGTGACACGTTCATGGACCGCGCCACGCGCGTAAAGGACGCATACATTTTTTGCTATTTAAAACCAAAAATGTTTTTGTCCCATTTTCTCAACATTGTCTTACATTTGAATGGTCTCTACAGTGTGACTTTACATGACATTAGGCATTATATAGACATTAATCCATTTTCACTACATTTTTAGACAAAAACACTGTCCTCTGTCCTCTGTCCTCTGTCCTCTGCGCCTCACTGTTTGTTTGTTTGTTTGTTTTTGTTTTGAGGCTGTAACCCTTAATCAAACATACACATATCAACAGGTCTTCAGCTAAACATTTTAAATGGGACAGTCATCTCTTTAAGTTTGGTCCACGAGATTATTTTAGTTTACGGTCCACGTTTTAAACCATTAATGCAACGATGAGGCTAAATCATGGCGTCTGTGAAGGCCTCTGTCCCACTACAGTCCACTGTCCACTGTCCCACTGTCCACAGAGGAGGAAATGTGCATCAGAGGATAAACCCTTCTAAAGGCTCCAGCCCCGATCAAAGGACAACTGCTGCTCTGACGGACGCGCTAGGTCTGCTGGGAGATTTTAATTATATATAATAAAAATAAAATCTCCATATGTATGTGCATTATTATTTATTTATATATATATATATATATATATATATATATATATATATATATATATATATATATATATATATATATATATATATATATACACACACACACACACCGTCTATAGTCTAAATAAATAAGTTAAAATACATGTAAATAAAAAAATAAAAATGCGCGCGCTTAATTGTTTTGTTTGTTTTCTGTGCGTGCAATGCCATAACTTATCTTCAAAAAATATAATTATTAAAGCTGAAAGTTTCAATAAGTTTGTGTAAACAGCAGCCTTCAGTGGAGCGTGTTTAGAGCCGGTCCACACACGCCAGAACAGCGGCTACCACAGCAGAGACGCCACAAAGATCAACCAATTAAAGAGTTTTGCCCCCAGCCAAATAAAGAGCCCTATAAACACTGCCAAAAGCACAGAGTAAAGGATATTTTCTATTAGAGCCATTTGGTAACATCAGGGTGCAACCCAACACGAGGCAGATTACAGGGAAGACACAGAGCTTAATGCAGGCGAGGGTGCAAATGCACGGCCACTTTTGGACACCCAGATTTACGATGGATAAAGCTGTCGATACAGCGCAGGGCCACTGCTGGCGACAAGCACTTTCGGAAGGCTAGATTATGACCTCCATGCGGTCGTTAAAGGATTATATCATCACTTTGTGAACACAGACGTGCTCAAAGACTGCATGCAACACGAGATGTTTTGGGATTAACGTGCTGCTAATTCTAGGACATTGACAATCACCGATTTTTGAAATGATGTCAGTAATATTGGAAAATAAACACAGGCTTGCTTCAGTGGTGTCAAGTACCCTGCCATGCGATTAGCGAAGCTCAACTATGAGTATGAATCTACCAGGATATTATGTTAAATTACTAAATAAACAATCCATCATGACTCCCAGAGAGTGGCTAAACCCTTAAGACTTGAAAGTACTCTAAATAGAAAGGTGTAGAGGGGCTGCTGGGCTAGTTATAATTGATGTAATAATTGAGTCAATGAAGGGATGTAGGTGGCGCCACCTGTAGATACTCTCCAGTCAGGCATATTGTTACACTGGGACATTAATAGAACAACAAAAGGCACAGCAAGTGTCAGAACCTACACTGACATGGGGTAATTATTGTTTGTCGCTTTAGCCCAAAACAAAAATGGAGCAGGTAACCAGATACACCAGACAAAGGATTCGGGAAATTAAAGGGCTTTATGTAATCAAATGTGTTCCATTTAAAACATGTGTCAGCTTTTACAGAGTAAGAATCTATCATTTAAAAATAAAAACATTTTCAGATGGACCAAGGACAAAGGTTTGGCCGATAAGGACTGGTGCCGTTGCAGACATCGTGGTGCTGGTGAAATCTTATTTTTAGCAAAATGTCCAAAGTTAAAATGTTGGAAGCACCAAGTACCTGCATACCACAAAGTGACCATTTCCAATTTACCCTTTTCTTTTTTCCCCAAAATGGTATTACAGACTTATTATTGGCCCCAATATGACTGTTCCATTTGAATAAAAGATCAAATTATAGCACTGTACAATTTTAAAAACATGTTAAAATAATAGAAAAATGCTATATAGGTTTATATGCTATATAAACCCCCGAGAGTAGAATCATGTACAAAGAACCTGAGTATAGACAAAAACATAAAGCAAGATATTTTCTAACATCTGTCAATACACTGGTAAAAGTCTTTACAAAATCCCACAGTTGCTCAGAAGCGTCTAAACCTGGAGTCCTGATAGCTGCGGTGGTTTCCTCTGTCGTCATGGTGCCTCTTCATACTCCTGTTGTCATGGTGACGGCTCCTGTCGTGTTGGTTGTCACGGTTGTGGCCGTAGTGCTGGTGGCGCCCTGATCCAGACTCCTCCTGATAATGACCTCTGCTTCCGTTGTTCGGTCTGTAGGGGGTGTTGTCGTGCTGTCTTGAACCACCTCCGGGCCTTGATAAAGACTTGGAGGGAGTTGACTGCGCAACATTCTGCATCTGCTGCATGTGAAGTGACCACATCATGTTGTTCATCTAAATGCAAACAGCAATTTAAAATGTGTATTTAAAAACATTTTTTAAACGGTTATAGCCAGAGTGGTTTGAAGCTGAAACACTACCATGACTTGCTTCTGCAGATTGTTGTCTGGACTGAAGAATGAACGTTGATTTTGTGGAGGTGTATACGGCGGAGAATTGAACTGAACTGGGCTCCTGTTGCACACAATCAAAATACAACACTGTATTGCAACATTGGACAGTGATGAAAAAACAAGGCTGGGCTACAAAGTTAAAACTGGATTCTATTAAAACTGACAGTTTGTAATATACATGAAAAAAGTGAATAAAATCAGTTACATGATTCATGCCAAATGTCTTACCTTGCCCCATGTGGATTTGGAGTATTTGCGGGACTGGAATTCTGTGAGTTTCCTGGACTGTTGCCATGACTGCTTCCTGTGAATAGTTTCAGGACACACGTTACAGTTATGAACAGCACAGACTACTTTTATAACTGCTTTTGTCCATGTTATGTGACAGAGGGAGAAAGCAACAGACACTTGTGTTTTTGGAGTTTTACTTACAGAACTCCCCTGAATAATGATCAAACAGAACCAAAGCGTCTTCTTTGCCATTTTGGCTTTAACAGCCACATAAACACAGAGATTCCCCTCACTGAAGAGTGTCTTCAACAGGAGTAGGGGAGTTAAATGCTTAGACTCACCTGATCTGAACTGCACATGTATGGCTTTCCCAAACAGCATTGTCCCGTTGAGAAGCTGCATGCCGTAGGGCGCAGACACCTCGTGTTTGTAGACGGCAAAACCGAACGTCTTCTGATTTCCATCTGGGTCTTTCGGGATCTTGGTCCTGATGAGAGGTCCTGCCTGTCAAATCAAAACATCCAGCTGGCCCAGGTAAATGACGTTAGCTTCCTAAGCTAGCAGACAGCAGAGTCAACACAATCTGCAGTGCTGTCAAATATAAGCTTTTTTGTGCATCTCCAGTGTAAATATATTCATGTCACATGACTAGACTGTCTCCATATCAGTCTGAATTAGCACTGCCAGTGTTACGCCTGGTGTTTGTGTCGATTGTTTGGCTAACTATGCTAATCATGCTAATCATGCTAACCATGCTAACGATGCAAACGATGCTAAAGGTGCAACGGAATTAGCAGAAACATCACCTGTAAAAACAGTTCGAATAGTAGCTCCTCAGTGACTCTCGAGTCCAGATTTCTGATGAAGAGGGTTCTGTCCGCTTCTTCTTCGATCCCCATTTTACTCCAAAGCGTGTGTCGTGTCCAACTCCCGAGTGAAATGTGTTATGCTAAAATGCTAAGAAAGGCCTACCGTCTACACAGCGGTCACGTGCCACGCACTCACTTCTTTTACAGCTGCTGTCAGTGTCTTCTGTGCAATACCGCCCCCTGCCGGACAATTCAGTCCTCTTAACAAATGTTCAGCCTAAAAAAAAAAGACATTTTATATATATATATATATATATATATATATATATATATATATATATATATATATATATATATATATATATATATATATATATATATATATATATATATATATATATATATATATATATATATATATATATATATATAAAATGTGATAGATAGATGGATATGTGTGTGATTAGTTTGCTTGTCTGTTATTGATTTGCTTGTCTATTATTGACCAATGTCTGTTTCAGTGTTGATTTTCTAAATTTCTGTTGGTTAAATCAATTATCATAGTTGTTCCTACTATGCGCGTACTGTCAATACAACTCAAACGAGAATAGTGAGTTTGACACATTCAATCCAAATGCATGGATGGACTCACTGTTACAGGGTCGCTATAAAAAGCAAAGACCACAGTCCTCTTGTTATGTCCTGGGCAGTTGGATGCCTCTGTCTTTGGATGTATTTTTAGTATAAGTCAGACCTACACATTGGCATTGGTCCTACACCTCACTGATGTGCTCCTTCTGTTTTATAGCCACTGGCCAGAATTCAGGAGAGCTCAGTAAAAGTGTTGTTCCGCACAACAAAGTCTGCAGCCTAGCACAGAGGGAACAATCTGCTGACTGAAGCTGAATGGTTTAAAACCACTAAGACTGAAGGTCGCTCTGCTGCCCAGGTTTTGTTTTAGACTTAGCAAAGTAGGAAGGAAATGTTGAATGGTTCACCATTTGGTGTACTTTGATAATCTTTACTCACCCAATGTTAGTCTTTAAAATGCCAGTAGATGGCAGTGTGGGCTTAGTGTTTCACCTCTGAGTTTCGATCAGTTTGTGTGAAAGAAGGAAAAATAGTACATATTATCAAGTATACTTTATTTTTCATTTTTTTCTATTCACTCTACTAAAACAGAGCACACAAGGGTTTCTGTCACCATGTCAGATATGTGCACACAAGTGTGTCTTTGCACGTGCAGGACAGGTTTTGTGATTTTCTAATTATCAGCCTTCTTAGTTGGTGGGATTATATAGATAGATAATTACAGCAAGTAGCACTGAGTTTTAAAATTGTTGAGACCAGGCAAGATGTAATCTATCAACACGCTTATCTGGTAATTTACATATAAATCCAATGTATGACATACATTTTTGTTTGTCAGCCATTTGGGAAAATAAGGAGAGCTTTGTAGTCTATGTCCATTCAGGAAGAAAAATGCATATTTCACTTCCAGGCAGTTTATTAAAGACACCACCCCCTTTCTCCTCTTTCATTTATCTAAATGCATTTCAAAACAGCCACCTTATTACTATACACATTTTTACTCCTTTTCCTTGGTTATAGTAGAACTACTGGTGTCATAAAGTTGTTGCAAACACACTACTTAATACTCACTATGTCTCTGTGATATTCTCTTGTAAAGCTGAAGCACTGTCATATTTCACTGTCCCTAGTTACACCTCAGCAGTGCTATTAGACCGACTGCATTGATAGGGATGTTTCCAGAGTGTTGCTCTCAATGGCTATATGTGAATCAATCATACTTAATTCAGTAGACAAGCAGAACCACTTTTGTGGTGGATGTCATTAATTATTAAGGACTGTGGGCTATAAATTATGGGGCTGCTTTTACCTCACCAAACTACATACATAGACACTAATTATTTGAACACTATCAATGTGTCAATATTCTATATGTTAAATTCAGTCATAAATGCTGCGTTAAAGCAAATGAGTAATATTCAAATGCAACACAATACAGGGACATTTTCTGTGAATCTAAGTGACAGACCAAAAGTTTGTTTCAGGAATTAGTTGCAGATGTTTTGGATGTTCTCTGTCTTCACTTGAATGTGTTTTCTGATGAAGTGGTTTTGTTCCCACAGTGCTGAAAACTGGCAGCTTGCCAACCCTCTTCACCCGCTTCACCACCTCCAAAACAAATGAAGGCAAATGTGTTGAGGGGTGTCCAAGATGGTTCACTCTATAGTCCTCTGTCCTGGGAAGGAAAGCTTGTTATCCCAATATCAGTGCAGCATGTTTATGGCACGCTGATGCAGCATGACTTTGTCATTTCTGTGACCCTTTTCTCAAACGCACACATTTGGAGGTTCATCCATCCTAATGCAAGGCTGCTGCAGTGCTGAGTTACACTATTACAACAAGAGCTTTGGCATCATACCCACACACCAGACTGCGGCACAACATTCAAAACCACTTCCCTCTTCAATCACTTAAGGTGGACAGGAGCCTTTTCAGGTCCACACTGGTGACTAATATTGACTTACACTTTATGGCTAACAGCACACAGGCTTGTGTAGCACAGTAAAGACTAAGGAGCATTACACTCTGTACACTTATGGCTGCACACATTAGCCCCATCGCCTTAACTGTTGAAGATGTGCGCTGTTAGCACTTTTCACATCATCCTGATCCTGCCTGTTGGAGAACTGAGGTGCCCTTTGCCAAATGTGCAAAATGGAGGGAGTTAGCTGTTATAACGAAGAAAATACTTGTCCTAATAGAACCATGTTTAACTTCACACCACCTGCTGTCTGCACTGCTTCAGTCCCTCGCTCAGACTGTGCACTGTGTGAACGCCATTACTATAGAAATCACATGCACTTAGAATCTTATGATGTCGGCTTTAATCACATCCATTATAATATCTGATTTTCACTTGAACTGGAGTTGGAAATCTAACCACCACCAACAATGTAACAGAGAAAATACATTTTACTGTTCAGTGTGTTGAGCCATAACTGTCTGAGTAGATAAGAAAATCCTCTTTTTATACGAGACTACATACCTCTATACTACTTTACTTTTCTATCACTTTCTGTAATACTGGGCTATGTACAAAAATAAAACTGAATTGACCAAGTAGAGGAACACCAAGCCACTTTACTTAGACTCCAGACCCATTCTGTTTTGACCTGTGCCATTTTCAGATAGAGAACTCGAGACACTCAGACAAGACATATTCTCTGTCCAGCCCAAGCTCTAACTCTTCAGATCATGTTTAAAGAACTTGACAACAAATCCGAGCAGGAGCTATCACCACAACGCAGACAGAACGGAACAAAGAAGTGGTCTGATACCATGAGACGCTGTCAGGTCCAGTGAAATCAGATGACGAGGTTGGGAGGGTCATTGTCATTGCGGATATGGGCTTTTTCCTGTCAAAAACGTACAATCTTGTGTAAAAACTTCAAAACCCAACTTATTTTCTTGACGTGATTTATAATTTATGATACAAATAGTGGCAAAAGTGCTTAATGTGAAGGAAAAGTGAAATAATGGTCTGAATGCTCACAATCATGAAGTAAAAATCCTGCAATATGCTTCCTCAAGACTGATACAAAATGTAGCTCAATCATTATATTCCATGGAGGATGCTTCCCATTTAGCTTTACTAACATGCAACATCTCTGTAACCGGCGTAATGGATTAAAGTATAAAGCGGAGAATGTATAAAATTGCCCTAATCTCATCGTTCCGACCATCTGCTTCATGCTCTACTAGGGGACATCATACTCCATCAATCTTTCACCCAGTTATTGACGCCATGTCCACATAAATTTGTGGGAGAGTCACTGGTGTATTATGAAATATTCATTTTAAATTCTCTGTCCAGTGTTGGCGGATGTAGAGGTCTTCTTGTCCCCACGGCAACAAAAGCCAGAGGTTCATGCATTAACTAGTGACTAATGTAGATGGAGTATTGTCAGATGTATTGACTAAATAGCCTCATATTCCACAGTGCATCGTTGAAAGTGGTGACTGTGTGACCTAGATATTAGACAGAGCTATTTTAACTGTGAATACGAGCTCCCATATGCAGTAAATTGCTGTTAGGAAGGATAGACTAACTTAACAGCTCACAGTCGTGGCAATGCGCTACTGTATGTTACTATTGCTCGCACTTATGAATGTTACAGCCTTGAGACTCGAGAAATAAAACGTTTAAGGGTTTCTTTTTCACTTAGAAACCAAATGTGTGAAAAACAGCGTGGGTGTGTGTTGGCGTTTGTGTAATTTCACACCTGGAAGTGTTTCTGATCCATACAACAGTTGAATGATAGCTGTAACGTTCCTTATTAACCCCGAGTCAGTCTGAAATACTGACTTACAGCTGCAAAATGTTAACTTAAAATGCAAGCATCGCAAAAGAAACTGTCAACTGGAGTGAAGATGTTTCGCTGCTCATCCAATTTAATCCATCTTCTTCAGTTCTGGTCAGATTACTGCTGGACAATGCCTTTTATCTGTCTGAAGGGAGGAGCTAACTACGCTATAACTAATGCACGTTTTGTTTACAGTTTAGCTTCAGTGTAGTTAGCTCCTCCCTTCAGACATTTATAAGGAAGCATCCATCAATAATCTGACCAGAACTGAAGAAACGGCTTGGACGAGCAGCGAAACTTCTACAACTTTTTTGTCCAGTTGACAGATTGAATTGTTTTTTCTGGACGACTGAGAGATTACACAGACAACTTAAAAAATGGGTTACCCTTTTGTCACTTTAAGTAAAAAATTCTGTTATGAGTGCACAAAAAAGTACAGCAAAATACCAAGTTTAAATCTGCCAACTGGACAAATCGTTGTAAGAGTAAAGACGTTTCGCTGCTCATCCAAGTCGCTTCTTCAGTTCTGGTCAGAAACGTCTTCACTCTTGCAACGATTTGTCCAGTTGGCAGATTTAAACTTCGTCTTTTGCTCTGGATCAAACCTGGACGACTGAGGGATTACACCTACACAAAAAACTATATCTTCTTATATATTCGTTAGAGTCTAAAATATTGATTTCAGACATTAATGAACTGCTGAGTCGCGCCTCTCCCATGTAGGAACCCCGTGACGTCACAGCGCTCTATTTTCAACGAGACACAGTCGATATTTCTATATGTTTTCCTTCGAGGTGACAGCTGCGTTTCTGCACTTGGATGATACACCAAGGTTACATTTGATGCTTCCAATTTCAATTCTGTCAAAGACTAAATAAATTATGCACATCAATCCATGCATTAAGTACAAGAAAAATGCTGTCGGATGTAATTATAGCGTCAGATATGAATACCCTCCATAAATCATAACTGTACATTGTATACTGCTTTAATAGTAACACATGGCTTCACTTTATGACTTGCAGATGGGAACCAGAATACATCACAGGCTAAAGTAATATGTTAATGCTACCTTTATGTTTGTGTTATTGTCTTTTGTAGTTTGGGAAATCATAAAACATGGAATGAATGCATATCATGGGAGTGTCAGATTGTACACGGGAAACATTAATCAAACAACATAAGGAAGGAAATATATGAAAATGATGAAATTTTGCACAGTTCATTTGAGATACACAGCTTTCTTTTCAGTAAATAACGTCAGTGGTAAATGAATTGCAGTGTTACTTCCATGTTGTGGTACCTAATACACACACGTAGCAGTAAAATATCAGTGGTCGTGCTTTGAGGTAACTGGAAAATGTATGTACTAGTGTCTTTTTGAAGGCTGACGTTAAAATACTGTGGCATTTTAACAATATAAAACAAGGATGATGATGCATTCATTTTCTAATTGCTCTCCAGACTCAAAAGTCACCTTAACATTTACCATCTCATAAGTTATTCATTCACTCCTCGTCACGCTGTTATATTTATCACACGGGTCAAAAAGTGCAAACGTGACTTTTTGACATAATGAACTATGACTTAATGAACAGACCACTATAAAAGATAACGTTTTGCCCCCCTTCCTCTCCGCCCAGACACAGCCCTGATCCCCATTACAATGCACTGGTGAGATAAGCGGCCTGATTTCTGTACAGATCAAAGACCACCCACAAACAAATCAATAGTTTTATCTCCACGGACAGCCCACTCGCGACACTGCTCTGTGAGATTAGCAGTTTTAAATTCTCATTAAAAATCATTTGAAAACTCATTTAGCTCTTTGGTCAATGCCCGAATGCATATTAATAAAGGTTGGACAACATAAACAAAGCGTTTAATGATGTGTATCTACAGTTAATTTTGGATTGCAGCACCGCAGTGTGTCGTTTGTGGGGAATCGTACAGACAAGACAAGAAGAAACACAACTCCCTATGGTCAAGGACGTTATTTTATAGGCTATTATACAAATACAGCATGAAAAATACAGATATGAGTCACTTTTCATGTATTAAAATCAAATGAATGTTTGTCTCTATGTCTCAGTTAGTTTTCTTTTTGCGATGTGTGTGTTATCCATCCATTTTCTTCCACTTATCCGGGGCCGGGTCACGGGGTCAGCAGTCTAAGCAGGGACTCTCAGACTTCCCTCACCCCAGACACATCCTCCAGCTCCTCCGGTGGGACCCCAAGGCGTTCCCAGGCCAGCCGAGAGACACAGTCCCTCCAGCGTGTCCTGAGTCTTCCCCGGGGGCCTCCTCCTCCGATGACCGAATGTGTGTGTGTTAACAGGGAAAAACTTCTCTTTTTGCCTTCATCACTGCAATGAGATAAACTGTCGTCCCTAATTGTCCTTTGTCTATGAAGAATATTATTTTATCAGTGGTAAATAAATGCAAAATCGTAACGACGCTATCCTAAAATATGAAAAGTACAGCTAACATGTTGCAGATCCAAAGTTATTCTGCATTCTGAACATCGTAATTATTCACTGCAATGCGTTTCTAAGCACTTTTAACTGTAATACTAACAGCAACTAGCATGCTAAGCACACACTTCCCTTCTCCGACGTGCTTTATAATGAAAGCGTTCGATGCAGACGGTACAAATTGGGTACGTGGCCCTTTAAATTTTTCCACCCCACACACCTCTCAACGGGGAAGCACTACTTATTATCTTCTTTTAATAATTTCCATCTGGCTAATGAGCGTTTTTCCACTTCACCAGAGGCGCTGCTGTTTGTATTGTTATATTTCATCACTTGGTTAGATGTTAATTGAGTTTTTCATATCATTTGTGCTGAGTTAATGTCTCACTCTGATTTTTTCGCTCCTAAATTAGCTTTAAGGGTCTCCACAGGTGCACGCTGCGAGCTTGTGTACGTGACTGCTTGTTGTTCAGCCATGTTTCTTGGTATAATAAGCCGTCTGATGGCACCGGAGCGCTACCGGGGGTCCGCCTGCCCGACTATCAGAGTATTTTATGTGGTTCAATCCCATCATCATATCCACACAATGTAATCATAGCATTGTGGCATCTGTGTTTTTATAGCTACATTCTGGTGCATTGTGGGTAGACTTCAGATTCTTATTCCTCCATTAGATATCTGCTGCTTGGCAATCAGTCACATGCATTTTCTCTCCGAGTGCGGCCCTAATTGCTGCAAAGTATTCCACCTACGGCCTTATTAGCATACTCTATTCATAATGTACCGCAATGAGAGAGAAGTGAGAGAAATCTGCAGGTGTGCAAGGGATAAAGGACATTTTGGAAAAACTATTGTCGAGACGGGTTTACGTGTAGCTTAGCACTTTTAGTACACCACACAGGGACATTCTGCAACTATTTCTGCCCTTCATTTACTTCTAAAAGCCAGCAACAGCATAAATGAATAAATATCTCAACGTAAAAGTGAAAGATTTACCGGTATTGTTGTTATCCGCTATAATTTGGACGTGTTTTACTTACTGAATTAAGCCTGTGACTGGCCCTGGGTAAAACAGTTTGACAGTTTCATGTCAGTGGGATCCAAAAATGTCCTACTTGTTCGATCGTAATGAGAAATCTTGCTCCGGGGTGGCAATCAATTAGCCAAAAGAAATTACCATCGACACCTTAGCAAACATTAGCATTAGCAATGTGTATTTACAGCCAGAATCACTTCATGATTAATGATTCTTGTTAATGAGTTGGGTCAGAGTCAGGCCAGAGAGAACAAAAGGTCAACACGGAATAAACGAAAAGGCCCAAATGTTTAATAAAGATGCCGTAAAATATGTATTCATGTATTTATTTGTATGTTTGTTATTAGATACTGAAGATGAACTTGCCTCCCTCAACTCTACGCTCTAAGATTGTGAAGAAGAACACGATGAAGCCCCTTGTAACTTTCCGTATCAAGCTTGGGTTTAAGGGGGTCATTGATACCAGAGTAAAGTACAGGCCCTGACAGTCTGGGAAATAGAGGCGAGACAGACTGAGCTTTGGCGAGGATGTGCTCAGGGCCACGACCATGTGACTAAGACTGAGGAGGTGCAGTGGCAGCACTAGGTAATTGCCACTGTATCAGCAGCTCGTCTTTGGTGTCATCCAATTCATTAACTATGCATCCGCTCCCAATACTGTATGCAGGAAGAATTATGAGCCGCACTCCTCTCCTCCTTCGCTGCCATTATACTATTTCAGATAAGAGTGAACAAGCTACGGTGGGAGATCTTTATATGGGCTTACGCTAAAACATGACTAATATACAAGTTTAGAAAAATCCCTCGCTACGCTATTTTTATATTTTCTCTGTGCATTTCTCCATTTAGTCTGCAGCCCCATTGCGAGCAGCCCAATTTACCTTCACTAAAACACAGTGGGAAGTTCTGTTCAAACAGGACCTCCCAATGGACCCTCCTCTGAGCTAATATGTGCTGCTGCCTCAAATTGGAGTAACTTGGGTAGCCAAGAGCACAGCAAGCTGCAAAGTACCATAGCACGAATAAAAACATTCATGCTGATTCTAGAAGTTGCCTCCAAGTGAAAAGTTCTGTGCCATTGGCTTGTCATAAAGGTAACTCTGAGAGATGATGTGCGCAACTTTGACAGCTGGAATATTGGCGAAGCTTTGGAGTCTTCCCAAAGCTATTTCGAAATATGTTTAGACTTCCAAATGAAAAGCTATTGCTGTATATTTGTTTTTTTATTAGACAGGACCCAGACCAGCTTTGACATAATTAAGGTTATGTCCATGTTTAACAATGTCATAGTTAAGAAATGGAGGTCAGAGGTCAGGACAACTCAAGGGGAGAGTGAAAAAGAAATGGGCAAAAGTGAAAATCCATGAATAGATCTTTATTTGTTTGTTAGAGATTGGCTTTACAAACTTGTGACATTAAACCTATGGCTAAAAGTAATTTCAGTTTGCAAGAATCACACATTCGATTTTGACCAGTGCTATTAGGTTTTGAGGTTATTCTGTTTCATGCAGATAAACCCTGTAATTACAAACCTATTAACCACAAACCAGGATGTCTTTTGTATTATCTGCGTGTTTTTTTTTAACACCAGATTGTCTTTATAGTTCGAGTAACACATGCTTTACAATCCATGTGCACACTGTTGATCATTTGCCAATAGATCAATGCATTTCTTTGAGTAACAACACTGAATCCATGGGAAAAACACACAACAGACGCCATGTTTGAGAGCAAAAGGTTAGCCTGAATATAGCTGCCGCGCTAACCCTGCCCTATGGCTCCTGTCCCTGCACAGTCTCCGCCCTCAGCTCTTTTCCACCTCTTTCTCCCCAAACCCACAGCTCCCGGGGCAAGCATTTGTGAATTCATCTTTTGCCCTCGTGGCCCGCTCAGCTGTCACATCGCATCTCACACACCAGACAGCCGACTACAACAGTGTGAGGGCTTTTTCAGACTCAAAAAAACTCACTATTCCACCAGCCGCGTATCAGGGAGCAAAATATTTGAGTAGGAATGGTTTCTCAGTGGGATGTGAGAAAACTCAAGGCATTAAAGTCTCATTTAGATCAGTACAAGTTGTTTTCATTTGAGAACCGCTTTTAAAAAGTAATTACAGGGAATACGAAATGAATCGGCTTAAAAATCAAATGTAAGTGTTTTAATTTGGCTCGAAAAACAGCGTGTCGGCCGCGGTGCTTGTGTGCGGAAAACCAAAACGAAACTGATATAGAGACAGCGTGCTGAAATCTCATACAACTAATTTTACATGCACATATTTTATGTATTTAATGTGTTTAATGGTGATATTAGTATGGAGTTTAAATTGACGTTAACTGCCCACAAAGTCACTGGAACTTTATAAAAATAACATTTACTCTAACTGTAGTCTGTAAAAGTGCACCATGTAACTCTTTATTATCATGGGTGTTCTATTACCTGCTTGTCTCCATGAAGCTTTACCTTGAATTTTCCAGACTACGGCATTAAAACTACCATCTGCAATTAGACTGGCCGCCCTGGCATAGTTGTATTCTCACATATCACCACTAGATACTATGCACATCTACTGCTGAAAACCTCAAATAAACTTACAGATGGTAGATTTAAACTTGCATATTTTGTATTTTATTAAATTATAAGTTTTATTGGTCAAAAACAGCTAGAACAACTTGCATTTGTACTGTTAGCTTGGTCGCCCTTCCCAAAATCCGAGCTGTAAGTTGGTCTAGTGGCTTCACCTGTTTGCTTTTTGCAGATTGGTAGATTTAATGCCATACTGTGGAAAAATATAGGCAAGATGACAAAATCTCCATGGAGACAGGTGGATATCCCTCCAGCAAAAAAAAAGTACAGGGATATTAAAGGTAGAGCACCTTTTAATCAGGAAAAACTATGTTAAAAGATCAGAATCTCAACTGGTGAGAAAAAGAAAGCAACAAATTCTGGTCAAGATTTAAATCGTGCTCTTTTCATTTTCTCTCTTCAAACACCAAGTCATTATTAAACAAGACATATGCTCCTTTTTTTGGGCTGTTATTTGATAAGGTCAGTATGTTTGAAAAGTTCGTGACCAACAGCCAGTGCCACTGTTGACCACTGGAGCGTATCTGTTGAGTCCTTGTGCTGATTTTGATGTTTACTGACAGCCCCTCTCCAAAACTCGCTTTCCATCTTTTCACTTGGGCGGACTTTAGCGTCGTGGGGCAGGTTGAATCAGACACACAACTTGTCTCCAGGTGTCACCCAAATGCATGACTTCAACCCCAAATTTAATGGTATAAATAATAAATATTGAGTAGTATCAAACAATAAGGCCGAGTCAGAATGTGACTTCAGTGGACTTGTTACTGAGCTGTGCAAAGCTGACAAATAAAAACAGAGATGAAAGCAAAATCTGTCACTTCTTCAATTTCACGCCACACTGCCTCGCATCATGGCACTGTATCCCTATAATAGAGTCTTTGTGTTGTGAATAGTGATTACCTCTTCTTCAGCGCTGGATGACGCTGCTTAGAGGATTTTTCATATCTGACCTCCATCGAGTTAAACCAGGACATGTAATAGTTTGACAGGCTGCATTTGTTAAACTATTCTGAACGTTTAACAATGAAATTTGGACTCTAGTCTTACTAAAACACATACCTGTTTGTCACCTGATGTTTAAATTCAGCCTGTAAAAATATGTTGTTTAATTTATTTCAAATCTGTCCTTTCTCTTACACTAAATATTTGTTTGAATGCATGTTATATGTTTAAAAATACACTAGAATTCAAGAACCCATGTGCCAAAATGTGTTCATATTCATACAAATATTTCCAGAAAGCATTTTTTTTTTTTTAAATGACAGTGTAAAACATATATTTTTGTAGTTTGTGTTAAAGAGAGCCAGTGTCTTTGAGTATCACCTTGGTTGTTTGCTTGCCCCGTGCAGACGGGGCATCCGACAATCCTCTGAGTCCTGAGTCACTGAGGAGAAGGACCAGAAATACTGTGGCACAGAGGAATTAGGCACAAGGACACCTGTCAACCTGCCCCAACAAGGTCTTACTACTGTGATGAGATCGATACTGAGCGAGCTGACATAGACAGATGTAAGCTCCTGTCCATGCACCGCCAATTCACATCTACCATCAGCCATTAGCCTAACTAACTTATGTATGTGTCCACTTATGCAAGCACGAAAAAGGCCTGCATCAGCATTGTGCTGCAATGTGTTTGTCATTAGGTTTTTGATTGCATTATGAGACATAAGCATGATTGATGCAAGTGAGAAAATGGTGATTTTGCAAAGGACAGTGCCCCTCCACAATGTATCATCTGCAAAGAGTAATGGCATCACATTACACTCTACACTAATGACAACAAATGCTCCATGGCGTTCACTGCATTTAATAAGGATATATATATATATATATATATATATATATATATATATATATATATATATATATATATATATATATATATATATATATATATATATACATACATTCCTTTATCTTAGGTTACAATATACTTGACTCAAGCCTTCTCCATCTTGAGCTGTAAACATGCATAGCTGAAGGACTGGCCTACTGTGCACGCTGAAAGTTATAGATGACTGTATAAGAATACATACACCATTATGCACAAGCTTCTCAAAGCGTTTGAGTCATTATTCATTCACTCTCCACACAGGGTGGTGGGGCTCTGTAGCCACAGAAGACTGGGACTTACTGACAGTGATGTAGCTGCCATTCAGTGCCAACACCCTTTCCAATCTCCAATCACTTCCTCAAACTCTATATTAACAGAGCCTAGCCCCAAGGCCACAGCAGAAGTTTGCACTGAGACCTGAGCTACTGCCATTGCTTTACTGGACAAGCTGACCAGAACCCACTAACCACTTGATTGACAGTTTGATTCTTCATCTAGAGTAGCACAAAATACTTCACGCGTCTTATCTCCAGTGTGTTTGAGTAGTGAGGTGACAGTGCTTGGGTGCAGTTCTGTAAAAACGCTGTGTGCATTTAAACATGGCCGGCTCTCCACAGCACACGATGTAAACGTTGCTGGAAGTGCTTCATTTTTACAGTAATAATAAGTGGCACTATGAACATCTTTCTTTGAGCGGAAAATGAAATCTGGGCATTTTGTTCATTACATCATGTTATCTTGCCTTTGGGAGCACTAATAAGAAATAATCTACTGCTAACATGCCCCTATGATCTCCAACTAACATAATTAATACAGCCCGCTGCAGTCAGTTATTTTCTATTAAAATACTGCGATTGACCTTTGCATCGGGCGCACATGCTGACTCAGAAGGGTCGGTCAGATTGTAGGTTGTTGTGGGCCCGAGTCGACTCTTTGGGGTGGCATGTGAGGAGGATGACCACCGCTGATGACTTATTTCTGACACTCTACTGCCATGTGCGTTTCAAATTCTCATATCTAACATAGGGATTACTTCCATTTCGCTTCAAATCAAATCAGATGAAAGCCTGACGCTCCACTGTTCTTTCTGTCTCATGATAGCTCTGTCACATTCACTCAGCATTACAATTTAATTCAATGGCTCCACTTTCTCTCTGCTGTTTCGTACTTACAGCTGAATATTAGTCTTGTCTGTGTTTTCATTGATTCACTGATATCTCTATTCACTCCAGTGTTCATCCCATGTCCTCACCTCCTTTTGGCATTTTGTTTTTCTACACATCTCCACAAAATCCCCAAAACGACAAGCCAATTTTCCTCTACAGCAAGTGACACTCTAGGGTATAATAAGAAACAATGATGCCATGTTGTACAAAACACATTAAATGTCCTCATAATGCAAACCAAAGGCATTAAAATGGTGACTCAATGAATTCCCCTAAAGGAGGAGTGTCCAAACTAGGGCCCATGGGCTAAATGCGGCCCTCAGACATGTTTTTATTGGTCCTCAAACTTCCTGCTGAACCGGCCAGTTGATCATAAGCAGTACTTTTAACAGCAAATTAAACTATTTCTACCACTATAACCTCAAACATTGTATTGCATTGTGATACAGACCTAAAATGAACGCGTTTCAAGCCTTATTAATACACAGCGGCTCTGTCAAAGCTGTGTATAAAGCACCAGACTGCACTGATCACCGGTCTGTGGCCCTAAAGCATTAAAAGATGAGAGACTAATGGTGCGTTCTAGTTGTTGTTCTAGTTTGGTCCTGATTTGAACCCAGTTTAATCTTGGTTTCAGGTCCTGGTCCAGGTTTAGTTTAGGTCTCAGTTAAGTCACAATTATGACACTTTAATGTATGTTTGTCATGCATCTTCACTTCTTCAGAGCTTATATCAACAACAACGATTTAATAGCCAATCAGAAAGTGTATGTGCACAGAGCCAACATATTATTAGACTGCAATGCATTTTCTTTAATCCAATAAAATCACACATGGCTCAAACTGACCCTCAGAATTGTATAATCATAAAAAAAACAACTATTTGTCGTTATACCTTAGGGGCCTTTGAAATAGCAGAGAATACCCATGGCTCAAGGGATGTACCACACCTATTAATAATTCACATTGACGCTATGGTAAGGAGACAGGTTGTCAGTTAGCAGATTTTCTCTGGGCAGTGTGAAGATAAAGGATAGTCGTGGCTGCAGGGGAGGCCATCTTTGCACCTCTCTTTACAACTGCTCTTTTCACACGGCACCTCCGCTTCCTATTACATCACCTGATCGTACATAATTTTGCCGTCTCCTCCGGCCAAGTGGGTGCCAGACAGGGGGATTAGTAACTGTCTGGGCACAAACTGTGGGCAGTGTGGAGATAGGGAGCAGAACAGCCCAGCCTGCTGTTGTATTACACTCACTTCCTTCTGGTGATGGCTGGTTGACAAGCGGAGTCTCTGTTTCTTTTGCACAGTTTAAGACATCGAGGCTTAAAAATAATCTTCAGAGTTCTTCTTCTGTTGCCAAGTCTATTGTTGGATAGGTTACAGATGACTCCTAAAGGATAAGACTGAAAAATGTGAATGAATTGCACGCGTGAATGGACAATAGTGAATGGGATTAGATGTCATAATGTGAATGTTATGGGCAAAATCCACTCTCGCTCACCAAACAATTTAAAAAAGTAAACAAAAGACTTACAAATCACTTCCTACTTTTTAAAATATCCATTGGTTTTCTATTATACAAACATAGTAGTAGTTTAGTTTACTATATTTTCATGGAAAGTCCCGGTAACTACAAAAGTAAATGGTAAATGGTCATGTTTTTATACAGCGCTTTTCCACCTTCAAGACATTCAAAGTGCTTTACATCATGGAACCACTCACACATTCACACATACATCGATAAACCAGTGTACGCAGACACTGGGGGCGAGCTGGGTTAAGTGTCTTGCCCAAGAACACAACCACTTTTTCACTATGCCCTTCGTTTTATTACAGGTGATGAATTTGAAACTCATCACTGTGCTCTCTGTGAAAAAGTGCATTGCCCATCACTGTCTGTTAGAAGAAAACAGCTCTGTATGAAGTTTATCTATAAGGGACGACTTCAAAAACTGCCAGAATACCTCACCTGCTTGTTACGCATCGATACTGGAACGTTTAATACCAGATCACATGACTGCATAAGGCTGAGGACGAGCCGCGAACGAGGGGACGGGAACGAGGCTTTTAGCTGTTCCGCTTCACAAAAATGGAATAAACTTCATGGAAAAGCAAAACTGGATGCGTCGCAATTTAATAATCTGATACCAAACATTTATACACGCACCTACACCTGTTTTTGATGTTGTTTTAATAGTTTTTTTTTAGTATCTACTGTATTTTAAACAGGGCATCCATGAAAAAGAGAGCCCAAGTGGGTTCCCCTGAATAAATAAAGACAAATAAATTAACAGCATTCATCTGTGGGAGCTGGAATCGTGCCGCCAACCTGTGGGTCAATGAATCTGAGTGCACCGATCATGTTTTATGTTGAGAACGGGATTCGGACTGCCAACTTTTGGACCAAAGGACGATAACTCTACCAACTGAGCTACTGTCGCCTCAGTATTAACCATAAACAAATGAAATCTTAACCTTTGACACAGTTTGCAGTCTCGCTCGAACATACCTCGTAGCTTCCCCGTATCTCAAATTTAAACTACACACTCCTTCAATCACCACATAGATCCAAAACTGACGGAAAAATATCGACAAAACAACATCTTGAGCTTCCGTGAGTGACTTAAACAGAGGTGATGCGGAGAGGAAGTCACTGATCTTCACTTACCTACGCTGATGCCTCTGTGCTAATGTAAAAAGGCAGGGAACCTATCAAAGCAGGCATGTAGCGTAGCACTGTGATCTGTGTGACCAGCCCAAAGCGTGTCTGCTTCAATTACACCGTTCACTTAGGTTTTACTGCGGAGCTGCGTCCTCCCTGTTTGGCACTAACTGGCTCATTTCAACCTCCAGACTACAAGGTCATTTCACAAGTGTTTGTCTGAGGCTCTATAGGCCGAAAGAAATCAGTGTTCTCATCAAACAGTGTAAGAGAAGTGACTCTGTAAAAGCCTTAGCATCTTGACCTGTTTGAAAATGCATTATCTAACCTTGCCCCAATATTTAGAGGGTTAAAAGCAAACAGATTACAGGTTCATTGCTGCTACTTCATTTGTGTTTTTTTCAATCATCTCACATATTTAGTCTATCTTCCTGTCCTTGGCTCAAAAAACTCTATATACAACACATAATCCATGAAACTCCTTTGTGTTGTGTCCGTGGCTTTAGGAGCGGGAGACAAATGTAAATATAACTAAATCCAGCAACGCCACCGGGAAAATAAATAAACTAAACAAACTAAACTAAAGCATACAGCACACAGGGTTGTTCATTGAGGCAAATGAGTTCCAGGTTAAATAGCAGCTTTATTTTAAGTTGTATAAAGCTTGAGTTAGGACTTCTGATTAGTATAATTTCATTCACTTTTGTTCTTTATACACACAGGTGATAATTACGTTCTCGCCATTCAATTACCAGACTTACGTTATACATTATAGTTCAGTTTCTCATTAGGGCAAGAAGGAACAAAAAGGTGAAGGCGAAACAGCAGGACGCACTGCAGGGTGTAACTGATTCAAAGCTCATAACCGCTTTAAACCTCTCAGACATGTTCAGTGAGTGACATCAGCGCGGCCCGGGACATGACGCACACGGGCCCATCACCACAGACGGAGGGACACGAGTGAATCAGAGCAGAGCCGGGCCCTCGGATACACCTCTGGACTAAACTTGCATTCGTTCACTTAAATGTAGCGAACGAATGCGAGTAGAATTTATTAAAGCAACTATTTTACCTTGTATCATGGAGGACAGGGCAGACGACACAGCGGGTGGAAGTGAGCGAGTCAGAGGGAGACCAAAGACTGCTGGGAAACCTTTATCGTTTTTGATCTACTGCCACCTGCTGGTTGCTCCACAAAGTCATTTCATACAAAGGACTTTCAAATATGTCTGCAGATGCGATTAGCGCCCTCTTCTTGAGTTTTCCATAGACATATTTGGTGCAAGACACATGTACATACTGAAAACACCACCGAATCGATAGAATAACCACAGAAAAGCCTGACTAATTCACAATATTGGACCTGGAAAATACCAAAGACATCGTGGAAAAGGGGGTAGTAAAACTGATCTGGTACAGTATAGGTCTTTGATTCAAATATGTTTTAATAACACAGAAAAACAATGACAAAAGAACATCCAAACTTAAGAACTGTGTGTGTTTCTGAGAGTAACTGCAGTATGATTTCATGTAAACTAAAGAGTTCCTGCTTTCCTGTCCGTGTCATTACATGTATAAAGAAACACAGTGTACATAAGCCAGGGCACACCAACATTTATATGCACTGTTTTTGTCTCTTTGTCCTGTCTTTTATCCACTCGGACATTTACATTGTCACTTAAAGCTTATAACATGTTTTTATAGTCCCAACATCCGTAGTCTTGTGATTCTAACTCCATATAATTGCTTAAACTGCCCTCATACCACCATCTCCTTCTGTTTTCTACATTGTTGTTCTAAGCAAATCTCTGACCAAAATAAATGAGGCAGACTTTGATCTCCACAGGCCCAACTCGGAGGAGGCCCCATTAACAGATGTCCAGGGAACACCTCCTCCCCAAGGTCCAATGCCAGGCCAGCGTTTCCTACACCAGTTTGTGCTACTCACTGGCAAATGTCAGATATTTTTAGTTTCGAGTGAGCAGAAATGTTGAATGAGAGGGCCGTAGAGAGGAGGACATTGAAGGATTTCATTCTGACTGCCTTATGTTAGGGGAGGCTCCACTGGCACATGCTCTGAAAACCATATGTGAGGCTGAATTGGCATCTGTGTTCATAAGAGAGGGTAATTGTGTTGGCATACAAGAACACAATTTATGAATATATTTACTGTATACAAATGTATTGTCCTGATAGTATCTCTGTGTCATTTCTCATCCTATATCGATATTCTACCATACTGCAATAAGCCACATATCTTTTCTATAGGTTTCGATTGGACCAAGTGAATGTTTTGTCAGTATTTATTTCTTTTCCAATCCATCTGTCGTTTTGACAGCTATCAATAGACTGTATCCATAATTACATTTCATGACACCACTGTAGGCTATAACAATAACAGTTACAATGTTAGTGTGCAGTCAAACATACACAATATCATAAAACATATTTACTTCATGCAATGAACATCATTCATATGACGATCTGAAACAGGGTAAAATATATGATTAATATGATTAATAATAACATATCATCATACCAACACATGATGGCTGGGTATGGTTGTACAATATATATATATATATATATATATATATATATATATATATATATATATATATATATATATATATATATATATATATATATATATATATATATATATATATATATATATATATATATATATATATATATATATACACATACATACATACATACACACACATATACACACACTCAAGGAGAGCATGATTTATAAAGATGGACATGGGAGTCATTGTGTATTCAAGCTAGCCCTGACCATAATGTGCTTTGTGGGCTGTTTTGATGCAGCCATATCCCATTTTCCAAAGCCCATATCTGAGCCTCATCCGGCCTCCTCCAGTGCAGCTGCAGGAGTCATCTTTCAGGTGATACTAGTACCACTCTGACAGAGGAATGAGAATATAGTCAATGAACCATGGCACCTCTGGGTCAGATTCACTGACAGGCCTGTCCTTGGGTTGTTGTTGAAGGGAGACTTCCATAAATGGAGGCATTTTTCTTTGCCTGAGCCGCGGCCTTTCTCACACAGTCTTGTCCTGTCCACATGAGGAGAGTGGTCCTTTCCCGCAGCATCACTGAGATGTCTAATTACTGTAACTGCACCTTTGGGATCCATTTTGGCTCTGACATATCAGGAAAAAGAGGCATAGAGAGAATTGTTCTCATACTTTGTTCTATTCCTGCAGTAGTTGGAGCTTTGGTATTATGTTTGTACATACAAGTAATACATTAAATAATGAGTTCATTTATAAGTGTATCTATCAATTACTGAATGACTTGATCATTTCAGTTTGGTTACATGGCTCACACAGAGGCATAAATGATTCAACCTTAAATCTCTCTTTCATTCACTATAGGGAAGATTCATCAGGTAACTTTACACATATTCTTGGTTTGTTGCCTCTACGAGGCAATAAAATATACATAGTTTGTGCCTATTATTATTATTATTATTATAATTATTATTATTATTTTCAGTGAAAGAAACAGCTTATACTATACAATGCTTATGTTATCATTGTCCCATTGACATTGAGTATATTGCTGTAGTAGGTTGGACTTTGTGGAGCTCTGGCTCTGTGGCCCTCATGTCCCTCTGCTGTGGGCAATGGCGTGCTCCCTGTCTGTGGTGATGGGTCCGTGTGCGTCATGGCCTGGCCGAGCTGATGTCACTCACTGAACATGGCTGCAGGTTCTGAAGAGGTATGTTTAAATCACTAGCATGAGAATGAAATACTTTAACAGCTATAGACTAATGTAACTTATTTCTCAGGTTATGGGGCTTGAATTAGTCATGCCCTGCAGTGCATCCTGCTGTTTTGCCTTCACCGTTCTGTTCTTTCTTGCCCTAATGGGAACCTGAACTATAAAATGTAAATCTTGTAACTGAATGGCAAGAATATAATTATAACCTGTGAATATAAAGAACCAAACTGTTCAAGTGAATGAATTTCTACTGGTCCTTTTATAGTGAATGAAATTATACCAAACAGAAGTCCTATCTCAAGCTTTATGCAACTTAAAATAAATGCTAGTTTATTTAATTGATTCATTTTTCTGAGTTTAAACCCGGTGGCGTTGCTGTTTGTTTTTTTTTTGTTTGTTTTTTGTTTTTTAGCTTATTATAATTCATTATATTGACTTTGTCATCCACTCGTAATGCCACATTATGCAGTTAGTTTCATGACCAATACTCCACAGAAGAAACAAGCTGAAATGCATTCATAATCAGTTTAGAGCCTATTCTTCTGATGCCAAACAAATTTGCCCTGTTTGTTGAAATGGTTCTTTTCAGGTAACACAAAGATACTGCCTGATGTGAGTGGCACCCGTCCGAACACAAAGCCTCCCTCTGACTTTTCCATTACAGCCGATATAGCAGGACCAGGCTGTCTCCTCTGTGTGCACCGTAACAGACTGCTGCTCTTTTGTCCTTCAAAATCAAGAGGGTAAGAAAATCAATGCTGATTTATTGTTGCATTGTGGCCACATATACAAGCGTCTACCCGGAGAGTGGCACAGGGATGTCCCATCACTCAGGCCCAGGTTATTGGAGACTACTAAGAATCAATATTCAAGAGACAGGCTCAGTGCAGTAATAACATAGCATTTAATAAGCCCATTTGTTGAAAAATACAGTGTATATTCTTGTCCTTAAGTAGAACTATGAGATACCAGTTCATTTTTCACTTGGATAATTGAACTCTTAGAAGTCCCTCCATTTCTCAGCAGATTTGGAGAGAGCAGGTAATCACTTTCTGTGGGAGGACAGATAGGAGTGTTAAAATTGAAGAGGTGTGGGGGTCAAGCGAATTTGACCTCGTGGATAATTTTGGACCAGGACCAAAGTCAAAGCTTCACAGTAGGTCAAATCAACTTCTCCCTCCACTGCTCAGGGTCCTTTCAAACTGAATATATTATAACGCACGCCTGCCGTAGGTGCGCATTAAAATTCATTGTTGTGTATATGAGAGTTACCTATACATAAGCATAATATGTTTAGATGTGCACCTGAAAATCAAATATTCAGTATGCATAACAAATAAGGACATTCAAATTCAACACACAACAGGGAGCCACTGAGCAAATATTTTAGTCTGTCCAAAACCTGGATAAATAAGTCTAGAAAGGTATTTATAAAGTCTATAGTCTTCTCCCTGACATGTAATACTAGCTAGACAGGATATGCTGGTGTTTTATTGTTCTTTTCCTATGTATCGTATTATCCGTATCACTGTTTTTTGTCGACTCAGCTGACTTTTTAAATGGCATCTGTTTTTTGGCAAATAAATCCTTACTTTCACAACGGTACAGCAGCCCGTAGTCAAATGCACAGATCCGCAGCACAGAGCTTACTTTTGCCCAGCAGTCATAACATTAACCAGTGTTCTTGCTTTACATAACTATTAAACTCACTTGTTTCCAGTGTCTGCACAGATTTCACCCCTCCGTAGCCCAAGGATACGACGTGCCCTATTCAAATGTCCATCTGCCCGCTCCCATCTGTGAAGAAGCAGGACTTTGGGCTCCTCTCGCTCACAGCTGAACTTGACAAGTGATCAAGGTGAGCCGCCACCTGCACTGCCCTAAAAACAGAGAGAAAGAGACTATTTATAACTTAATTTATACAGGGTAAATGTGTGCTGGTGCCAAGCCCAGATAAACTAGACGGGTGTATTAATCTTTTACAAATCAACTTGCAAATGAATGTCTGTGCAACGCTAGAAATACGTTGAAAGTCTAAGAGATAAATGGTCACTCGAGGCGCTTTACACTGAGGAGCTGTGTACGCAGACACTTGGGACGACGAGAATTAAGTGTCTTGCCCAAGGACGCAACTTTAATAATCATCTGTTAGAGCTAAAATCGTGCCCGCAACCTGTGGGTCAATGGATCTGACCGTTCAACCAATGATGTTTATGTTGAGAGTGGGATTCGAACCGGCAACCTTCAGATCAGTGGACAAACATTCTACCAACTGAGAGAGGGATTCGAACCACCAACCTTCAGATCAATGGGCAAACATTCTACCAACTGAGCCACTGTCACCCAATAGTTTCATGTTTTTCAATTTGTTTATCTCAGTTTTTGTCAATAAACGTACATATTTTTGAAAAGTTCACCATAAATGAATGAAAATTAACTTGACATTTCCGTTGACTAAATATTTCTTCAATGTCATTCTTACAATTATAAATACAACGCCAAAAACATGTGCGCCGTAACATTTGAGTGAAGTTCAGTAAGGACAAAGGGCTTTCGGGCACATCCTTCCCTAATGTCAGCACAGTGCCAAATGCAGACAGTTCATCAAAATTTCCTCCTAAAGTCATTTTTCTCCTGACTAAGCTCCATGACCTTTTTTTAATTCCACTGACTAATCCAGCCGTGTAGCTCTATCATTCAGCACTTTTATCATTCACTCCGCACACACTCGGCTTCACAGATACATAGGACTTTTAATGTAATGTGTAAGGAGCACTTTATTCTAATAACTGTACTTCTGTTTATGTTGTCATAGAGGGAGCTGTCCGTGGTGCTGAATGTTTACCTTTAATAAATACACTGTACTGGCAACTCAAAACAACACACTTTCCATTCCACTAATCCATAACGAAGATTTATGGTTTACAACTCAATCTTCTTTCTGGGAGTTTTAATTAGTGTGATTGACAGGCAGATTAGCCATTCAGTTGATAGTTGCATCGAATAGATTGTTCTTGTCAAAACAAATATGGCAGCTTATGTATGAGTTTAAAAAAGAAAGGGAAAAACAACACAGAGCACTGAAATACAAACCAAGTGACCCTGTGCCACAAAACCACTAGGTCGCAAATGTTTTTGTTGGTGTTTCAGACGAGTTTCCAAAAAGTGAGCTCAATACTCAAAAAAGATGTAGTTCAAATGCGCTTTATTTCCATTTATTTCCAAAACACGCTCAAAAAGACGGTTCCTCCTCACATATGCAACACCTGCTGCACTAACTACCTCCCCTTTAATAGGCACAGGTGAGGCCCAGGTGTGTCGGGACATGCAAACAGTGACACCTAGAGGCTGGAGGTACAGTTTAGCTGCCACAAATTATATTTTGTTCTGAATGATACACAAATATTAAAGAATGTCTTCCACTATTGAGACATGTGCTACAGTGGGATTTGTAAAACACATTTTGCTGTATATCACTGTTACCAGACTATTTCTAAAAGTAGCATTCTTTACCAACATTCTTCAGCAGTTGTATGTTTTATTATGAATATGTGTAGTATGAAGATGGACCATGTTATACTCATGGTCAAAATTAGGTCATCACTTAAGTTGGTCATTTGATGCATTGGTCCAAAACAAATACACTTTTAATTTTATTTAAATGACCTTACCTACTCATGCAAGGATCTTTTTCTTTCTCTTTTTACAAAATTCATCTGCTTTTTGAAGGAAACTGTTGCCAGAAATTGCCTGTTAAGAATAAAGTTTAATTAAAGAAGTCACTTTTTTGTCCTAATAATGTTTAAAGTGTCTCTTGGTTCATACAGTTCCATTTTAAGCCTCTTCAAGGACAACACTAGGGCCTTATGGCAGCTTTGCACAAGACAGTTTTATTTTTAGAGAGGGAACAACAGGAAGGAGGAAAGGAGGCCAAATCTACCTGGTAAGATGTGTAAGAATGATGACATGGACTGTGTGGGGCCTTGTACGTTTGGATGAGGTTTTGGATAAAGTACACTGTAGGACGCTATGTTAACTTAATGATCTGAAGAAATCAATCAGTTCAAAAGGGTATGGAGCTCTCACAACCTTAATGTCAGTGTTGTCTGTAGGAAATGCTGACTAATATAATGGCAGACATACTCTATTGGACTTAGACTTCTAACTACTCAATGTGTGTTGAAAGTCAGGTTTTAAATGTTACATGCAGCTTGTGGCATCGATTTTGAAAACTAAATATATGTCTTAACGACTGACGGGGGGACCAAAGAGACAAAAGTCAGGGAAAAGTTCAACAGTGTTTATTGACAGTTTTAAATGTGCAAATGAAGGTAGATCGATCAGGGAGTTGAGAGCGGGGTTGTTTGCCGTGGTCCAGGAGTGGAGCGTGAGCAGCGGGGTCAGAGACAAGGTGAGATGGGTCAGAAGAGTGAGATTCGTACAGGTTGTGGAGAGCTGGGTCGGAGACAGAGGAACTGAGCAGGATCTGACGAGGAGCAAAAAAATATCCAACTTAGAATGAGTCACAAAGAGCAAAAACATGACGCTGAGCCAAGCAGAGTTGTACCACAATGGCTACGCAGACGATCTCGCCTTGAGTGTCAGGTCCTGGCTCCTTTTGTCTTCCCAGGTGCAGCTTTATTAGATTTTTAGATATTTATTATTACTTATTAGATGCAGGTGCACACGGGAGGAGCCCAAATCTCCACCCAGCTGCAGGCTGAGACACAGAAGGGAAGAGAGAAAACAGTGCAAAAAGGCAAAACAGACTGGGATCATGACAATATATGAATAAAGCCTTTTGCATTGGTAAACTACAATTGTTGTAGGGTAAATGGATGGAAGCAAACCTGCCACTGACCTCTGCAACCACCGCTAATCACTCACTCACAATAGATTCACACTAAACATGGTCGGTGAAGTGTCTTGCATAAGGACATGACGACAGTACGCACTATAGAGCCACTTCTGCCCACTGGTATTTCCTTTAAAGTGCCAACTAAGTACCCTTCTTAGCTTCTGCAATCAGACAAAATCAACCATTCTTGAGATAATATGGCCCTTTAAATTTAACTTTGAACTAAAATCCACTTTCTTATTGTACATTGCTGTCGGTACAAATATATTTCATCTCCTCCACATCCTCCTATATCTGATTGTTGTGATCTCTAAGCAATCACATTTAGCTAATGGCTTTTGTTTAATCATATTTTCTGAATAGAGCATTATCGATTAGGATGCTGAATAAGAAATTGGATTGGCCTGATATCACTGCACCAGGAGAAACTGTTTTTCTCTCTCTCTGAATGTATTCCCTACCTCCACCTCAGAGGGTTTTTAGATATATTTGATCGCAGCTCTCAGCAGAAGCCCACGACCCATTTGCTGAAATCCCCAAACTTGGCTAAGTATTGCATTTGTGTGGCTGCGTGCTAGAGATATGCCTCGTCTAAGTCAGAGCTGCTTTTCAGCGCTTCGTTCAGGGACCAGCAGCACCCACTGAATTTAACACTGGGGTGGTGACAGGGTGCAGTCGCCTGGAGGGTTTGGTGAGGCACACTTTAGCGGCTTTGTTGTTAGTTTTGTACTTTTGTGTGAGTGAAAAGACCTCTTGGCACCGCATCACTATTTACTTGGAAGATACATCCCTTGTATAAACTGTTTGCGTTGCAGTTTACGTGTTGCCCTACCTATCATAACAGTGTGTCAATAACAGAAAATGAGATGCTCGCGCCCTTTGAGATGGTGCCAAAGTAGAAATGGAAATTTTCTGTGTGTGACATTCACCGGAGCACAATGGGTAGTTTAGAATACAGATCTGCATGCTGTGTGGCGTCAATGATCACACAGGACAACGTCTGCCTCTACTTGTGTTTGTGCTTGTTTGTTTTGTCACCTGGATCTAGCATCTTTGGCATTTCCTTTTGGATGTGTATTAAGCAACGTCAGTTTACTTTTTCTTTCTTGAAAAATAAAATCGCAAGTAAGCAGTCTGTGAGTGAAGATAGGGGATAAGGGAAAACAAAGATTTTCTGAGCCCTCAAGTCTTCAGTGCAGGGCGATACACGATTACTCAAAGATGCATAAATCAATCAAAATGTTACTGTGAGTAATCTGGAGATGTGGGAAAACCATAACACGGTTATGAGCTCATAAAAATCCATTTAACAATTATATCTCCTTAATGCTTTTTCAGCCTGCAGGCTTTGTTTGACAGTGTGAGATGGAGGTGAAGAACAGGGAGGACATTCAGTAAATTATCAGAGCTGGAAATCAATCTCTGTCAATACCATGTCATCCTGAATGAAATGTATGGTTACGCTTTTGGCTGTTAGTAAAACAGGCTTAGTAACACAACTACCACCCTGTTTAGGAAGCATTCTTGTACTGATCAGTGAATAATTTAATAGCAAATCCAATCTGCGAGCAGTAGTGAATGTGCTAACTTGGCTTAAAATGCATTGCTTGGGGGGATAGGCATTCTATGGTTTCATTACAATGGGAGATTGGGATTCATTAGCACGCACACAGAGGCGTGATTACAGGCATGGGGACCTCCTATTCTTCTGCTGTCAGGATTTTCACACCGCCAAACTATTTATCCAGGGAGAAATGAGAGTTCCCCTTCATAAACACTTTTGATTTGGGCTTTCGCCTGACTATGACAGCCATTAGCAGTAAAAAGGCATTAGGTGCAATTAAAAGAAATGATGGGGAGGTAATGAGTAGGTGCCCAAGAGCCATCACCTCGCCTCATGTGTCGGAAATATGCAGAAGGAGCACGGGGTGATGGTGGTGATCAGGTTCATGGTCCTATTAAGAGGAAACGCCTCCGGTCTCAGATAAGTCACACAAACTGCTGTGCTTGGGAAAATCTAGGAGTTCAGTGGGTAGGAGGATTGTACTGTGGGTTGTAACAGGCAGATCTGCATCGATTAAAGAGATTCAATTGATTCATGGTGATGTATAAGGTGTCAGTAAATACAACAGTAACATCACATTTTAAATTATTTACTTCACAATGAGTGTTATTGGCCACTGTCCAGGTTAAACGCTGGACAGGATGGAGGCAGATGGAGGAACGTAACTTATTTTACTATTACTATTCTGTTATAAAATGTAGTTTAAGTTTATAGGTTGGTTTGGCAAATGTTTTTGGTCTATAACAGGGGTCTCAAACTCAAATTATCTGGGGGCCACAGAAGGCAGAGTCTGGGTGAAGCTGGGCCGCATCAGGTATTCCACAAAAAAAGCTTAAAATCTTCTCAAAAGTCATAGCTGTTTTCAACATACATGAGGAAATACGCCAGTTCTTGTGGATTTTATGGATATACATCATTATTTGTTGAATCTTTTGTGACGGGAGTACACGGCGCAAGTGACACGTGACATTCTACACGCAACATGGTAATGCCACACTAACAATGAACTTTCATATTGTCCTGCGGGCCACAAAATATCGTTTCATGGGCCGCAATTAGCCCCTGGGCCGCGAGTTTGAGAATCCTGGTCTATAGTAATTGGAATTTTAGATAACATAATTTTATTTCAGTACATCAGAACGCCTTGTCATAAGATTACAGTCAACAAAAGTCATAAATAATTTTCCATCAGCCATCTCTGCACAGCTCTTCCCAATAATTGATCATTATAAGCCAAATAAACCAATTAAACACATTTTAAAATGAAAAAAGCTTATCTGAGCAGTAG
The DNA here is from genome assembly GCF_009829125.3 of Periophthalmus magnuspinnatus. Lineage (NCBI taxonomy): Eukaryota > Metazoa > Chordata > Actinopteri > Gobiiformes > Gobiidae > Periophthalmus > Periophthalmus magnuspinnatus. Next base: position 4,759,332 of record NC_047138.1, read on the forward strand.
TTCCATAATGATATCACAGGTAGAACCACAGACAAATCACTGGAGGTCAAAGAGTAATGAAAAAATCCATACTGAATTTACCCGCTTTAATTGTAAAATAAATTGGCCCTTGCTCCTTTCCTTTTAGAAACACTTTCAATACCTCAAGAGATCATTTTAATCAAACCCATACGAATCATCGCACACAGTCTGCTAATTACCATGCATCAGATACACCGAGACTCTTGTGCAGTCGTGTGCCTTTGTTGCATCTAAACGTTATCAATAAATAATTCTGCCGATCAGAGAGCATGACTGAAATGTAAATGAGGCTTCGAACTCTTCCGCTCCCCCCGTAGCTGCTGGTCTCCCAGGCAGTTATTTTTGCACCAAATATGGGTCACAACTTGTATGGTTTTATTTTTGAACACCAGCCCCTTTAACCAGAATCTGAGTGATAAGACGTGGATTTATCAGGCGCCATTAGGATCCATAAAAGAACTGCGTCAAGAAGCTGGAGTCAAATTCTATGAGCCATATGAGCTGTACTTACTTTCACTTTTATAATGAAACAAAAAATAAACTTTGCATTGTCATTGAAATGCCATTGTGTGGGTTAAAATACTTTATTTATAGTTTTGTGTAATCGAAATGACAAAATGCACAGTGGCCAAGGGAGTGGCTCTGTTTAGACTCCAGGATCATACAAATCTTAAGTCCTGTCTCCATCAGTTTGCCGAATGTCTCTCCTCACTCTTCAACCTCATTTATACACCCAAACATACATGCATTTACACCAACCTATCTGTAATCTATAATGAAACATAGATTAATCTTATGCAGGTGTCACAGTCTTGGTAATTGTCATTTGAATGAGCCTCTGACACATATAATTGGTTTACAGGTGCCATGTTTTAGAGTTTAGAGTCGTTTTCCAGCACTAAAATCAAATGTTAAGAAGGCTGTGTGCTGTTACTGTAAATGTTCTGTAATGTGGAGCAGGGCCGACACTCGAAGATGCTCTCAATCTCCGTGAGTGACTTTGCTGCCTGTGTGTAACAGACCAGCGAGCTGTAATTAGGTTCTGGGTTGCGCGTTACATCCTCATGTCTATATTTGGATGTTGGCCGCTTCGACTTTTCTCATTTGTTCCAGGGTTTAACTGCACTATTAGAGTTTTGGCTCTGCTGGTTGACCACACTTAGGCACCAGGGTAAATGATATGAAGCGAATGACTCCGAGGGCCGCGGTGATGGCTTTTCCACTTGACCCCTTTTCCTAATACAACGTTTGACAGAGCAAGTATTTAATATTCTGAGTCTATTCTGGGTCTCTTTGAAAAATCCAATTAGCCTCCTGAATTTGCTGGATTATGGCACAACCATTTGGGATTCCAAATGGCTTGGTGCATTCTCCGTGGAGGAATTATCAAAGTCGTTTCAGGGGAAGATAAAGTTAATTTGTGTGCATAAAAACATAAACATATAAAAGACACAATTAGTGTTTGTGCACACGTTATAATTAACCATGAAAGCTGTTTTTGTTGTTCTTGTATCTGTTTTTAATGTATTTTTTGTGCTTTATGATTCTTCCTCTCTCAAACCTAATAACAGATCAATTTTGTTATGCATGGTTTGGATTAGGCTTTATGCTCTGGAACTATTTCAATTTACACCATGTGGCTGGATTTGCTAATTATATTTTTAAGTAGCACTTTATTCAAGTTTATTAGCAAGTTATTCCTCTACAAGTTTGCAAATCAGGCTAAAGCAGAGAGATAATGCTTTAAAATGAATACACTGAACAACATCCAGTTCATGACCTGTTTCGCAGTGACATTCCCTCATGTACGTCACCCCATTGTGTAAACACTGGAGCGCCTGCCATCTCGCTCCACTGCACGGTATGTTAACACTTCGTCAAATGTAATTTCCCCGCTCCATAGTGTATCCAATTTACAGCTCCACATACTTTATTTTCAAACAATATCACATTACCAAGTTAAATAGCAAATTAGAAGTCGCATTGAAAACGACTGGCTGTGTTTGGCTTTTTATTGCTTTCTGAATTTCATCTGCGCGCTTGAATGATGCCCCTTTTGAGCGATGCAAACACTCATTTGCGTGGGCTCCTTTGTTCTGACCTCAGCACTGTCTAGCTGCTGTGTTTTCCTGCATATTTAGGATGTGAATGACTCTATGCAGCAGCTATGGGCCGCAGACGGGGTAAACCTGGGAGAGTGGGTCCAGTTAAATGTTTGGACAACACAAATGCAAAATGGAACTGTAAACTCAGAGGTGAACCTGTTTTATTTGTATAACACAATGTGTACACAAAGTAATTCAAAATGCTTTACAGAATAAAAAAGACATTAACATCACAATATAAACTAATCAAAACTTAAATAATCACAAATAATCATCATAAAATTAATATTAAAAAAAGAAGAGCACATAATAAAAACGTTGTTCCGGGTTTTAACTGCAAAAACCTCAATGCTTCATGTTTAGTCCTGGTTTAGTCCTGGTTTAGTCTTGGTTTAGCCCTGGTTTAGTCCTGGTTTAGTCCTGATTTAGCCCTGGTTTAGTCCTGGTTTAGTCTTGGTTTAGCCCTGGTTTAGTCCTGGTTTAGTCCTGATTTAGTCTTGGTTTAGCCCTGGTTTAGTCCTGATTTAGTCTTTGTTTAGTCCTGGTTTAGTCCTGATTTAGTCTTGGTTTAGCCCTGGTTTAGTCCTGATTTAGTCTTTGTTTAGCCCTGGTTTAGTCCTGGTTTAGTCCTGGTTTAGTCCTGGTTTAGTCCTGCTTTAGTCCTGGTTTAGTCCTGGTTTAGTCCTGGTTTAGTCCTGGTTTAGCTCTGCTTTAGTCCTGACTCTGGGACCAGCAGAACGCTGGTCCCTGAAGTCCTCAGAGTGCAAAATGGTTTATATGACACTAACATGGGCAGATAAAAAAAGAAAAAAAAAAAAACTGACTCTAGTAGACAACAGAATCTCTAACACTGTATTGCATTTTATTTATAACATCTACTTCTCCAGCGTACTACTGCTATTACTGTGTTACCATGACTAATAAAAAGAAAAGAGTACACCAACAACATCCCGCCAGTGTTATGTGGGCAAAGCATCAACTCACAACCTCATTTCTGTGTAAAAAGTCAACTTGATATGAACTCTCTGCACTGTATTTATCTAGAGGGTATAAAAAGGCTACTTCTACAACTTGTGCACCATGCTTGAGGAAAACACGCACTGTTTATTCATCAATCACAAACAACACGTGACAGAGGCTATTCCGCTACAGTGGCCAGATATGTAAAAACCTCCATGAATGTGCTCTGCTAAAGTCATCTGCAAGTATAATGGCCCCTGCCTCGACTTATCCCAAATAGAAAACCTATTAAATGAATTTCAAAGAGCCTTAACATAACCCCATTGTGAAGAAGGCATTCATCATTCCCTTGCAGTGCGTTTGACCATGACATTGCTGCCATTGTGCTACCTGCAAATTGATGTAATTAGGGGTATTAAATTGGACAGACATACAATTACATGGTCCAGGCTTATGGTGTTTTCCTGGCTAACTGCACTACTGGCCTTGGCTCTCAAATTTATATCCAGGGAGTGAGGAGCCCAGTGGGTGACATGTGAGCCAATGCCAGTGTTATTTATGAGCCCTTATATTCAAGGCTTCAATCACAGAAGCTACTATGAGATTAGTTTGTTTTGTAAATATGCGTTTATAGATTTTGGAAAGGTTTGGCATGACTGAATTATGGTGCTAAAAATAAATATACTTTAACAATGGTCCTGCTTTAAGGCGGAATGTATTTTATGGCTTAAGGGGAGCTGTAGCGAACATAAAAATGTAGCCTATTTCATTCATAAAATAGACACAAGGGACACAATGACAGTATGCACTGTTGGCCCACTATGGTGCCTGGCATTACCAGCAGCCTCTCATCCAAGAACGAACCAGGCCCAACCTGGTTTAGCTCCTGGCATTCACAGGGTCGTTTCTTTGGACAGCCTGAAAAGAAACGACTATGGGTTTATTTTCAGACTATCAGGATTAAAGTATACTCTAATAGGTCTGTTTTGATCTTTTAGTTGATTTGTGTGTTTATTTCTTTTTCCACATAAGTTATAATAATAATACTTTCACTTTTCAAAAACATGATGAATTTTGTAAAATTTGAGGTAAAAATCTTCACTGTTTTTGGGCCTTTCTCTGTGGAGTAGCATGTTTCTACCATTCTCCCATCACCACAAAACTTGTACAATAGGTACAATTCTAAGGGTTAAGGTTGTCCTGAGTTAGCCTAGATCAAGATCATGGAGATGGGTCCCCAGGGGCTGCACTGTGGTGCTGCTCTGTGGCACTCACTGCCCCTGAGGAGGTGCCTCAGTGACATTGAAGGATGGGTCAAATGCAGAGGACAAATTTCCCTATGGGGACACTAAAGTGTACCGTACCCTATTACAGAAATAAATAATGTTAAATAATATACTCTTATCAAGTCCAAACTGTAAACGTGGTTGAACAGGTGAATGAATACATGATTTATGAATACACTTTTTTAGAAATTTGAAGTCTGACCTGACCCTGCTCGAGGGTAAAAGCATTTCACAAATGATACCATTTGCTTCTACCTTTGAATCCAATGGATGTTTCGGAGCTCTGTATCTGACTCTGTTTCCCATCTTAAGAAGCACTTAACCCAGCAGCAGAGTTCACCTAAAAGCCACCGAAAGCATGTTGTTGCTATCCAAACTCCAAACTCAGACTTGAGCTTGTATTTTGGAGTCCTTCTGGAGATAATTCCTGTTTGCTGTGGGGCAAGCATGCAATACATCACCGAGCCATCTCTGCCTCTCTCTCCCCACTCTGCTCCACTCCGCGGCTGTCTGCTGGAGCTCATTATAGGGGCTTGGGGACGGGATGAAGTGTGTCCCGGGGAATCAAGGAAGCCTCTTTTCCGAAAGCATTACCATAACCGAGTGCATCTACCCTGGAGGCGCTGCTCTGCCTCTGCCTCTGTTTGCACTGGCTCGGAGCGCTGGTGTATCTGCTATTATTAGGTGAAAGAATGCTGCAAGGTATAGAAAATGCCAAGGAGGCCAGCTATTTTTAACAAACTGGTGCTTGGCCTTGATCCTCTTTTTCACAGATTTGTTCCGTTTCCTTATGCATGTGCAGTGTGCTGTTCTGCTCCTCTGTTCCCATGATATACAACCAGGAATGGCGCTTTATTGCAAGAAAGCTATTTTTAGACACGCACCACCCTTGTATTGTTTGATTCTTTCGCCGGCAACTAACTTTAAAGCAATCTGTCTTGAAGCTTTTGTGCAATCAAAAAGCGCCATTTATCTGGTGTCGATGGCTGTAAGTCTATGCCAGCGTGCAGTTATTTATAGCGTTGAAATGACACATATAATTGCAGGCTGCGTGTTTTCTTTGGCAGATCTTGGTGGCAGCAGTGAGGTCATTTCACAACTCGTCTCCAATACTGAAGTTACAAGTGTTGTCAAGGATACCACATGCAGTGTACGGGTGCAGGGCAAAGAGAACATTGGATTTATATTTTTATACAAGCGGTATAACACTTTAAATTGTATTACACACCATGAGACACTTTTAAATGAGAACTTTGACCACACACTGTCCTATGGCCCTGTGATACTTTCAAGAATATTTTTTGCCTGAACAGACTACTACATAATTAACTGGGTAATGTGCGTTAGCCTAAACTGTAATAAGCAAACAATAATGACAGTGCTTCATTAAAATATAATCTAATACTTGGTAGAGCGGATGCAACTGAAGAAAGCAGAAAGATGGAACACTTGGCCCCAGACCAAGATGAATAATTTGAGGCCACAGATCAGTTGGAGTGGTGTGATCCAGATGACACTTGTGCTGAACATGGACACATGCTTTGAGAGCTGGAGAGGGATTAAGGCGACTGTTGTGTGAGTAGACCCCATTCACATAAGAGCTCCACGGCTTTGGGCTTTCATTCATTTAAGTCTGTTGTTTGGTTTATTTAAAAAACAGTGTGGCGCTCCCTCCACCTCCAGCTCAGCGGCTGACCCTGCCCACTGCAGACCAGAGCAGTCATGCATAAATGGCAACTATGGCTGCGGGGCATGTCGTGTTCAAAAATACCTTGTTTAACCTTCTCTTTTGAGTGTACGTTCACTAAATATGACTCCTACTATTTCTGCAGTGAGTATTGTCTGTGTGGTTTGTATAGAGCTCTTTTTTGGACACTCATGCTTTACGTTTGATTATTCATTCAGTCACTCAAGTTCTGGTGGTGGTAAGCTACTTCTGCATGATTAAAGGTTAGGTGAAGTGCTTTGCCTAAGGGTACAATGGCCGTCTGCACTGGGAATTGATCCTCTGACCTTTGGGTTGGTGTTGGGATCACTGAGCCTTGTTGCACCCAAAAAAAGATATTCACTCTCTGTGCAGTACGAACTTTGACAATGTTTAAATCCAGGCTCAAAGCAGTTCTTTTTAGCTGTGCATATATTTTTTACGTTTTTATTCTGCACTTTTCTCCTTTAATGTTAAACTTATGATGATTATTTGTGATTATTTATGTTTCAGTTTGTTGTATTGTGATTTGAATGCTCCTTTTTTATTCTGCAAAACACTTTGAATTACCTTCTGTACAAATTGTTCAATACAAATAGACTTGCCTTGCCTAGAAACAATCTGAACATGTCACAGTTCTGCCTGTTTTGGTTATCCCCAGTCCAGTTTTGTGTTCCAGTTCTTTGTTTGCTGCCTCCCTGTTTTCCCCACACCTGAAGTTCGTTGTAAATCAGTGGTGTAGCCTTTATGTTCTTCCTGTATTCGATTCGAGTTGCTGAATTGTTTTTTGTTTTTTTTATTTCATCTGTTAATTTGGTTGTCTGTTCATTTAGAAGACATGCAGGCGCTTTAATTTTCAAGGAGTTTTCTTGTGTTGCACGTGAATCCAGTTTTTGCGTGACAGAACTCTTACGTCTATGATATCAGTGTAATCCCTCAGTCGTCCAGGTCTGATCCATCGCAAAAGAAAAATACAATCTGTCAGCTGGACAAAACAAGCTGTTTCTTCAGTTCTGGTCAGGTTACTGGTGGACACTGCCTTATATCTACCTGAAATGAGAATCAACAACACTGATTTTATTTTTCTTTTGCAATTTCTATCTATGGAGAATGAGAATCCCCCATAAACTGTGAAAAACGAGCAGAGTTCAGATCGACGGCATATCCGCTCATTAAATCCTCTCATTATGTTTTTAACAGAAAAACCACATGTCTGAACGAGCAGGTGATATTTGGTGGGTGTCCCCTCTCTTTGTAAAGCGGAGTGACAGCTGTGTACACTGTAATCTGTTGCCTGTTAAACCCACTTTGATTACACGCAAGGATGTATCAGGCTTTTTTCTGCCTGGTTAATCGTCTGTACCGGCATCGCACAATTGTCATTTACACAGGAAGGTCTGATCTCATAATATAATCTTTCACGTTTTGTATAAAGTAAAGGCGAAGAACTTGTTACATGTTACTGCGCCACTGTGGGTCAACTTGGTCAACATGTTTTTTGCGGTTAAGCTGCACGGACACAAATAGGACATGGAAACTCTTGTTATTCTTTGGTCAGTTCGGAAATTTTAATGCTTTGAGGGACAAGTCTCAACATTGTGAATAAGAATGGCATCATAGCATCATAATTTTACCCGCTTGTAAATGGAAAATCCGTGTGTAGTCTTTGATTTCTTGCATGCAACAAAAAAAAGCGATGGCATTACAAATCGGTTAGACAATATCCCAAGCAGTGGCCTAATTCTTGGTGAACCGTGGTGCTACAGGTGTCGTTGCGGTGCTATCCGTGCAATTCTGATGTTTGTACAAGGTGTGCATCGATAGTTTTACATAGTATAGCCTGTACCATCCCTGAGTGCCGTATGTAAAAGCACCAAACCATTACTATTTTTATAGCACATGGTCCAGGCAATTTCAGTGTAGCTGTGGGGTTTCCCAGAGGAGACCTGAACTTATCTGGCCTTGATTGTGTTTCTCCTGTCTGTGTCTCCAGGGTTTTTCTTCTCAACTCAAGTGTGATGGTCTCCACAGCGTGTGCCACTAAACCTGATCGCGCCAAGATTGACAAGGGACACACCGATCGGGGCCCGCCATTATCATATTCATTACTCGTTCTATCGGAGAGATGTGCATTCTACTTCATATGGCACCAAACAATCCCACAAGACCATACAGACTAACGCTTTTTCTACCTTTTCTATTGTTGGTGTTTTATTGAACTGCTCTCATGATGACATCTCAATCTTGACCGAGGCCAGGTTCGATCAAGACAAACGAAGAATATTGTGGAAAAACCTGGCGCGTGACAAATGAGGTCTACGATAAAGACAGACATGGGACTAGACCTTCAAGGCTGTAATCCAGATATTTGATTTAACCAGTGGAGTCTGGCCATACATGTGAGTAAGTTGAAGGTAACTGGTGGTCGTAGGTTTTTTTGTGGTTGATAAATGAAAACTGGTCTCGGGGAGAAAGGTCAGCGGGTCTGTGTTCAAGGCCAAAACGTGATGGATCGCGTGTAATAACGTGTAATTAACTTTCTATCCTTGTAGTTGGCTGAAGGCAATAGATCAACACAAGCAACAGGGAAATGCAGCCGTTTTGTTTAGCTTATTTGTTTATGTGCGCTTAAGAAGGAGGGGGCGGAGTTTAAGCCAAAGTGAGATGGTTTGAACAGAAGGGACAGAGATGATAAGTTTATTTATGTAGTGAAGAGAAGATGAGGAGTCACAGCAGTTGAAGACGGTGCAGAAGATTGGCTCTTGATGATAAATAAAGTCATTCTGATATTGATTAATGAAGACATTATATTTCCATGTATTTACTACTGAACTCTAAAGCTAAATGAATTAAAACTGTTTAATTAAAGAAATGGGACCACTGACTCCCTGTTCAAAACTGCACTTAATAATCTGGTATTTCACTGTAAAAAGTAAAAGAATCACTCAAACATGAAGGAGCCAATCTAAATATAACTCGACTAATGTATATAACTGACTTAGTAAGTTAATGATGATTGAACACCATTGAAACAAGGTCATTTAAAGCTCTACTGCATGTCACACAAGCAGGTTCAAGTACAGCTTCAATATGAAATGTCCAGATGAACTTTTTCAACTTTTTCAGTGATTGATTTGTAGACTCTCTCTTCACCCTGGACAGCTATCATGAAAAGTGTATATGTTTTTGTTGTAAAATTGCACTCAGTTTTGATCTTCTTTGTATGCTAAAATTATTAGTCTTGCATAAGAGTTCAAACTCTGTTGGTGCTGATGGCCTAGAAGACCCTGGGTGTAATTAGCAGCCTCCAGCTGGGCATGCTAAACAGCCCAATCATATTAGAGCAAGGATAAAAGGGCTGTGTACCCAAACGCACTTTTAATTGTGTTATTACTGCATTAGGAAAAGGTCACGGCAAGGAGATGTGTGTTTTCATCCTAAGCCCTGAATGGAGTATTTATAGCTCATCTTTGGTATCTTTGCGTCTCTCTGTGGCGGGCGTTACAGAGAATCTCGGGCGTGGCACATGACCACTGTCACCTAATCAGGAGTGCCATAGCATTATGCATGAGCTCTTATTCTGCCCCTCGCGTTCTTGGTAAAACATGTCAAAAGACTGATCTAGCTTCACTAGTCTCTGCATCAGTCATGGCTCAGCTCTGAGTGCGCGGGGAAAATTGCTTTGGCTTTTGAGCAGTCTGCCGCTCAAAGCACAGGATTGTCTGAGTGCAGGAACATTTTCACCTCCTGGAAATCATTTTTTATTGTAGTTTCTGAGCCGCGGGGTTATTCAGACATCCCCCTTAGCACACACAACAATGTAATCTTATATCAAGTTTGCTCAATATGGCCAGACTGCGATGGCTCTTATCAGGCAACAGAAGGCTTATCTGTATTTCGCATGAACAAAATCTCATGAATGTTTTCATTTGGTGAGGTCTCAGCTGCTGAAAATCAATTAGACGTCAAACAGTGCATCCTGCTTTAAATTAGACCAGTAATTTGGTTTGGTGAAATGGTGTGGGTCTGCTGTTGGTTAAAATGTAATTACTGTTTTAAAACCCAGCTGTGTAAAACTGAGGCTATTGAGACGTTTTACTGCAAAGTTTTATTATAATTAAACTATGCTACGCTATCAGTTAAAAATGACAAAAATGAGTGTGCAGCAATTTGGAACATTTATGCAGACAAATTGTTTCTCATTATTATTATTATTATTATTATTATTATTATTATTATTATTATTATTATTATTATTATTATTATTATGTGTGCTATTTGTAACACGTTTAGATATTGATTTGGCTCTTTTTTTAATTTGTCAGTTTTATGTCAATAGTCTGGAAAAAGACTGGAAAAAGGTAAAAAAAAAAGTACACTATAAAAGCAAATATTAGTGTTTCTTAATTTCACAACTCCTGCTTTTCTCATTTCAAGCTAGAAATAACCTTTGCAAAAAAAGTTTGCAATTTTGTGTTAACTTCACACAAAACACAGTACATTATCAAAATTAAGGATATAAATTTGTACGTATAAAAGTACAATGTGGAATCTGCAGATGCTTTATAAATGAAAGAACCAGAGCAAACATTTAACAGCAAAGTGAGTTCCAGCCTGTAGTTCTATTTAAATGTTTTTCTTAACTTCTCCTTTCCCCAGTGGCCGGTCAGCGCTGGCCTCTGGAGACCGGCCTGATACATGTACAGGCTTTTTAGAAAAGCAATCCCAGCTTTGACCTTGGTGTGGCTGCTGTCTGAGGAGTGTAAGGGGATAGTGCACCTCCTTCAGTCATTTAGCAGACAAATGGAGCAGCTTTGCTCTCAAGCCCCTGGACATGACAAAGGCAGCCTTCACCTTTTAACCATGCTGTATCACTTTACCCACTCGCCCTTCATAACACAATGAGAACTGCAGACGGCACTCCTGCTTCCATTAACTGCACGTTTACACAGCGTTTGGTGGATCAATTATTCCCTGAGTGGTTTACAGAAGTCTGTGACACATTCTTGAGTGAGTGCAAAATACATTCAGAACACTGCAAATTCATAGAAATGTATCACTGCATCACAATGTAGCAGAAACATCAAATTTTGTTTAGTTAGTATTCGAGTGCCACAGCCTGAAGGCCCCAGGTTAGCCTTGCTGCGCACAGTTTGTTCTTGGGGCAGTGAGAGTTCGCCCACACCAATCCCACCACAGACCAGAGCGTCCTCAGTCAGTGTGTCCTTGGGCAAGACACTTCAACCACCATAATTATGATGTGTGCAGAACGGCAGCCTCACATCTGCCTGTTTATCCTGGGGCAGCTGTGGGATCTTACCACCGTGTACCACAGTGTAGAACTTTAAGAAGCTTGTCAGTCTTGAAAAGCACAGCACAGGTGTAAGGCCTCGTTATAATGTTGTTATATCCTCCAAGTGATGTATTTTTATAACTGGTTGATTGAACGTTGTGTTTATATTCTTGTATCTTGAATGTTTGGGATATGCTGGAGTAGAGAGAACATTTCCTCTCAGCTGCAGCCTCTTGAGATGTTCTGTGAGGCAAAGTGTCTAGTGATTTACACAGCTCTTCAGCTCCATATGGCTCAAATCACTCAGTCCCTGATGTCCACCACTTCATCGAAGAAAGGTCTGCAGTGTGTTGTGATTGGACACCAGCTGAGGAAGACTGGGGATATCAGCACAATTAGCCAAATCAAACAAGAGTGCATCATTCAGTCCAGTTATAGCTGGGTCTGTTTGCTAAATATAAACAGTAGTCGGAGGTGTGTCAATAAAGCCAAGCCGCAGAGCAATCAATGACGAAGAAGACGTTCCATTTGGGTTTAAATCCGGGGCTAATCAGCTAATTTGGTTCTTGGGCTGCACACAAACTACTCAGATGTCATGCTAATGAAGATGGTGCGCTCAGACTGCATCAGTGGGAGTATAGGAGTGATTAGGTATGTTACTGTTTCTCACCAGGAAAAAACAGTCCATAGATGTGCTGTCTGTTAGTATGTAGATTTAGTCATAGCTGTATTTAGTATGAGCTGTATATTGCAGATGCCCGAACCAATCCTCTTCATATAGTTTGAGAATAAAATGATGAATACAAAAATTTGGTTGTGGTCTTGATTCAATTAATTTATTTAGATCTATTTTTTTTCTTTTTTTTTCTTCATTTCTTTTTCTTTTTTTCATTTTTTTCCATTTTTTTTCTTTCTTTCTTTTTTTTTTATAGAGCACATTTAAAAACAACTTCAGCCGCCCAAAGTCTTTCACATAAAAGTCAACAAAAACAAATATACAAATATCCTCATACATTTTAGTTTTGTTCATATAGTTTGGGGATAAAATAATGAATACAAAAAAATGGCTTGTGGTCTTTATTTATTTCTATTTTATTTTCTCTTTAAATTTTTTAAATTTATTTTTTTTTTCTTTTTTTTCCAAAAGTTTTTTTTTTTTTTCAATTTTTTTTCTTTTTTTTTTTTCAATTTTTCAATTTTTCAATTTTTTTTTTTATAGAGCCCATTTAAAAACAACTTTAGCCGCCTTTAGTCAACTTTAGTCAACAAAAACAAATATACAGATATCCAGATACATTTTAGTTTTGTTCATATTGTTTTGGGATAAAATGATGAATACAAAAATTGGCTGGTGGTTTTTGAAATTTTGGTCCAATTTCTTTCTTTCTTTTTTTTACTCTTTTTATTTTTTTCTATTTTTATTTATTTTTATTATTTTTTTATTTTTTTATAGAGCACATTTAAAAACAACTTCAGCCGCCCAAAGTCCTTCCCATAAAAGTCAACAAAAACAAATAACACAGATTTCCTGATACATTTTAGTTCTGTTGTTTCAAAGTATTTTTAATTGTGTAAGAGACCGTGAAAAACTGTCCTCACACTTTGCCATGATAGTCAGTTTATGATATTTAGATTGAGGATTTCACTCTTTAATTATTGTCTAACCACATACAGTCCATTCAATCTGCATTAGTCATGATACACAGGCCTCATCAGCTCTACTTCAATTTGTACTTACACTAGAATTGTTATTTACAACTACTACCCACTGCCAATTTCAACTTCACCAGTGGTTTCGTTGCTTTTATGCAGAACAGAGCTTTCGTGTCTGTGAAAAACGCCTGTCGTGTTGCGCCATCTTGATGCATTATGTAAATGTTTAAATGTGATTGATTTGTTTTTCTATTGTTCGGTCAGAGCTACAGTCTAACATTATTACCTCCACCGCAGACAGACAGGGCGTCTAATTAAAAAAGCCGTCATTTCTAACCTGACACGTGACACCATTATGTTTGTGTAGTTTGGTCATTGCTTTAGTTGATGCATCGATTCTTTTACACGTTCATTCAGTTCTTTCCATTCAGCCGCTCCATTGTCTGACATGTTGTCTAGATCCGGGATACAAGGCAGCATTTAATTAGAGCGCGTTTTAAAGTCTATCTCTCTCCGCCTCGTGTCTTGCGTGAGGAGCTCATAAATACATTGAAAAGGAGGGTCTACGTTTGAACTCAGCAGGCGTTACAGTACACGCTCTGAGTTACGTGGCAAGGAGATGACAGAAAACATCCCGCTGAAATTCAAATGAAGAGTTTCTCCTTCATTACAACTAAAAACACTAATTGGTTTGCCTGGATGTGTAATGTTTACTCGCTTTAAAACCTCTATTAGTGCGGCTGATGTCCACGATGCGTAAACTATATTAGCGTTACTGTCCCGATTGATTTGCTTTCTATAATGTGTACTGTAAAACAATTTGCATGTTAATTTGGAAGTGCTGCATGTCCTCACGCAACCCGCATCAACTTGGGATCGGTGCGGTGACAGCCCTTAGCTCAGTTGGTGGTGTTTGTCCACTGATCCGTCCAATGATGTTTGCTGTCGACACAAACGTCATCGGTTGATCCACTGACCCACAGGTTGGCGGTGCTGTTCTAGCTCCTACTGATGAATGAGGTCAACGAGTCCTTGAGCAAGACACTTAACCCCTTCCCCTCGCACCTGGTGTCTGCGTACACTTGTGTATGAATGTGTGCGTGAATGGGTAAGTGGTTCCTTGATGTTAAGCGCTTTGAGTCTCTTGAACGTGGAAAAGCGCACACTTCTTCAATATTTTACGAAGATGTGAGTCTCACCGGTGAATCTTTCCGTTTTCAAATCGCCGTGATTGACAGGGATTAGCCAAGCGGGGACACGCGTGGAAATAAAGGAAAGGAAATGTCACTGAGCGCTGAAAAAACGTCATTGATTTCTGAAGAATCAATGCACGGAACACTAAAATCTGTGAATCTGAGGTGAGATAAATAGGAGATTATTTGTAAATCATAGTTGAGCTCCTTCGTTTCATGTGTGTCACTGAAAAAAAAACCCCAAAGAAACCTAAATCTGATTGCATGATCACGTTTGACCGGGCTTCAGACGCAACAGAGGACGTGGAGACCAGACTGATATCAATCTGTCTAAAAAAATACAAAGAGATATCATTCTGGATTTGCCTGGCGACATTTGACCATTTATAAACCTGAATATTGTTTAAGAAAGTTGAAAAAGAAATGTCACAAATAGAAAACTATGTAGTTGTTCTATTGAAGTAGCTGTGTGTGCGACATGAGCGCTACACACATTATTATCCTGGCAGGCTCTGGTAGGATTAGTTCCATGTTTAACGAGATCAAACAGTAATACAGAGGCATGAAAAACAGCAGAGTCATTTGAATGTACAGGAGGTGGGAGCGCAGTGGTCGAGAGAGAGCAGGCTTTACTGGCCCATAAACAAACATCCAATTTGGATCAATAAGCCAAGTGGCCAACGCTGCATTGAGAAGCTCTCCATAAATCTCAGGGTGGCCCTCTTCCTCATTAAATTATAAAGGATCTGTGAGCCGTGAGAAACTAACGGCAAAGCAGCACCACGCCTTTCTAAAAATAGCAGGCCTAAACAAAAGACTTCTTCACATTTATATTGTTACTTGGAAATCCTTTTAACTACGCACTCCTCTCATTCCCCGAGGTGGGAGAAGACGTGGTCCAAGCCAGGCATCCCGGCATACGCTGTGTTTTTGCGGGATGTCGTCAGCGCATCAACAAAGCACTAGCACTCTTTGTGATGTCACGATGAAGGAGATACAGATGTTCTGGCGGGTGAGAATAATGTCAGCGCTTGCGTACAGGTCTAAGGTGCCGCTTGTTGTTCAAATTTAAATAGCAAATCCACTTAAAGTACCAAAGTCTGGAGTGCTCTCGGCTAAAATGCAACCCATGTCGGGCCTGGATGTTTTCTGAAAAAATCATGGACCTTGCACTTAGGGGATTACATTTTTATGTGCTACAGAGGCCACACGGAGAATCCCTACAGCCCCATCGCTATAAAGAGGAGAAATCTACATTGTTATTACTATAAAACATCAAACAAGGCCGATAAAGCATTACATATACAAATTGTGGTACATGCGTCGCGAGGGATGGATGCACAGAAACATGATTGCGCTGTGGCTGAAGTGAAACTAATCATAGAGAAAGAGCAGTTTCCACACTTGTGACTTTTCAGGGCCCGCTGGTATAAATATCAGCCATCTGTGAGGCCATCTGCATCGGGGTGCTATATCATACACCAAGGCCAAGCCACCAAGCACGGGCAGGTTCCTCCCAGGGCATCTCCGCTCATGGGAGACATTGTACACTCAGTATTATCGCTGAGAATTGACTGTATTGTCTGCATCATATTGCATCGTGCGGTTAAGGGTCTGAGGGGTATTTACAACAACATGTAACAAGCTGGTATTATTTACTCTACATTATATGCAATCGAAAGCGTGCGTTCAGTCAGCAGTTGAAAAAGCCGACCAAAATTGTCCACAATGTCTGCAAAATAATGCGTGGAGGTTCTATATTATGCAAAATTAACTCTTTACAGCTTTAAGCCATGTTATAATGTTGTTGCCTCACGAAAAACATACCCGTAGTTGTGTTTTATAATCGTTTATTATTACTCTGTCTACATCTCCAAAGCTCATAATGCTCTATTCCACCTGGCGATGTCATGAAGTGGTAATTTTCAAGTTTGCAGCTACCTTTCCACCTTTTGTTTTACAGAGATTGGTAATTCCATGTCATGATCCCTGCCGGTGCACCTCCCCACTCCCTCCTGCGTCCGAGCCTGAAGCTGGGTGGAGATTTTTGGCTCCTCTCATGCACACTGGTGGATAATCACCAATCAACCACACCTGGGAAGGATAAGAGGAGCCGGGACCTGACACCCAGCGCCAGATCGTCCGCGTATCTTTGTGGTACTCTTTGCTTGACTCTGTTCTTGTTTCACCAGATCCTGCTCCCAGGACCCGCTCTGCCCTCCTGTTTCTGACCCTGCTCTTCTCCACCGGTACTGTCCGCCCTGTCTCAGACCCTACTCCTCACGCTCTCACTTTAGACCACGGCACTCTCCGCGATTCACCGTTTGATCTACCGTCGTTTTGCGCTTCTGTTGTAAATAAACACTATTAAACTATTCCCCGAGTTCTGTCTTTTTGGTCCCCCTTGCCCGTCATTACGATATTCCAGGGCTGAAATTATCCAAACAATCCTAGCGAAGGTGTATAGAGCACAGTGGGGCACTTCCTGTATCACTACATGACATCACAAGGTGGAACAGAGTGTTTTCTGTTTGAGAAAAGAACTAAATCTGCAGGATTTGTGTGTTAAATATGTGTGAATGAAACAAAACACTAGTTCGGGTCTGTTTGTGATGAGAAAACAACATTGTAACAGATAAGAAAATAGTGTAACATGGATCTTTTCATGAAAACAGAAGTTTGAACTGGCTTTTAGTGCACATTTTCACATAAATAAATTTAGTATTTAACATTGTAAAACGTAGCTCTATGTTATTTGTGGCACAGCAGGGTTTGAATCTAAATAATTCTGTTATGGTAAATATTATGCAAGGGAATGTATTCTCTGCCTCTGACCCATCCTTCACTAGAAAAAAAAAACAAAACAAAAAACATTTAGGAGCAGGGGGTGTACAGCTCCCCTCGCCTGGGACTTTTATTCAGATCCATGCAGCATGTTTTAGATAAATTAGGAAAACCCTATCTCAGGACGACAGATAACAGAACCTTGAGAAAACAAAAGCTTACAGAGTTGCGAGATTAAAACTTGATCTGTGCTGAAAACTGAGGCTGCGGACTCCTAAACATACTATGTGCGGAAGTATTGCAGGGGGGACATTTCTGTGTAGCGGCACAGAAGCGGGCTTTTCCATTACTGCCATTTATCACATTCTGACAGCTCATATCCAAGCAGTTCAGAGTGGTAACCATGTTTAGCTTTTGTTTGTGAGTTTTTGTATGACCGTGTCTAGTGGACGCTAATCTCTCCGGATAGCTCTGAAATTGTTTTGTTTATCGTTATTTGTGGAAAAGTACTATAGTTTTAACGTACATCCACAGCTTTTGGAACGCGTTATGTAGATGTAACAAGTGATATCGCTTAATTATCCCGTCTATAACCTGGTATCTTGTCACGCTTCGATAAATAATAAATCAATAATCACTTTGAATCTTTAAAATCAGCCCATAGCAACGCATGGAGCCATCAGATGTGATTGTTGCAGCATGCGCCTCTATCTGGGCCTGTGTTATGTATGTCATCTCTCTACATGTTTTCTTGTGTTGGTGGTGCGGAGGGAGAGAAGAAAGGCGATGCATGTATGTGTGCGTGTGTGTGTATGTGGGTGTGTGTGTTGTCTACTTGGGCATGTGAGACATTGTTTCAGGCTATCTAGTTATTGGAACGGAAAGCAATGGGAGCGGGCTGGTCCTGAAGAGCAGGCCTTCCACTTGAGGGCTAAGAGGCAGACCGCCAGTGGAGAGAGAGTGAAAAGCCTTTGTTATTTCTACAGATTGTCAAGAGAAAGAAAGAGAGGGGAAGAGAAAGAGAGAGGATTAATCTGAGTCAAGGTCCGAGTGCAGCCATTAGTGTTAGCGAAGCACTTCCCCTCTGTTTGTTTACCTAACTCGGGCCGTGTACCGCTGTGTGCCCAAAGCTGCACATGAATCAGGCAGAACAAACTGACTAGGGGCTGCGCTGGAGTTGCAAAGGGGTGCCAACATGATACGCTTCCTGAAATAAGGGTGCAAACATCTTAAAGTAAGGTCGCAACCCACCCTTTTGCACCCCTGTAGACCCAGCCCTGTACTAGACTAAATCCAAAGTGGCACATGTGAAAATGATGGATGGAATAAAAAGTGGCTGGTGGACAAATAAAATACACCAGAGTAAAAATGCGCCTTGTGGTTGATAAAACATGTTAAAAGTGCCTTTGATCAAAACATGCATCACCCGCCTGCATAATATAAACACTCTTTGAAACATACATCATCAGAACTGGTTGAATCCTGATCTGCTTCCCACTTCTTACACCAAAGGCACATGTCTACTGCGATTCAGACACGTTTCAGTTAGATTTGTCGCTAAATTTAGCTCATTTTAACGCAAATATAATCGAATGGTCACATTTTTACGCGACGCTTTTCCACCTTCAAGGCATTTTACATCAAGGAACAGCTCAAACATTCATACACCAGTGCACGCGGAGACTATGGACGAGGTGGGTTAAGTGTCTTGCCCAAGGACACAACAACAACAACAACAACATGCATCTGTGAGAGCTGGAATCACATTGCCAACCTGTGAGCAGTGAACAGTGAATTTTATGTCGAAAGCGGGGTTCGAACCTTCAGATCAGTGGATAAACATCACTGTCTCTCATCGATAACATGTTTATAGTCAACATTGAACTGCAGCAAATTGAACTTTCTTTTTTATATATATATCTCTAAGGTTTCTGTCATTATAAAGCATGATTTTCTTAACAAGATGATCTCATTCTCTACATTAGAACAAAGAAAACACATAGAGCTTTAGTGTTGCAGCAATTCAAACAAAACTAGTCTGCATTAGATTAATTTCATTTGCAAAATAAAAGTAAATGCATAATATTATGGATTGCACATTTCGTTTGAAGGCTATACAAACCCAAGGCGTGCACATACTGAATCTATCACAATACAACCCTTCAAGTATTCGTCTTGGTAAACACTATGAAGCCCAGATTAAATAAACAAGTAACAATATTGAGAAGGCTAACCTCGTTTTCAGGGAGTGAGGCAGTATATTGCATTACATTATAGCATTAGCTGGGCTCTGCATTGTGATTAATGAATAAAAGGGACGTTAATGTGCAGTAATAGGCTGGTCCTCGCATGGCACGCGCTGCAGGGGTCCTCCACGAGCCCCATCCACGCGTGGCTCTAAAACGCCCGGACCGTGACAGGAGAGAAGTTCAGACTCTAGAGGTCTCCATCCATCTGCATCCCCTCCTCAGCCTCCACCTCTCCGCCCTCCTCCTCCTCCTCCTCGTGTGCCTCTGGATCGCTCCCTCTCTCCCTCTCTGACACGTTGTGCAGCGGAGAAAGGAGAGACTGCTGAGGAGGAGAGGCAGAGCGCCGCGGACCCACAGACACGTCCCACGCCACCGCCACAGCCAGACGCACGCAGAGAAGGAGGGGGGAACTTTGATTTTGACCACAAGTCCATCCTCAGCGACATGACGAGGAAGGGGAAGAGATCTGCGTTTGTTGTTGCGGGCTCCAGATCCGCGCGCAGCATATGATGCCCTTGGACTCGTGTTGTCAGTGACCATTTGGCTCTCATTTGTCTGGTTTCTCTCATGGTGTCGCGTTGTTGTGCCCGCTGCACTTTGGCCAGCTGCATGTATGTGAAGGTACTTTGAACGCACTCAAACCAACACGCCACGTTTGGGATTTCCAGCCGTGATGTCTGCCACATTTCGTTCTTTGTTTCTGGGTAAGTCTCCAAAATCACCTTGTTTTATTCCACCCGTGGAGCTGAGTTTTTGCATGTGCCACTTTTTCTGGCTTTGTTATCCTCACACTGCACATCTGGTGATTGTTTCCCAGCAGTACTATCGTGAAAGCATGATGTCAGGATGATTCTTTTGTTAACAGTTATGCTGCCATAACCGCCCACTCTCAGTGTCTGTGCGTAAAGTCAGAGATAAATGATGTTTTTTTGAGATCCATCTGTATTGATATGTTACTTAGCTGAAGTTGTAGTGTTCTAGTGTGACCATTCTAGACAGAAAAGTTCACATGACCCCTCCCTTTAGTGAATACTGGGATTTTTTTTATTTATATAAAAGCACACAAAGCGATATTTTCCAGATGTGTGCAGACCCTGCCTTGGAGATGAGCTCAAAACGTGTGTCAGTTGTGTCATTCACCTCACAACATTCCACAAAGGTTTATTTAGTTCATGACTTGGAGGTTCCATGTGCAAAGCGACTTCCCGTCAGAGCATTCACACTCCAGCCTCTTGTGAAATACAGACAGATTTCACAAAAACTGTGTGACTATGACTGGGATTGACTCAGAACATGTCAGACTAAAACAGGAAGTAAACAGAAAAAAAAGTATTTCTCAGCTTTGTGTCAAAATGCACCAGAATTGTTGACATTTACTTAGAGATTTGGGTTCAATTGGTGTCCTCCTCTGACGCTAAAGGTTATGGAATCATTTGTAAACATGAAGCTGCGTTTTAAGGTCAGTCTGGCATGTAAACAAATATGTGCACAATATGGCAGCGGATAGAAGCTGACACAGCTGTGGACAAAGTTAACTGTGTGCTTTGTTTTAATAAGACCTATTGATCTGAGGCTATGTTTAATAAATGCTGCGTGTAGGCTACTCAGCAAGGAGGTTATGGATTAATGTCAGGGGATTCATTAGGTCATTTTGATTTTGTTTTTTTTTTTATTTCCAGTGAATACATTAAAGGGTTTGAGCTGTGACTTTCTGCGTTAGCCTCAACTTGCACTATTCAGAGATGACTCCTCCTCCTAAGGCCCATAGTTACCAGGATATGCAGCCACAAACAGCCCCATAACTGCCTCTTTTTCAACTTGTTTTTAAATTGTCCTCATTGTGAGCTTCCTTCTCTTTCCCCATGTATGTTCTACACTTTATAAACATTGATGCTGCAAGAAACTCCTTTTGTTTTGTCCAATCAAAGCAGGTCATCTACATTTCACCCCAAAGAGATTTTTTTACAAGACGATACACAAACACTACATGTGGGTTTCCAGACTCGACTAGATTGCATGGCTTGACTATAGGACGTTTTGCTGAAGCTGTATAATTTAAGACGCACAGTGGCCTGAGTAAAGAGAGGAAGTGGCTGTTTTATTATAAAAGAATCAATAGTAATTAATAGGCTCTCATTTCCTTTTTATTTGGCTTTGGCCTTGTAAGACTTGAGAGATCTTTAATTTAATATCTGCTGGAGATGTAATATCCACTGTTCACATTACAGATAAGTAGCCCAATTAATTGCTGCGGAGACTTCCTTTGCTCCTGTCTGCTCCTCCGAAAGCAGGAAGCAAGACGCTGAACGACGTCAGATGAAGTAATAGGCCATTTATACAAGTCAGTATTTCAGGTAAAGGAGGCCAAACGGACCAAAACAACTGTACCGTTTTTTTGGAGATAGTCGTGTCACTCACTGAAAGATGAATAATTTAATAAGAGTTCATGATTGATTCAATGGGAGAAGCATGCACCAAGTGTTTAAAGATGCACTATGTAACTTTTCTCCATGGAGATGTTTGCGCAGAATGTCTCGTAGTGTGGAATTAAACATCGCATCTGTCTCACCGGTGTTTTATTGCTCTAAAATACCTTGGAAAACTGCATTTTTACTGTGAACGAGGTCCTCTCTCCACAGATCTGACCAATAGTGTCTTGTGTTTGCCTCTGTGAAGTTTGATATGTTTAATACAATAATGTGGAACATTCCAGGCCCGTGAACTCTCCGCCAAAACGTCACATAGTGTAGCTTATATGGACAAGAATAAACGAATATAGTTTCAGATTTTCTACAGCACAATAGTGAAAAAAACAACTTTAAACTTGAATAGGAAGAAAACGACGCTTGCTCTTAAGAAAAACATGTGAGTTATAGAAAAGAAATGGGAAATAATGAGCAGTTTGTCGAAATTGGAGCTTCAACTGTATAGCTTTTTGATGCTTTAGTAATTGCGCTTGCATGGGATTTGGGCCCTAACAATGCCACGGAAAGGCTAAAACGAATACATTTGTTTAACAGAGCTGGTGGTGTGATAGATAAGGGAGTAAAAGTCAGTCCCCGTTCTATATTTAGCACGTGTTCTGGGGTTAGATCTTCGATATGTTGTGAAGATGACAGAAGCTTCCCCTTAGCCAGAGGTTATAAAGTGACATGTTGATGCGTTTGTGCTGATCGCATTCACCACAAAGTCATATGGACTCTTCACACTTACATGCAATTTTAATCTCCCGCTATATTGACGTTTTTGTGTTCGTACATTTTTGGTGTTTGTACATTTTCAAGCACGGCAGACAAATTTGGCACCT
The DNA here is from genome assembly GCF_009829125.3 of Periophthalmus magnuspinnatus. Taxonomy (NCBI): domain Eukaryota; kingdom Metazoa; phylum Chordata; class Actinopteri; order Gobiiformes; family Gobiidae; genus Periophthalmus; species Periophthalmus magnuspinnatus. The sequence goes on from NC_047138.1 coordinate 4,781,888, forward strand.
TTCCCTTGTACATGCATTTGAGGCATTTGCGAGTGAGGTGCCAAGTCTTAGTTTAACCTTGGAATTTACTTGTTGAAGCGCACACTTTCAAATTAGTTCTTAGAAAGTGATTGGCATTTGATTAAACGAGTGGAGTGGGTGTGATTCATGTCAATTCAGAAGCGCACGGCATATAGCTTTGATTGATTATTGGTTGTAGTAGTAGTTTTAGAAGTAGTACAACCTTTACCATCGTTTTTTATTGTCTTAACAGAAACGTTGTGGTTTGTTGATCTTGTCCTATCACTTCTATGCCCAGTGGGTACAATAACAATCCATTTAGACATATTTAAAGGGCAAAATCATATTTATATCTTTGCCTTAAGTGAATTCTCTTGCAATGTCAGCGATTTGACATGCAGAACACAGTGTAAACACATCCCCATCAAGAGAGGATTGTATTTCTCTATATAGCTGTTTGAATGGCTCAGCAAGGGCGCAGCAGTGTGGAATACAAAACCCCATACAGAGGTGACTGGAGAGGAGCACCTTCCCCTCTCAACAATTGACCCATATCATTAACCAGCAGTGATTTGCCTTCTCAAGCAGTTTCACCCCACGGCCTCTGACTGACAGCCTGCCTGAATAACAAGCTGTCCTCTTTGTACCTGAGAGATTCTTCATGTTTCATTGATTGAGTTGCTTTTAGTGGAGATGGTGTACCTGTTCTATCACAGAGAGACGCCCGCTGTGTTTGGTGGTAAGTCGAAATGTACCCGCTTTGTACAGTAAAGGCTTCTGTCCCTGTAAACAAAATGTCGAGGGCGCTTGAATTTAAGTCGTGCAAAATACTCCGAATTTTAATAGTCCTTAAGCGTACTTTATTTTGACACGTTGCAGCATTCATAATCAATTGCGCTTGATGCATAATAGCATAATTCAAGAAGTAAAATGTAAGTTTGAATTTGATGCAAACCATAACTGCAAAATAGGCTGGAAAAGTAACAAATATTTAGCTTTAAATCTCCAAAAATGATATGCGCATTACTGTTATTGGCTATTTAATTTACCTGGGCTTGGGACTAGTTTGTACATTTATGGTGAATTTATGAAAAACAAAATAAAATGTTCTGGTTCCTGGTACATCGGCGCCTTCTAGGACTTGAAGACTTGAAGCACACGCTCATAAATTACTGTGTATGGGGCTTTTGTCACTTACGTCTTGTAAAACAGAAGAATCATGCCTCGACAGAACTCGACTTGTGCTGTGTTCCTGACCTATAAACCCACCCTCTTTTTATCTTTCATGGGGAAAATTACGGCTCGATTTTTTTTTCTTTTTTCCTTTTTTTTAGTACGAACAGGAACTGCCTCTTTCACTTTACTGCTAATCTATGACAGATGTTCTGCGGAGGCTCACGTCCACGTTTAACTAGAGCCACATGCTCAACACTGTTCTCCTATAGGGGCGTGCACATGCGTTAGACCTACTTTTTACCTATACAGAAATACAAAGAGATCATTGTGTTGGTCAAAGCTTTAACCAAAATATTGGACAAGAACGGCTTTAGAAACATTTTGATTTGTGAATGGGTGAGATATTTAAATGGGATGAAACCATATTTTATTCAGAAAGTGAGTAAAAGTAAAGACGTTCTCAAATTTTCTAAGGGCAGAGTTACTAATATGTATTGTGTGGTGTCTTGCATTGCATTAAAAAGGCTTGATTCATTCTAGGGATCACTGCATAGGCTCAAAATGCTTTAGGCCTACAATAATCACTGTTGTAAATGTCACTTTCATTTGAGTATTTTAACCAAGGTCTATGGCTGAGATTAAATTAAAAGCAAAACAATGAGCTAAATGCTGTTGTCTGTGAGGCGGAGCATGTAATTCCTCCCACTCACTCGGCCTATTCAAGGTCTGACTCCATATTATTTTCAGTTTGAATCAATTATCCACTAAAACCCATTCAAGCACAGATAAAGGGCTCCGAATGCATAATGTTATGGAATACAGATTTAATGATTTGTTTGTAAGCAGCACTGGGGGTTGAGATGTTATCAAGTGCTCTTCCACATTACTGCATAAAACTGGCACACTCCAAGCTCAACATGCATCGACAGCAATTAAAGAAGACAACAACACGTTAATAAAACTTTTATGGTTTATGAGAAATCAGAAATGTATTTTTGATATACTCGGTCTGTGTCTTGCCAGTTATTTTCGCATCGTTATCAGGTTCTTTTGGATGTTTTTGGCGCTCTCAAGACAAAATAGATAGTTAAACGTTCTATTATACATATCGTACAATGGTCAGAGAAGCTAAATGTAGTATTCCCGCCACATACGCATTGGTTTGTCTCAGGGCAGTTGTGGCTACATAACAGAAACACTGAGATGAGGTAGTTGTCAGAGAATAAATTGCAGTAGTCTCTTTTGACGCCAGAGCTAAATTTTTTTCTGCAATGTCATTCCTCAGAAATCATGTACCTCACTGTCTTTGTTCATGATCCAGGAAAAAATAAGTAGCTCTAACTAGAAAAAAATCCCCAAATCCCCACTGGTGAGGCGCCTTGTACTTGCAGGATCTTAGCGCTGCACCTACATCAATGACACAAAAAGGATAACAGCTAACTATAGTGATAAAACATTTGTGCACACCGAGCATCACTGTAATGACATTGGCTGCGTTACTCTAGAGGTCACGTGTCCTATGTAAGATTTACTCTATTGCCTGGAAGATTGTGAGAAAGACTAAGGTCGAACAAATGTCGTCCTGTTGATTACATGTCAGGTCAAGATGATATGAAATCATTGGAGGCCTGACGGGTTTTATTCCCCCGCACAAGGCCGCGCTGAGGTACGCTGCTTGGGCTCAGGTCTTTGCCGTGAGTGGCAGGAGTGTCAAAACAGCAGTAAACTGTCTGCCGATAATTGATCACGCCTTGTTCCAGGGCAGTTATGGCTTTAATTGGTCATGGGGTGAACCTGTCAGACCCCAACTGTTGTCTCTGATCATGCTGGGTTATTGATAAGCGCGTGTAGGTATCAACTAAGCGTAAGAGTTGGACTAAAAACATGAACTTTAGCACGTACTGCATAGAGTCCAGCACTGAATTCAGTTTTTATACATGTACATACAGTTTTACATGAACTGCTTTCCTTATTGTAACGCATTAGTAGCATATAGTCATGATTGTGGATTCGCTAATACATTTTTGATCATTTTTTGGCTTTCAGTGTTAATTTCCTGAACACAATAGACTTTAAACTTTGCCATTTAACAGAAAACAGAGTCAAATTTCTTCCTTCAACGTCTGTACTTCGCTCCAAGCCACATGCTTTTTTTACTGAGAGAATTGGGCTGTTGATTTTTTGAGTTAAAAAGCGCCAAACTGATCATTGACGATTAGATTTTTGACATTTGATTAATTGCACAGCCTTTGTTAAATATCAGTTTTCGTCTTTTCCATTGCGTCTGCCTTATTTGATAGTAGAAACATGACGCACACCTATCTGATCATTCGTTCTTGTGTAGCATTTTCTGCAGACAAATAGATTGCATTGTATTGCTCACCAAACAATGGCACCGCAGATATCTTTCCTTCTCGTTTCTCATTTTTACAATTGGGCTGTGTCTGAAAGTAGTGGAGGAAATGTTCCACAACGCTCCATTTAGACTCCCGCTGTTTTGTGTGCGTCTGAAGCAGTCTATTAGCCCGGTGCGAGGACACTCCATTAGGTGTTTTGAACCCACGCGTACCATTGTTTCACACCATTCCCTCCTTCGCTCCGCAGTTTTCCCTAAAGTGTCCGAGCTTTAATCAGCAGAGGCCTTCCTGCCCCTCACACATTCATCTTGAACGCCTCTGCTCGTCACCAAAGGCTCAAAGATGGATGATGTTTGGAGGAGGGGCGATCTCGTGGTCATTGATTAGAGTTAGGGGAAGCTAGACACTGGCTAAAGCTGGAGAACATCTACCCGGAGAGAACGCCTGGTCGTATAAGATTTACAGGGGATTTACAGAAGGTTCTCCGCTAGGGATGTCACAATATTGCATTTTACTGTTAGCATTGTATCATTCTTGACTACTACTTACTTATAGGTTGCATTTTACAGAATTATATGTTTTTAGTTTCGATAATTGCAGTGTAGCCTGAATAATAATCATGAAATGTTGGCATCTCCACACCAGTTCTAAGCCTGGATAAACAGAAGGCAGTTTATGGCATTTGGGAATCTTTGTCCGCTGATTCGAAGGTTGGTCATTTGAATCCCTCTCTTAACTTAAACATCATTGGTTGAGCGGTCAGAAAATTGAATCCACAGGTTGGCGGTGTGATTCCAGCTCCACAGATGAACCCACGTCACTCCTAGTGTCTGTGTACACTGTTGTATGAATGTGAGTGTGAATAGATGAGTAGTTCCTTGATGTAAACCGCTTTTTCAGTGCCGTGAAACTGAAAAAGTGCTGTATAAAAGTGTGACCATTTTCGATTTTGGGATAAGCCTACTCTTGTCTTGCGCTTCTTATCCAAACAAGTCAATACTATCATGACAGACAAGTGTCAGTTCTTTTCACTACCAAAGCTAAACTTTTCCCAGATCTCGTCTCAGTCTTTCTTTTCCAGTTCTGGGACACTTTATTCCTCAACATTGTTTGACAGCCAAGACAAAAACCCACCATCTGTCTGGATTTCACCGCATTTCAAAAATAGTTGTACTTTTTGATGCAATAGACGAGTCACCATAGTCCATTATGAGCAAACTTCTAACTGAAATTGCCCTTTACGGACATGAAATCCCACATATAAATTTGTTTTGATCAATACCAGCCTTCATGTAATCATTGTTTGGCAGTAAATCTAAAATGCTATAGCTCTGGGATGCCCTGGGATGCCAGCACTGGTCTGTGCAGTGTGTGATGGATGGTTTAATTATCCAACCACAATGTCAGCCATTTGGCTCTCCTCACCACGCTCAAAACACACTGTAAACTGGAGATCACTGATCAGTCGCATGGTTGTCCACAATTAACTATGTAATGCAACCAAATGCTTCTCTGTCGGAGTGGATGTGTCGTCCAAATTAGGAAGATTTTTATTTAGTTAAAGGATATGTTTAGAAAGGGTGAAAGAAATACTCAAACGTTGCACTTATGTATGATTATTGTCTCAAAATAGTACTAAAAATATATATACAGGTGGTGCTGCTAATTACACAGCAACTATTTAAATAAATACCAATACTGCTTTATCCTACTGCTACTACTACTACTACCACTAGAACAAATACTTTACAACTCTTACAACTCTTTTCAAGTTTGCTTTTATGCTACTTGTGAGCTACTATTTCCAAATCATTTATTCTCTGGATCAACACATTTGTTTACTACTATTTAATAATTATAACTTCCGCGTATTACTGCATTACAATACTACACTATTTTCTTATATCAGTCTTGCCGTTGCATCCTCTTTGCTACCAAACCTATGCAGTCGTTTTCGAAGTAACCTCTTGTAGAACACACTGTAAAACGCAGAACGAGTATTGAGGATCAAATGTAATCAGATCTGTTTACTCGACATCTCCTGGTATAAACTTCTCCCGGTTCAGGCTGTGGTCATTGTGCAGTAAGTTGAAATTCCTGACTTTTTTCTGCTCCCTCGTTCTCTCCGTTTTTCCCGCCGCTGCTGTTTTCCCACTTCACAGCAAAGCGCTTTAGAACAGATGGGACCACCACCTTTGTTTTTTCCGACTCGTTAGACTTGACTTGTTGATGAAATGGAGCCTCTATGCTATGTTGCCCGTGCAGATGTAGCCAAGCTGTATACAATGGGTCTTGTTGTAAAATGCCCTGCAGAAGTCCAAACACAACGCCAACAGCTTCGCCATTGTATTTACGCTTTGTTCAGGAATTCATATACTGCCGCAAAAAAAGGGTTTATAATATTTTCTCTCTGACCTGGAAAGCAGAGGGTCACACTGCGCTATATGGAGAAAAGCAGCTAGCCAAAGATGCAAAATAACAAGAATTAATGCCACGTTTTCACAGTTTTTGCTTTAGGGTTGTGCAACGAATTGAATTTTAAACAAGTTGGAGACTCAGTAATCATCATCTTGGATTTCTTTTCACTGAGGTTTAGCCAACACTACACCAGTAATAACATGTGCTTCAGAGTTAAGATTTTACATGAAGAAATTTGACTATGTTTGTGTTAAATGTTAAATATCACATATCGTTATAAGTCTATAGTGTATTGTCCATATTCAGGAAAAGAAGACTGATAATTGATTGTCATATCACACAGATGTATTTTGCACCTTCCATGTTGTACTGTTTGTCAGATCACACCATCTCCATCCAGGAAACAGACAGGGGCTGGACACACTGCTCAAGATGCCTGTCATGACGTGGAATTGTTGTCCAAACTGTCAGATTTCATATAAAACTGTCTCGTAGTTTCTGGATTACCACAGGTTTTCAGGTTGAATTTTATGTGTTGTGAAATGGCAGACCTGTGTATATTCTCATAGACGTAGACATCATTTTGTGTTTTTCATGGGGGAAATCAACAGTGTTTGTATTTGGCTTGATTTGCTGTCTCGCGTCCAAGGATTGTGTGCAACAGCAAACAGCGGAGTTTGCAAAGTCGGGCTTTTAAAATAATTAAAGTTGGCATGACGACGGTTCCCTACACTGGGATGAAATTTAAAAAAACAGCGCTGGGAGTTATTGAGGTTTTCTTTGCTCTACAATTATACAAATTAAGGTTGGACTAAGCACTTGACTGGAAATACATAAGAGGTCTTTCTTCAACATTTCCAACTGATTGGAGTAATTTCTCTGTATTGGACTGCACTGTGTTTTGCATCATAATTAAGCTCAATGCGAGTCCGTTCATTGTTGGTACATGAGGCCAACCAATACTAAAAAGATGGAAATTTATGCCACAATCACAACTACAACCAACATTTTGAATAGTATCACCACAAATAGGTTTTTGGCCATTGATCTAAGAAGTATGGAGACTGACACAACAAATATAATCTTGTATTTGGGTCATGTCTGTGTGATTGTGTATTTGTTTTATACCAGATGATGCATTTCCTGATGAAAACACTACAATTTATCTGGGATTGAGACTGGCAGAGAGGCTTTAACGTGGCGTTTTGAGCGTTTTAAAGAGTGGAGTGTGAACCATCTACCCCCTTCCATGGTTACTTTGCCTTTCTAAACATGTTTGATTGTAGCTAGCTATCTGTAGAATTCATATTTTTACTGTAGCCTCATTATTGGGAGGTTGTGAGGGTGCATTGAGGTTGTGGAGGTGCATCCCGATGGACGTTCAATCCCTTCGCCCCTGGATTTAAACTGTTTCACCATATACCATAACTTTATGACAGAAGATAAATACATGACTCTACCACACGTGATGTAGTGACGCACCCTATAAGAAAGCTAACATTTGTTCCACTTAGGAAAGGGAGATGCTGTTTACTGTATTAACCTTTTCCTCTTGGTTGCTCTCTTGACATTGAACAATGTGGAAGAGGTTGACTCTTCGCTGGCTCTTTTGCTAATGAGGCAATTAAGTCTCTCCTGCCGTGGTCGAGCGAGGGGCCGGGAGAGCAAGGCCAGTCATCTGCTGTCTAAGCAAACAGCCAGCGTCCAGGCAGGCTGCTCCCAGAATACAGAACAAACAGCACTACATGCACCGGTCGCCTTCTGTTTCCTATTGAGTTCAGGAGATCAAGAGACACTAGTTCTTAAGTAATAGTTGTAGTCATGGGTAAGGAACAGGCTTGATGATTGCACTTACATGTAAACTGAGCAAAAAAGAACACTTTATAAGAACTACACTTCATTAGCCTTACAAAGCATGAACAAGGACGTAATAATAAATAGTTCACATCTTACAAACTACTTATCCCTTGCCTGCTTTCTTCATTCTTCATTCTTCAAGTCTTTGTTCTGGCTTTATTAGTTTGTTAAGGTACAGTTAATATAAAATGGTACCATGTTTTTATATATTTTTAAATTGAAGTTTTATTCAAGCTAGAATTGTTTTATAGCACAGTTTACAAGTCAGAAGAACACAAATTTGGCAAAGCCCCAGTTACTGTTAAGCGATGGAAAACTGCATAGAGCTAAACCTTTCTAAACACTCATGTAAAAGTCATTCATAAACTGCATTATCTGTCATGTTTTATATTAGATAATGTGTTATCCCAGTGCTCTTAATTCGTTCTGCAGTCTGACTTGAGGTGCTACATTATTGATGAGTGTATATCTATACGGTTAACCAAAGTGTATTTTTCATATTTCATGTATGAGTTATTTCAACAGTTGTACTAGCTTTCTCATGTGAGGTACTGAACGCACACAGGTGCATAACAACAGCAGTGCAGGAAAGAAGTCTTGAGGCGAGTCCCAAAAGATTTAAGGTTGTTAATATTTCATTCTCCAGTTTTGTGTTTGGTTATGCAAACAGTATTTTCCGCAGTGAGATGGAGCATATTTTATGTATGTGTTAGAATAGTCTCCCTGACAGGTTTGGATCATACAAAGATCTGCAATTGTTTTAATTGACAACTCATAAGACCCTTTCGTGCCAAATAAAGGTAATGCACCTTGAAATAATTAGCCCTGTTACCCACTACTACTACTACTACTACTGCAACTACTACTATTATTACTGCAGACAACATGTATTTAAAAACTCTAAAATCTTTAAACACATTACTTGAATAAAACTTCCTTGTCTGAAAAACTGCCGCAGCTTCTGTGAAAAAGTTTGGCATTATGCCGGAGTTAATGTATTTAGGGGCTGAATTATTCTAACCAGTGATAAGGGGAGGCTTACTGCTGCTGAGAGGGGATTAGGGGACATCGTTGCCTGTCTTAGGGCTGGGGTTTAACCATCATACTCTGTTCTCCTGCATCTCTCCTTTGCTGGTAATGAATGGTGTGTATTTCCTGACACGAGCCACGAGCAGCAGAACGTCTCCGTCCAAGGCGAATGAAGACGGCTGCTCATTAGCTTCAGAGAGGTGTACTGAGCCAGAAACACGAGGTGTCCACACAGATTTGCTTAAAATCAATGCCTGTCTTTTGAGGCTTTGTCTACAGTATGAGCTTGCCACGATTTATCAGGGCTCTATAAAGGCGAACATGGCAGCGGTGGCCAACTGAGTCAGACCTGAAGCACTGGAAAAGGTCCAAATGAACAGATTTACCTGCTGTAACTTCACCACTAGAGATTTTGTGTATGGAGGCATTTATATACTGTAGGTATAGACACAAGGACATCTGAGTACCTACTGCACTGTACATCTCTGTCAAACGACTTCTACTTGGAAAAACAGGCTATTTGTTCTGCATAATATGAGATTTCACAGTAGCACAGTTGGCAGACTATACATCGGCGAGACAGTTGTGGGTTCAGTACTCAATATAAATAAAACCAGAGCGAATTAGTGATTTAAAGCTTCCTTATTACCACTATAAGTAATGCATTTTAAATTAACTTTTCGTGCCCCTTTATGCAATGCTCCTAATTGGAAACTGTCCAGTAGTGAACTCACTCCTCACCAAATGCACATCGTTCCTTCTCTTGTCAAATCGGATGAAAGAAAGTGAACATTTTAATACCCAAGAGGCAGCGCAAACATTTATGGTGTGATTTAAATGCTGTCTCAAACCGTGAGGACTTCTTCACAGGCTGTACGCTGTAGGTGATCCACTGGTCTTAACCCTCTTCACACCGTTCTCGATAGCATGACTAATCTTTCCATGAGCCTGTCCAGTGAGGCTGTCGTTTATGACCCCTTGGTGAAGATGGATGGACCACGGTGCAGTTTTTCTGATGCCGTGTCAATAGGCTCGTCACCCACCGCTGTGCTGCAAAGGAGCGTTATCGACGTATAAGTTAGCATCATTCTGTTCTCGTGGTGACCGAACCATATAGGGCCTTCAATGAAATCTTTATTCAATCAAGACAGCACATTTCAGTACAATCTATTCATTACTTAGATGGTATTGAGCTACGAGAGTCCACCCACTGCAGAATATACTTTTATCATACGTGTTTTTCAGTCATGAATTACTGCATATATTAGCACCTTTCTTAGTGGGGGAGTATGCGTCCGATGGGCTGACGTTTTGATGTATTGTTATTACCCACATTACCATCTTAATGCGCTACAATGTCAAGCTTAGACACATCAAAAATCGCAGCATCTATAAAGGTCTTGGTATTTCATGTATTGATTTTTCTTGTACAGCCACATACACAGATAAAGCAAAACAATATGACCATCTGCTTAAAAGGTGGAACCAAAATGTACTTATTTAATGTTTTGGACTTTTTCTTCTTTATTGAACACTACACCAGGAGTAACTTATAAAAGATTATCCTTTAACGTCACACCCGAATCCTTTAAGGTCCCATATTACACAAAATTGACTCTCGTGAGCTTGTTCCCTCCTCCAAAACAGACCTGGACATGTGTTTTGTTTCATTCACACACGTTTGAACTCTGCATAATTAGTTTGTCCACATCCCCAAAGCTAAAAATGCTCTGTTCCGACTTGTGATGTCATGAAGCTATAGTTGTCAAGTTGACCTTTTAATTTTGTTGAGTACAAATTGGCAATTCCAGGGCTGAAATTATCCAAATGATTCTAGTGAAGGTGTGTTGAGTTTAAAAACACAGTGGAGCACTTCCTGTATTAGCAGATGACATCACAAGGTGGAACAGAGTGTTAAACGTGTGAATGAAACAAAACACAACTCCAGGTACGATTTATTTTATTTTATTTATTTATTTAACGCAAAACATACATACATAGTGACCAGACATATACAATAGTGACAAGTGGTGATAAGACATAAAAGACGTACCAAGACATAACATGGTTTGTGAACGTAACAGCTATTTACAATTATATGTGACAAGTCTGTGTCGTGTGTGTGTGTGTGTGTGTACCTGTGTGTGTCGTGTGTGACATTTCCGTGATTTTGGAGGGGGGTAAGGTGAAGATGGGAGAGGAGAGTGCTAGTACTAGTCATTCGTAAGTGAGAAAAGGTATAGAGAATATAGATGGGAAGAAAGAAAAAAAAATAATAATAATAATAGTAATAACAACAACAATAAGAATAATAAAATAAAATAAGAATAATATAATACAATACATTAATAATAACTCTAGGTATGTTTTTGATGAAGAAACAACATTATAACATAGATGAGAAAATCACGTAATATTTGCCCTTTATATTTCTTTCGTTAGTGCTGTAATAATATTTTGCAAACTAAACAAAACAGAAATTTGAATGATTTGAATTTGTTAATAAAAATCTGCTAATCCTACACCATATACTTGCAGGCTGCACTAAAATGCATGGGATTCTTGTGTTAGTTTAGCAGATCATATCCGTCTTGTCTCTACTGTGAATGCTCCTGGATCTAATCAAGTGTCATGTGAAATAGCTAATATTTGACTATGGTAATGGTCTAACTTCACATTTGTACCAGCTAATCGTACCTGTAGTGCCCTTTACCCTATGTACCTACTAGACACTATGATGAACACCAGTAAAAGTATGAAGGATGTTCCAGTGACTGACCAGCCTGATCATTAATCCTAATATTTAGACTGTACCTGCCATCCACTGCGAGCTATCGCTTGACTACAAGTAATCATGGCCATGCACCCCAGTGGATTGTGCAGAGAGAAAACACTGGGAGCGAGAAGGCTTATAGTCCATCAATCTCCAAGGCTGGACTATTTTTCTTGGGCACTTACATTGGTGCAGTTTACATGTTATTTCTCTCCTGTCCAAGGGGAATATGCTTATTTCTCATTCTGTCATGAGGCTTTCTCCTTAAGAAAATAGGAGGATAAGTTAGAGAAGTTTGGGCGATTTTTGTAAAGAAAAAAAAAGTAATATAAAAAAAAAAATCTAATATAACTTCCTTATACTTGAGGTGCTGTCAACAAAATATATAGATGCAAATTGATACTAAAACTCGGATCCATCCTGCATTCTCATTTGACACATTTTTATATTTTGAGCACTATACACTTACAGTACTTTTCAGATTTATTTCAACAGATTTTCAGTTCCACACTAGCAGCACGGTGAAAGCACGCAGGCCTGTTGTGTTATGCGAAGATCCAAGAAAGATTGGATTATACAAATTCAATTGTTGTAATTGGATTCCAAAAAGAAGATGGCCCATAATCGGTTGTAGTTACTGTAAATACACAAAAATCACATTACAGATGCCGACAGCACAGTTCTTAATGCATTTCTTTACATGGTATGATTTATTTAGGTGTTTTGAGTGACAGAGGTGCATTACCTTTACAGACTGGATACAAGACAGGATACTCTTTGTGCTAAACCTGGATATATATAAATAGTTGCGTCATAAAAGAGCTTCTGATGTAAAATATACTCAAAAGTCATAGATACTTAAGCAGAAATGTAATATGTTTGTTATATGCCCTGTCATTTATCAAAGAAATAGAGAAGGCCTATCTTATTATTACATAAGAATAGCTGCTCCATACAATATTATACTTGATTTGTGCAGCCCTGTATCATTATTATTCCTTATAGTGCTAATCCTTGTATAGTGTTGCATTGTGGGTGCATGAGGAAAGTGTGTGATGGACTGTGAACAATGGAATGACCCAGGGCTCTTGTTCCCTTATTCCAGACTGGAGCGCAGTCACTGAAGAGATATTGCTGTTGGGTGCTCCGCCTGGTCCATGAAGCTTCTGGTGCTTCTGGGTCAGAGATGTGAGGAGGGGGTGGGGTTGTCATTGATCTTGTGTCATTAGCCTATAGACAGAGCTCTTATATAGTGTTTTGTTTTTGTTTTTTTGGACATTCATGCTTTACATTGATTATTCATTCATAACCTGTCAGTGCTGTATTCTCTCTATATTGTGCATGTTGTTTTGGTTTGTTTTTTTGCTGTTTTGCTAACTCTGTGATCAATAGCGCCTCATATAGACATCACTCACACACGTCTTTATCCCAAGATAGCCTCATGACAGAATATTTGCTTATGTTATTGTTGCATTCTGTTTGTTTTTTCACTCCCCAAACGCCCCTGTGCATATTGCAGCGTGCGCATTGTCATGAGATGTTTATGTAGGCCTATATGTATAAATATCCAACGCGAGATGATGGAGAAGGGAAAAGCTGCTTGCAAACTCATCCATTATACTCCCTGCGGCCCCCGTGAGTGTGGCCTCAGAGGATGCACTGCGTTGTCACGGTGACATTGGGCCCATTTTGGACGAGAAAAATGGTGCATCCATCCACCTCTCGCGTCTCTGCTCCGGAGTCCTCTCCCCTCCTCCAGCTAGCATAACATTAACAGTCACGCTAACAACCTCAGACTGATTCTCCCACCATCAGCCCCGTGTGCACCGAGGGTCCGCTGGGACAGATTGCTAATCAGAAACAGCCCCGTCGTTGAAGGACCCTCATTTTCCGTGCTCAGTGTTGCTTCAGGTATGCTCTAACCTTCAGTGACCCTTATTTCTGCCATCCTTAAACCCTTAGCTAGATAACCTTGAGTGATGGAGGAAGTGTGGAAAAGTAGATTTAAAGCGAAAGGGGGGTGGGTAAGACCTTATGGACCCCGCTTGTGTCCAGTTGATAAAATTACAAAAGCGTTTCCATATTAAAACAACAGTTAAAGTTAAAGCAGCTTTGAAACAAAAAGGTGGGGCAATAGAACAACAAAAGACGACATTTTTCTGTTTTGTGTTTTGATTTAGTTTAATCCTATTGCTGTAAAAACTAATACAAATGACTTTTAATCGCCAAAACGTGAATGAACTCCATACAACCATATACAAATGAAGGTCATAGAGGAAAATGATCCAAGTTCTTTAACTGCTTCATGCATTTTTATCGACTCTTAGCCTTTTCTCTTACCAAAAAACCTGCTAAACTCTGTATTTTAACTGAATCCACTCATAATTCTTTCTAATTCTTTAGCCTTGTTCATCGCTGTCCCGTGCATCCTTTGTCTCCCCCTCTCCGGTAGTGTACGGGATGACTCAGCATGAACGACTGCAGTGTAGCGCTCTAATCAATCAGTTTACACTTGCCACTGAAGAGGCAATGCCAGCACCGCCTCGCCAGCCTCCCCGTACCCGCCGCGCTTCGTGACTCAGTGTGTGCATATGTGTGTGCGTGTGCATGCGTGAGTGAGTGTTTGTGTACTCGGTGCCATGCATAGCAACGCACACTGGCCAAACATTTTGTTCCTGCTCAAAGTGATAAGTGTCATTGTCAAGGGGAGAGGCCGAAACACCAGTGTCTAATCGGGAAAGAGACGAGTGGGTGAGAGAAGATGCACACAGAATAGGATATGTTAAGATTTGTGCTTACATAATAGCGATATTTGGTTATTTTTAAAGCATTCGGGTGAAATATGCAACTATCCAATCCTGTCTCCCATTGTATCCGTATGTAACCTACTTGGTACATGACAAAAGCAAATCATTTCACTTATTAATCACTATAATCACTATATTAAAGCCTGTTTTCAATTATAGAGATATGTTTGCCACTAGTACATTGACTTTTAGTGTTTGTTTTGTTTGTAGGCTAAAGCTACGAGGATTATCTTCATTGGAAAATCTGATTCCCAGCACTCAATATTTTATAGCTTCCTGCCAAATATAAATAGTGTAACGGACTTCATTGCGTCATCACAACTTTGCACACAATGGATAAAGACACAAACCGTTACACACTACAAATGCAGACCTCCAGTGCCCATTATGTAACAGCCATCACCACAATTTAATGTCCTTCCTCCCAAAACAGCACCTTGCAGTTAGAGCAGAGCTGAGCACCAGGAGAATAAGATAAGGTACAAGAAAAGATGGAGGAAAGCAAACTAAAGCTCAATGTTTAGCTCTTTTTGTTCTGTAAACCTAATCAGTGCTTTGCCTCTGCCCCTTTTGTCCTAATCTAACAAAAGCGATATTATCAGAGAAAAAGCAAGTCTTTCCAGTTAATGTTGATAGTAGATTCAAAGGTTTTATTGTTTATTATGGGACTAACGTATTGCAATCAACTTTCCTCAAACTATTCGAAGTAACATAATGGTGTCTTTAAACTGTGGTGGTGTATTTATGTCATATTCTAACCCTAAAAGCAGGATTTTGATGTAGTTTAACCCTGTTTTCTCCTCTCTTAGACCTCCTTTAGCCCATTTTAGTCCAGTTTAACACAGCCTTAAATTTAACTCACTTTACGCAACATCCCTTTGGGCCTATTTTTAGTTTAAGATTCTCTTTTTGAAGTAGATTTCCACTTTAAGACGTTAGCTCATTTAGAGGCCAATTACTCAGGCCGTTCTCTCAGTCAGATCAATTGTCATCAGCAGTCTCCTATTGGCGATCTTGTTTTCTCCTTTTTGCTTTTAGCAGCATGTCCAGTGACCCCGTATTCCCACCTGACCTCACCTTTTTCCTGTAAGTTACACCAAAGGTCAATGTTACTTATTAATTTGCACGACCTTGTTGACTGCTCTGTCCTATTGAGCCACTGTGCTGCAATGTGCCCGGATTGTCTTTCATATAAGCCTTAGAATAACTTCCTTCCTGCGTCCCAGATCAATACTCGTCCATGGGCTATAAGAAATATTATGCCATTTTGTTCAGTAATAATGACAGGAATCATGGAGTATATGGAAGCCTGTCAGGAATCAATAGCCATAATGTAAATGTAAACGCTTGATTTCCTGTTTCTATTTTAGTATTTTCCACTATAGCGTTATGCCAGGAGTTTATGGAACATCTGACAAGTGTTTTACAGAATTTGCCTGCATGATTTTACTCTCAAAACTTTGTGGAAGATGAGTTATAGGCAAATAAGTGTAGGAATTATGTTGCTCCTGGCTAGTTTAAGTCCATCTTTGGGCTTTTGGACATTTAATATCACCAGCGCAAAGACAATTTAAGACAAAAACGAGTGAAGGAGTGAAGATGTTTTGCCGTTTCATCAGTTCTGGTCAGATTACTGCCTTATTTTTGTCTGAAGGGAGGAGCTAAACACTGAAACTAACACACACAGAAACTACAAAACAATACAACAACTGAAGAAGCGGCTTGGATGAGCAGAAAAACGTCTTCCCTCCTTTTATCGTCTTCGTTGTTTGCTTCATTATTAAACCAATCCGTTCCTCAGAGCACTATCAGTCGCTTATGTACACACCACGTTCACGCGACGCAAAACGGGGAAGATACAAGCTGAAATCGATCCTCCATCTTAATTAATTTACATAAACACGCTTTTTTTTACTAGAAAGCCTCATTCAAACCATGTCTTCCCTATTGCGCTTTTCCATATTATTCAATTCTCTCCGAGCTAAGCATTGTGACACACTGCTCCGTGGGCCCTTATCACAGCCTCGCACTATGAAGGAACGTCCAACAGCATATTTCAATCACGCCGTCACTAGAGAACCATAATCTTATTCCTCTGCATGGCATATGTCCTTCCACTCCTAACTAATCCTTATTATGCTTCAGAAGCCAAGGTCATTGTCAAAGCTGACGGGTGATTAAGTTAATCCACTTGTTTTGTGAATCCGATTTACCTCATTTTCCAAACTCGGGAACAATGTAGAGGCACAAAGACATCTAGATGATAGTGTGCGCGAAGAAAGAGGGAACCATGAGAGACGTTATCTGACTGCATCATCTGTATCCCCTTCTCCCCCCTTTCCTCTCCCCCTCTTCTTCCTCGTCTATCAGCAGATTTTTAATGAATGCCGTCAAAGTTATCTGTGCCATATGGCGAGTGTGATTGAAAAAGAGGAGAGAGCAAAAGTGAAAGGCGACATGATCTCCTCTATTCATCAGTTGATCCCTGTCACTGTCATATAAGCCACTCAGTAGTGTCTGCGGAGGCAGGGAGCACGGGTGAGGATGGTTCATGCAGCACCTGCGGCTCCAAATATTACTACAGCACAACTTTTACTACTGCTACCTTTGCAAGTGGCACTAATACTACCACTTCTGCATATGTGTATTAATATTTTGCCATGCAGAAGACGGATAGGCAGCTGGGAGTATCAGGTGACACAGTGGGGCGGCAGTGGCTCTTGTGCATACTGTTGTTGTGGATTTAGTCGAGACACTTCACCCACCTTGCCTAGTCCAAATGTGGTGTGTGAGCTGGTGATTGGTGGTAGTTGAAGAGAGGCTAATGGCACAGATTACTATAGGCGCGGCTAGACGAATAATGCAATGTAAAGAACTTTGGATGTCAAAAGGCATGATATAAATCCAAAGCTTTATTATTATTAAACCAGATCCTGAATTCTAACGTAACCCTTTTTAATGAGACTAGAACAAGAGTGCACTGACAAGTTTTTGGACTGGTAGCAAAGTTGTACTTTTAAAAAATGTGTTACTTTTCTTTTCTGCAGTACTCAAGTTATACAGTTGACTTTATAAGCAGGGCTGCTACTTTCATAATTATTTATGAGAGCACTGTACTGACACACTTCATGGTTAGTATGCAGAGAAAATAATGCATGCGCCAAAAAAGTCCAATGCTGCTTCAACTGGAAATATTTCCTTCCAAATTTACCTCTCTCGTGATGAGTTGTATATAATTAAAAGTATCACATTTGATTTGATATTTTTTGGTCTTCCAGTGACTTAATATAAAGCCTCTGCCAGTCTAAACTGATCTCACTCTTCTGATGGCTCTAGGCGGCATATTAAAGAAAGTGGATTTCCAGAGACTGGCAGCACACTGTAGCACGCTTATATTTGTCCAATTACACAAGCGATTTGGATATCCCTGACATTTCTGATGTACATAATTACTGCCAGGGTCTGCCAAGACATTTTAATCTCTCTGCCACAGCTCACTTTAGGTCTTGTCGAATCCAATAAAACCTGTTGAAAAAAAACTAGAACGTTTCATCATTTTCTTATGATTCCATGTGCGAGCTTTATGCATTATTAATACTATCTTATTTCTGTGTTTGTTCAACTGAGTAATATGCTTCTTTAACTGTTGTTCACGCCAGTTTAGTTTTATATGCTTCTCTAAATGTTGTTTGTGCCATTTAAATCTTAAAATAGACCATAATAACAGTTAAAAGTGTTATTTATCCTGTCAGTATACTATGAAAAACACACATCTCTCCTGTACATGTTTATCTCTGAGTTCACACTAGATTTCAAAACGAGCTGTTGCACGAATGAGAAAAGAATGCATTTGTTTTGGAGTGAAACCGCTCCCAGTGAGCCATTGTAAACCCACCCAATGCACAATTAAAGCCACCTGGAGTCTGCTCTTAAGTCAGCCTTATAAGCACCAGGGGTTCGCCACACTCCAGGTCTAATAGAGCTGCTGCCTTTGTGCCTGACACCACTACGGCTCCACAAATGGCGCTGAATGAGAGCCCTCTGTCACCAGGGTAAACACCATAATAGGCATTTGGAGCACAGAGCCTGTCATTTCCTTAGAAGGGCTGGGCTGTTTTCAAAATAACACTTAGAGCCTCTTAAAGCTCTTCACTCTAAGGATTCATTACTGTGTTTTCACTTTAGTGTTGATCGTGCAAGAAATAGATATAATACCAGTAAAAGCAATGCTGCACTGTTCTATCTGTTAAATAACATCAGTAACTGAAATGTCAAATTTGTATTGGAACAAAAGAAATATCTCATTAAAAATCAATAGACCTAATTAACCTTTACCACTTGTCTGCATTCAGATGTGGAATGTTTTAATATTAATTTCAGATTTTAAACCCGTTGTTGTACGTTCTTCATTTTTCCAGACCTAGAACTCATATAAAAGGTACACAGTTTTTTTTGGCATAAAAGTAATAAAAGCAAAAACCGTATACACACACAATAACATTTCTTTTTAAAGATCTTTATCATCACCTACTTGTCTCCATAGGGATGTTATTGTTTTGCTTGCAGTGTTCCATATGATGCATTAAACTTATCTATCTTATTTTTTTATTAATTCAGTTAAATAAAGAAAAAAAAAATCCCAGTAAACCATAAATAAAAATAATAAAAATAAATTAATAATAAAAATAAATTAATAATAATAATAATAATAATAATAATAATAATAATAATGAAAAATACATAAATAAAATAACAATAATAAAATGTGTATTCTTTGTTTAAGCTGATCACCTCTCGACAGATTGGACCTGTTATTATTCTATTATTTCATTTTATATGCACAGTTCACATTATGAATTCAACATATCCTTGTGTTTTTCCACAAACTGCTTGACGTGCCGTTGTGTGACTCTAATGCGTGACTTTTGAATGATCCTCTCATTATCCCTGTAGGGGAAGTGGTTGCCTTGTGTCAAACTGTGAACATCATAGAGCAGTAGAAGGAGGTGTGCCGGCCCCAGCCCCAGTGTGCAGAGGTCCAGCCGCTCACATCAAAGGCCTCGCAAACAAGAGCGCTAAAGCAGCTTTTATCCTCTCTGTTTTTCTCCCTCTAACCACAGATTACATTGTGCTGCCCACACTCTTTCTTTCTATAGTTTGGTTCAGTTCAGACCCTCTGGAGGTAGAAGTTTCTTCTTTGGTAGATCTGTGTGTAACTTTACTTTCACCTACCTGTCACTGGACTGCAGTTTGACGCAAAGAGAGTTTGATGAATCCTCAGGCAAAACAGACCTGCGAGGCAAAATGTATTCATGGGTTATAGATTACTGTTATATGCACAATTTTAAGGACGTTTTCCCCATTCAAAAGATATAATTAGCTTTTAATTGTTAATCGACATGGCAGAGGTCCGACTTTTTTATCTTTCTGATGCCAGTGGACAGACTGCATCAGAGTAAATGGAGTAAATCTTGCAAAATAATATGTAAAAATGTAAAAATACAAAGTAATACCTGAGTTTTCATTATCTGCATATGTGTACTAAGAATCTAAGAAGCTTTACTACTCCTTATACTTCAAATCATACTTCTGAATGTTTATGCTGTGACAAAAATAGGGACTAAAGTGATGGTATCTCTGCATTTCTCATGGCTTTTTCCAATAGGCTCTCAGTGCCAGATTGTGAATTGCGTGTTATTACGGCAGCTAATGATAAGAATCCCTAATGTTGTAACACTGAAAACCTCATGGGCTTTGAAGCTTTATAATAATTAGCTTTATGTTAATGGGCTAGTTTAACAGCATCACTGACCTCTTTTAGATATTCCTGTTTCTGTAATTATATAAACCACAAAGGGAAGATTTCACAGGTTCATCTGAATAATTAAGAAGTAGAAGTTTTGCTGACCTTCAGTTGAAAATGCAAAATGCTGTAACATATTAACCCCACGGTGAAACATTTTGAGCTATTTTGCTTTAATTGCTATAATGATGGTTATGTAAATACAAACGAGAAACATTTAAATGGAGTAATGTAGTATTCTGAATGAGTTTTTGCATCTTTACGCTTCTGGCCAGCATACAAAACGTCCGTAGAGATGCAGTAGCGAATAGAATGTAATGAAGTAAACAAAAGAGGCGTGGAACAACCCGATCAGCTGCTGTTTACTACTGATAATACTATTAGAATCCTTTTGAATGAATGGCATGTTTAGTATTTCGTGTGTTAAAATGTCTTTTAGTTAAACATTCGACTAACCTTCTGTTGTATTTCCATTGCGTTTTCATTTGCTTCATTTGCACCTGAGCTAATGAGCAGCACTCCTTGTCTATCTGACCCAATCAATGTCTGCTTTGAGCCTGTCCTTACAAATTATCTGCTGCCTCACCCTCAAGCCAGAAACCCAATGATCCATTTCAGCCAAAGAAGCACCTCCTCCCCCATTACTGTCAGATTAGGCTTGGCACCTATTCGCACTGGCATGTTGCTCATCGGCTGTTTAAGGCGTCCACAAGGGTTTTTAGTTACATTCTAGTTTACTTTAAGCAATGAATGTCTGCTCAAGCCGCTACATTTGCATCACAAGACACAATTCTCAAAGGCTGTTTTATCTCTACAGTGTGTTTATTGAGAAAAATAACAACAAAGGTGCTGGAAAAGAAAGGGATTTCAAGCAATTTATAGTAGCTCGTTGCAACGGCACGACAGCAATTTGCCATTTAAACGCATTTTGCTCCCGAATCCTTTCAGTGTTTTGGTTGCTTTCCGCCAAGAAAAATATAACAGATTATTTACATGTGATGTGGTAATTATTAGGATAAACATGAGCCACAAATGACCCTAGAGGGCTTTACGTAGCAGTATTTCCCATTTAGTCGCCTTGAAGCTTCCAGTTCTGACACCTCTGCTCTGCTTCATCTGCTCCACCGCTAATTTGCTAATCACAATAAAGCTGCTAACAATCCGGCGAAGGAGGAAATGAGAATCACTTGATGATAGCAAGTGTAAATCCTCTGGCATGCAATCAACATGTTGCAACATTTGTACCTTGTTTTTTTTTTTTTTCTCTCTGCGCCGTTCTCACCTAAGATAATCACTACATCTCCATAGAGCTGCGTCTTGATTGCACCATTATTTTGATTGTACGAAAAGTATGCATTGTGATGGGAATTTTGTCTACGTACTGAAGGATCGGAAGCTTTTATACGTCTGGCTTTACTATTTTGCGACCACATCTAATCGTCTGCCTCGGAGTTTGCAGAAATAATAAGTTTATCCACGCTTGGGAGTGCACAGAGTAGCCACAAAATGACCTTAAGTCAGAGTAATGTCACTTCGAATTAATATTACTCAAGTGAAAGTGCAAGTTATGGTCAAAGAAATGACTTTAGCTTGATTTGGCCAAACTAGAATATATATTTTGTTGTTAGTAAGTCACTAAATTATGTCTGAAGGAGCGGTACAAATAACATAACATTGAATATATAGCCTATTAAACACAACACTAGACCAGATTAAAACATCCCCTTTAAGTAATCAAGTTTGTGAGTGGAAGCTTGGACCAAATGAACTTTTCCTTCTATGCCAAAATGAGCAAATACTGAATGCTAATGAACGCAATTAGTAATCAATCTCTCCACTTGAGCTTTTGTGCCTATTGCTGTTGGAACATCCGGCAGATTTTTTGTAATTATCTCAACTGCAGTCCTCCCCCTTATCGTTGATTATCTTTTCCGCCTAGCGCTATATCTCCTCTACTGTTTGTGGGCTGAATAACAGGCCCGACTTTGACTGTAAATAGAGGAGGCAGATTGAAACCAGGTCTATGTCCGGACTCTATCTTGCAGGAACAGTCTGTCTGCGCTCAAGGTTGGCCTATTCTTGCTTCGTGCTTGCATTTCTCTTCTTGCTGCATCTTTTCTGCTAACTTATCGCTACCTAGCTCAAGAGGTCAAGCAGATGTCACGATCATTGACCTTTGCAGACCTTTATAGCCGTGTTTCGACCAGCCCGCCGCCCGTAGTTCTCATGAGGGGTGGCCTGTTAGGATTGGAAAGAGCACCCATGCGTCCCTGAAGCTGATTAAAAGCACAGAGCGTTATTTACCGCGTGTGGTTGGTCGTATTGCGTGTGTATGTGTGCGCTGTGTTAACATGGACATGCTTCTCAAGGACCTCGTAATGTCCCATCCCCCCAGACCGTTGGATCATGCGAGGGAGTGAGAAGGGGGGAAGGCCACGATAGCCGTCATCCCTTTTGCCGGATGTGTCAACCCCTTGGCCTTGGCGGTTAGCTAGCGGGAGGTTGTACATTTCTAGAAGAGGGTTTCAAGTGTCACAAAGAACTACCTGGTGAATTATGTGTCATTCCAAGAACAACGTGAATAAAGTAAGTCAAAACGAAGCATGTGACTGAGGTTTAACCAAAAGCGGAACATATGGACAAACAGGAAGTGCGTATCAAAACCAGCTCTATCAAGAACAATTGACAGTACACTGGCACAGTATTCGCCAGACACTCAAATTTGCTGTACAATTTTGTGGATTTTTCAGTCACTCCTCACTCGGTGGTGGTGGTAAAGCCAGCCATGACTGCCCTGGGGTAGAGTGATGGAACCAAGGCCGCTAATCTGAGCCACAATCCGACCACAAACACTTATAATTTACGCACCACTACACCCGTCATAACAAACTGAAGCACAATTGGCCTATGAAATACCTCAATAAACAATAACATTGGCTCTACTTTATGCTACGTACACTATAACAGTAAAGCAGGAGCATAATTAACGTATAAGTAAAAGGCATGAGCTGCAAAAAAACATGACAAACTGAGTAACAACTGGTGCATTGGATTCACACAACGCATTTCATGACACCCAAAGCGCTTTACTGTGCATTATTCATTCACTCCACACTCGGTGGTGATAAGCGATTGTAGCCACAGCTGCCCTGGAGTCATATTACAAAACCATCAAAACATCTCCCCACTTTTGCAAAGAAAATGTACACGCGATAAATACTGAGCTCCAGAATATTTAGTTCCAGCTGTCATCTACTGAACAATAATTTGATTAAGTAATTATTGCTATAGGCCTACACTCCACAGACGGAAGCTCCAGTTCCTAATCTCACTGAATAGTCAATATTAAGACCCTTTCTGAGTTCCACTTGAACCCACGCACCACAGTTTGAGAACCTCTGCCTTATGCCGCAAATGAGAAGGGTCAAGGCCAAGGTAGCTGTCATTTCTGTCCACCGGATATATGACCTTTTGGCCTTGGCAGTCAGCTCGTTGAAGGTTGCTGTCATACGTTTAGACCATGATCTGTCAAAATGTGCGTTTTTGTGGCCCATTAGCGCACGCGGTGTATCGAATGTGTTGTTGCATGTGCATATAAGGCTGCATGTGAGTCTGGACGCGCGCACACACCTCGGACAGCGGTGCAATACAGCTGATGGCCTGTCACAGATAGTGGCCTTAGCGCTAAAAGGAAGGTCAAAGCACTCTGGGTTTCATCTGGCCCCTCTTATGGCAGGACTGCTGTCAGCTAATGAGACAGAGGAACAGAGCGAGGGACGCACAGGGACAATAAAGGAGAGAAAGGAGGAAAGAAGTGTTAATGAGCAGGAAGAATGGAAAGAAGGTCAGGACTGGGAAAGAGAGGTACAAACACCAGTGAAACATGCAATGAAAGAACAATACAATTAAAAGGACGCATTAATGTGGTTTGGTTCTTCGTGTTAAATGTTACAAATAATCCGATCACAGAGGGTTAATGTTTAGCGCATCCACTGTGCTGCTTTTGCTTGGCAACAGTGGAAAAGAAAAGTATTAAGTAAAACATGCACTGTATTATAACTTTTTTATTCTGTATAGTTCCACCCCCGCTCCTAAAGGGACTTATTTTCTCTTTTTGTTTTCATTCTTTCTCTGATAACCTGCAGCTTTTGTTTCCCACTCAGAAAATAAACAGCGTTCCAAATTGCACAGTGGACTCAGAAGAAGGAATTCCAGCCCCGTTATAAATAGACTCCCATCTATAGAAGCTGTTCTTTCACTTATTTGAGTTATTTGGGTTATTCTTTCTATTTTAACAACCGCGCACACGCTCAAACTAGGCCTGCTAATCTATTTATAGCTATTTCCTGAAATAAGCCTGCACATGCCAGTGGATTTTCTCCACGACTCAATTATAATCAGTTTTGTGTTGTGTCTGGAGTAGCGTGCAACGGCAGATAACGGAATCTCAAATGCAATGGTTTCTCTTTTCAGACTGAAATATTGCATCTGTAATAGAATTGAGACATTGAGAGGAATTTTGTATTGGTTTATACTGTTCAGAGTGCTGCTCTCTGTTAGCAGAATATTAAACGATTGAGTCATATACGACAAGAAAAATCCCATATGTTGTCAACAGATGTCAACCTTTTATTATTTATTTACATATTTATTTTAAAGCTGACTTATTCCAAATAGACTTTTTAGATCTTGTAATCATGTTATAGTTGTTTTCTCTTCTCATTTACCCTCTTGAAGTTGTTTTCAGAGTGATTTGTGCATATTTCAGCATTTTTATTTGCTTATTTTCAAAATGCCATACTGCTGATCAACTGCCGTTTTCACTGCCACCGGCACACACCCACTGCTCTGTACTTAGTTTGTTCTTCAACTTTATTTTCTCAATCGGTGATGCACAGGACACAAGGTGCCTTCTCTTTGTTGTTATGACATTGACAGATACATCAGCTCCCGTTGAGCATTGCGGTTCTCTAGCGTGGCAGTCAGCAGACTTTCTTTATGTATTAAGTTGTTTTAGATGAATGTTGTGATTTAAAATGTCCATATTCTAACATAATGATCCATGGGTGTCATAGATTATAACTCTATAGTAGACAAAAGCCCATTATGCCTTTAATTATTGGTAAACAAACCTATAAGACAGAGGTCTGTCTGTCTCTGAAACTGTTAAATGATTTATTCATTACTTTCATTTGATGTGTTATGTACTGTATGTTTTTGTTTTTGGACATTAAGTGGTGAATATTGCTAAACCAATCTTTAGGAAGAGCTCTCTCTCAGACTGTGCCTCTGGGCCACCATACTCAGGATGATGGATTGGTTGGAGGCTGGTGGAGGCAGAGGGGCTGTGGAGCACTGCAGTGTAGCATGACTGATGGGAGTATGTATTATTTTCCTGGAGGGCTTGGCCGGCCGGGGAGAGAGCGGGGTCCTGTGTATTGCCAGTGCATGCTAACACAGCCTGCAGCCGAGAGAGAGGAACAATTATTTAATGGTGGTTCTGGAACCCTGAATCATGAGTTGCTATCCCGTATCAGCCGGCTTTAGCAAAGGAGTATTAGCAGATCAGAGACGCTAACCAGCTAACCAGCTAAAGCGTTACTTTGTCACGGGTGTTCCTAATGAGGCCTGTTCTCTCTGCACACATCAGAGCAGTTAGCTTGTGTGTTAATGCTTTTTGGAGACGCGTCGTGAGTCACTATCGCCACAGGACATGTGCCCACACCAGCCCGGCCCTGTCATGCATCATACATGTGTGGAAGTGTAGCATCAGCTGGACTCCTGTTTAGTTTGTGTCTCTCTGTCTCTCTCTCTTTCTCTCTTTCTCTCTCCCTCTCTCTGGGGTAGACACGTGTACTTGTTTGGCTAATGGAGATGGACTTCCAGCTGTTTTGTGCTGGTTTGAGTCACTGCCTTGTGTTTTAGCTAAAAATCTATAGTGTATAAATGTTCTGTGACTTGGTGAAACTGCCTGTAAAAGCCCTTTGCTTTACATGCTGCCTGTCATACTGTGCATATGTCCTGTAGCCTGGATGCAGCTCATTCATTTATAATGAGTTGGTTATGACTCCCCTGGGCCGTGCCGGAGACTCGGGTCTTACTGTTCAGTCGACCAGAACCTCCTGTAGGAGCAGGAAGCAGGAGCCTGCCACAGACTGTGTGTACATTACACCCCACTATCACCACTGCTGCGATAAGTGCACAGGCTCTCTAATTATCTTCTATTTAGCACCAGTCATGCACTGGGAGCTATCCTAAATTACAGACCAAGAAATCATACTGTGTTTGAAAGTTTTGCACAACACAACATAAACAAACTGGAACATTATGTTCAGAAATCACATGGAAAATAAATAATAATAATCTGAATGTATTTGAATGTTGTGTGAGATTAGGAAAGTAAACCCTGTACATTTAAGTGTAAATTCAACTTGTCAAGATTAAACACTAATGAACTGTAAGTCCTCGTCATAAGTGCCACTGTAAAGTGAATATTACAGATTAAACACTACTTAATCCCATGTCTCTCTCCATATATCCTGCACATGTAAAGGCAGCAGAGGCACGGCTGAACGAGGGGGCTTTTGTTGTATGAGAAACACAGAATAAATTGGTCAATATTAGTGATTCTCTGTCCTCCCCTCTGGACATGTTATATGTTGCTCTGAGAAGTGCAAGCAAAATTGCAGCTGTAGTTTTTCTCATTTAACTGACACACACTATAGATCACAATTTATTAAAACTAAGAAGACATTTCGGTGGCTGGATGGTGTGGAACAAGGCTTCACTTGTGTGTAAGATTAAGGTTACTGTAGCAGGTATTCACGAACTGGAAACAAGGTCTTATGTCAGGGGAAGAATGTAGTGCCAAATGACTTCAACATAAACATTATAAAAGTACACTTCATCCCGGTGTCTCCTGTTCCTCCCCCCTACCTCGGCTGTGTCACATTCCCTATTCCCTCTTCCAACATTTTCCATATCTTCAATCCGTTTACAGTCTGCAGCCCTGGCTTTTTTATCTGTGTTTCTTCATCTATCTCTCTATCTATCTCTTCCTCCTTCCACCCGTCTTCCCGCTGTGGACTAGTTGGACTGCAGTGAGTGCAGAGCCTGAGGACAGGATGTCAGGAAGCCAGCTCCCATGAAAGGCAATGGGTCGCCACCATGCCTGTATAAGGCCACAGGCTGTGCATGTGTGTAGAGCTCTGCAGGGCCAGCAAAGACCTGTTTATCTTGGAGGATTTGAGTGCTTCTACCTTTCTGTATGTGTTTGTCAATGTTACAAAATGCTATACTCTAATGTTATATATGGTGCCATATACTCAATTAAAAGTGGAGAACTAGTACAACAATTGGTAATAAAACATATAAGTGCATTTATCATTTCAACTCAATATTCAAAAGTGGATAAAAATAACGTCACTATTTGTAATTTGTGACTTTTCTACGGATGGACTTTCTAGTACTTTTTCTAGTTGCCTGTACAATGTGAATGGGAGTGTGGAGTTAGTGAATGTGGGCTGTGTGAAGTGTCACTGCAACCAAGCCATGTTTATCCACTAGAATTGGAGCAAATTTACTTTCTGGGATGAATTTTTGAGCACGCCTGTAGTGTGAAGTCGATTTAACCCTATATATGTTAGCCTCATATTTGTCCGTCTTGTAGTGTGTTTTAGTGTGTGCTTGTGCGTTTGTGAGACTGCAGGCCGACAGCAGGCTGACGTGTGCCGAGCCGCCTGGGGACCAAAGGGCTCTGCTCTCTCTCAGCTAATCCAAACAAAGTTCAGTCTGAGCCAAAACCAGGAATGTCCACAGCACGAATCGTCAGAGAAGCAAAGGGTCAGCGAAACGAGACGAGAGAGGAACGCCTGTGTTAGCTGGTTTTGTATCTTAGAGGGTTATCAGAAGAATTTATACCAGAATATGAATCAATGCTAAAACTAGTAGCATAGACGCTCATTTCGGGGGTGCTTTTTTCATTTTTTTCACTTTCTGGAATAATTTTAGCCTCAATCTTTATCAATATAATGCATCAAGTTTGAAAATGCATGAGCCATAATAAGCATTAAAATCTATATGGTTAAATATTAAAATAGCAATGATAAACTCTGGGGGTAACGCTAAAGCTAAAGATTTGTTCAAAGAAAAAGATCCAACAAAGGCAATAACAATAATAGGTCAAAGCAATGTCTAATAAAGAATGTTTGACCTGAGAGTGCAATGCTTTCTTTGAATTTTTAATGCTCAAGATTTAACTTTAGACCATATCTTATTAACTTAACCACAATCATTAATATTGGAGTTGTAGTATATAAATAAAGAATTAACCTTTACACTGAATAAATGAAATGTGATATAGTATTTATGTCAGTATACTTGAAACCATAAGTGAGGCCAAGGATTTTCTACAGTGACCCAGATTTCACTGCTAATAGGAACCAGACCCTGCTGTTAACTTTTAGGATTTCACTTTTTCCATCGGTCCCATTGTGCTACTAACTCCTGACAACAGAGCCGCACTCGGTTTCTCTTAGGCTGTTGGCGTGTTGCAGCGGAGCCTTGGAAACTCTGACTTTAGCTTAGCCAGAAGGATCATTTGCTATTTGTCAGTGACTCGGCTCATAATGGGCTTTCCGATGGGGTGTACGGCCCTCTACGTCCACACATGAGGTTTGTGTTAACGCTGTGAAACCTACAAGCTCCAAGGTGGATTTTCTGGATTAGGAAGGAAAGATGCAAGTCATTCAAGTTATGACCAAAACATGTTTTTGTGGTCGTGGACAGTCAGGAATGTGAGTCACCAGAGGCATTTGAGCAGACGTAAGATGCACATAACATGTTGGACAGGAGGTCATTGTACACGGTCACTGGACTATAGCACTAGCCATTCATATTCACTATATTCTGGAAGTTCCCCTGGGCGCTGCCATCGTCATTGGAGTTGTATTAGTTTGCTCGGGGCTGAAAATAAGTTCTATACAGACTACAAAGCTGTTTTAAAGCTTTCTAGAGAGTCGATGCAGTGGTGACTTGTTGGTGCACATGAAAATAGAACGTTTTACCTAAATGAACCTACTTTGTTTCATATTTTAGCTGCAAGATTCCCGCTTTCCTGGACGTTCTCCCACAAAGAAAGCACGGTTTAGTTGCATTTACGGCAAAAGTGGGCGAGGTGGCATAAGGTCAATACATTAGTGTCACTACGATGAGAACTGGCAATGTTTATGGCTTGGAACGTCTAATATTGTGAGTCTCAGAATATTTGCACACTAGTTGTAAAACATTGCATATTCATTATACAAACGTGACTCTAGATTACTGCATTTATTTTGCCCTCAGCGGTGTATCTATGTGTTATTAAATTAGATTGACTATGTGTCTGGCTGCCATTGGTCACAGACTTAAAAGCAGCTGTGAATGCGTTGAACTCTGACCTCTCGATATTTGTCTTTCAGGCTCAGTGTGAGTGGATTTGCTTTGCTTGCACTTGTTTTGCTTATGACCCATGTCTATTTTTACTGTATTATTCTTCATCATTTCCGTGAAACTTATTATATTGGTCCATTAGCATTACAAATAGCTTTTATGAATGATTATATGGACAAATTCATTTTAGGCATTGATCGATTAATGGTTACCTTTTGTGAACTTTGGTGTTCATGGCTCATTGTGTATAATTCCCAGCAGTAATGAAACAATGCTGCAGTCGCTAGTTCATTTACAACAGGAGTCGGCCCATTTGAGATGCATTAGTGTTGCGTATGTTCATATAGTTTTACTGTTTTGTCTTCTAGTCTGCAGTGTACCATGAAAAGGCAGTTTTGAACAAGAACAGGAAAAAACCCATTTCTATTTTGGACTTTTTGTGTGCTTTCTCAGCGTAATGTAACTCTAACCCAAGGAAATCATGTTTTTTTATAAATGTCGTTTTGACTATATATTGTTAGTTCTCCATCGCTCCTGGGCACGTGTAACATTTTGCATTTTCACAAGCATGCCAATTAAAGTCCAGTGACATTCAGCTGTGAAATATGACTGACATTAAACTCATTTCTAGTAAAACTCAGTGACATTACGGAAACAATTGTCTAATTATACTTAAGGCACGCGCTGACCAGAACTGACTTGTTATCCATACAAATACTGCTTTGGGTTTGTGCCTACAGTGCTAGTGGGAACTCTTCAGCCCTTCAAATGTCATTAGGCATTTCCTCTATGCTTTTAGCAGTTGAAATGATCTATAGTGGTACAGTATAGAGGCTGGGGGATCGGAGAGGAGGGGACCCAAGGCCTGGTTTTGAGCTGTGATCTGAATCTCAATCACATTTATAGCTGGTAACATTAACATAGACAGTAAAAGGTATGTGTCTTTATCATTATTTTATGCATTCTCCATGTCTAGCTCAAACACATGACACCAAATGTACGTGTAAAAGGGAAATTGTGTTGTTACTGTATGCATTAGCTATTCAGGACAGATCAGCTTATACAGGGAACTCCCCATATTATAGATGATATAGCAATCCCACACCTCCCTCCTTTTCGCATTAGCGTGGGATAGGAACAGTAATAAAGGACATATCTGGACTCAAGGACATTTTGGCTTGAAGGTCGGTCCACGCAGTCCATCTATGGTACAATGCTTAGGGCAGCGTTACTTTAACACCGCAGAGTGCAAGCAAGCGCGTGTGTTTACGAATCAGCTAGGTATGCATAATGAGCCTGTGAGGTGTATAGATGTGTTTGCACAAGGCATAATCAGACAGAATTTTTATGCATGTGCTATATTTAGTATCTATCAAATGATGAGGACAATGTAGGACTATGTTTGCTCCCAAAGACCTTGCTGCAGGCAAAAGTTATCTGCTCATTAAAGCATACAAAACTAGTCTATTATACATCAATCTTGCACATGGGGAGACTTAATCATTATATAAAGCCTGATCGCGCTGCTCATCCACCGTGTGAACAGCAGAATTAGCTGATCGGATTTGTCTCCTAACATGGGTATATGCGCAATTTCTCTGCTCATACAGGCATGTTAGCTTACACAGAGTGTTTGTGTAACAAGAAGGCGGTCATGTCTGGGTGCAGGAGCAGTAGTGACAGATTTCAGGTCGAAGGAATCGTACCTCATGCATAGCCACGAGTGTGTGTTATTGAAAAGCAATTTTCATAGAAACACCAAATGGAAAATAAGATTGCGATACAGGATTGTGCAATTGGAAATTTAGCAAGTTCAGTCTGCCACCTGGTTGGCTCAGTGGAGATGTTATTGCATTGCCAGGAGGGTTTCAGAGTGTGGCATTAAACCTCTCTATCTTGCATGTATTCAATTAGGTGTAATTATTATGAGTAAGGTTGTCTCTCCGCAGATCTGCCCAGTAAATTGACCTGGTGGCATCATCCTCTTGTCTCCAAGCATAATCCAAGGATCACGGTGGAATCTGTGTTTTGAAAGTTTCATTTTCACTCAACATAATAATCATTTACATCTATTTTCTGTTCCGTTTTAGCAAGCGTTTCCTAATCCACCTGAGAAATGAGGTGATTAATGAGTTCTGATCAGTTACATTTGGGTAAACAAACATAATCCTTTTGCAAATTCTGCAGCAACATTTTCATCAAGTCCAGCCTCGCAGCTTAGGAAATACGGCTCCTCACTGAAAACATCATTCTACCACCTGCTTCCTCGGGAGTTTCAATTGATTTATCACCAACTTTATATTCACAAACGCTCAAAGATAAATCAGTCACTACCTGGTTTGGTTTAATTATTAAAAACATCCATCAAAATCACACTCACAATTCAGTTAGTCCTCAATCAATGACAATGTTGTTTGTAAGAGTTGAATATTTACACTGCGCTACTAATCCGGTCAATGGTTTGTTACTGCAGTAAAGTAGTATTGTATTGCATTAAACTTACCTAATATCAGTATATATTTATTAGTTCAGACTCTACTTCATTCCCATCTTGCACATTTAAGCTGAGATGTCTAAAGAGATCTGCATTCTTCTTAAACCGGGCGAGAACATTGTCATCTCTGGCACTAGTCCAGCCATGCACAGTGTAAGTATTATTTACCCTCAAATGAACAGGCACCACGCAGAGAAAAGAGTGGGTTTTATGACTAAATGTTTACTTCTCTTTGACCCTCCAATTAATAAAGCCTTTATTGCTGTCAGTGGGGGTGCTCTTATCTCCGTTGAGAAATTGACTTATATAAAAATAATAAGACACGAACTCTGCAGGGTAAAGGTGCAAACGTTTAAATCAATGATAAACGTGTCATAATGATATGCTTTGTAAAGTGTTATCACTAAAGGACTTTTATATGCTAAAAGTCATTCCTAAAGTCGTCTATAAGCTAAGGCTGAGCAAATTGTACATTATATCCAAACACTTGATTAGATTTCCCTCCCTTCTTTAATAAAAATGTTCTGCAAACTACAGAAAATTGTTAAAACTGGAAAGAATGATCATATTTAACCCATTGGCTTTTGGGAGAATCTTTGATGAATGAGATAAAACAAAGTATTAAACTATTAAACATGCTGCCCCAGTGTTTAATTTGATGTGACTGATTTCAAAGCAGTCAGTGAGTTAAACTTTGGTCTCCGTAACTGCAGTGAACAACCTTTCCGATGCAAGAAAGTGGGAAAATAAAAATGTATATTGTTTTTTTTCAAACAACTTGATTTGAACTTCAGTTTTGTTCAATCAAAGCTCTACTGTAAGCCTATATCCATGGGTTTGACTATGATGACAAATGGGTACTATTGCCATACAAATTTAAACAAAATAAATCTTCTGAATGGGGAAAACTCCTCAAAATACTTTATTCATCTCGTCTTCATTTAAAAGAAAGCAAATATAACTCAAGTCCTCAAAATGGCACATATAACAGGACACTGACGCCCATGACGATGCAATGTCATGCAATATAAACCAATTTACTCTAAGGCTGTTTTTAACCATTGTACGTCTTCCAAAAAGACAAAAATGTTCTCCTTAAGACCACAGTCCTTGCACAACCTACTTAGCTCTGACAAAATGAAACTTTTTTTTTTCTTTTTTCCGAGAAACAATGAAAAGTGCACTGCAGCTGTTCCTACCTCTGCACACACTCTCTGCATTTGATTTTGTTCTTTTTTAATTAGAAAAGAAATTGTGCCCGAGGCCTGATGCATATGGGACAAAGCACTTAGCATGTCTGGCCCTAACTAAGATTCGGCTTTCTGCTTCTTAAAATAAACCCATTTATTGTCCCTCCTGGGTATGCCTTCTCGTGACTAAAAGCAGCCCAGTTCTGATTGTAGCTCTCGCTGCCATGTGCTATAGACGGCCCAACCAGAGCCGTGCCACCAAATTTAAGTGGAAGGACTGTGGGACATGAATTTGCATAATGTAACAGTGTGGCTCAAAGGTACATTCTGAAATGAAGTGACTTGTAAGGCGATGAAACAAAAAACTCTACTTCCTCTTATGCCCCCATCAAAGACGTTCTGCCACATCAAGAGACTATCATCTGTTACTAACACAATGGAACATGGCTTAAAAGAAACTAACCAGCAGATACACAACGCTTTTACAATTTAGCGGGTGTCAGATCGTGCTTTTGCCGTGGTGCCACTTCTCTGCCGTTATGTCCCGTGGCGGATTTGGCTTCAGAAGTATAGATCTCTACAAAAACGTTATTGATCAAACAGTTTGAGTGGCAAGAAAATAGGGCTTTTGGAGATCCACAGGAAAAAAATTGCAGATCTTGAATTTTACCCCCCATGTCCAGGCCTATAGAACGTCCCGATGTCATCTGAAACCCAGCCACAGTGTGAAGAGTGAAGCATTGTTGTCTAATAATTGTCCATTCCTGCACAGTGTGGCTTCAAAACGACTCTCTCTTTGCTCATTGGCCTCAAATACACTCCCTACACATCCATGCTTATGTTTAATTCAGTCTAAAGTTGAGCGTGTTTCCAGCCGGGCCCGCTCCGTCTCTCTCCGCCTCCTGGGGGCGATGTCACAGGGGATCAGATCAGCAGGCCCAGGGATGTGTTTGTGATTCATCTGGAGGCAGGCTGCTCGGGGACCCACGGGGCACGCAGCCAGCCGACAGCATCCTAACCTCCTCTTTTCTTCTAGACGCTAACATCACCTCTCTCCGAATGGGCTTGTTCTGTGGATGAGGAGTTTTGGTAAAGGCAGATTATTCAGCTCTCGGCGTGACGTCAATGTCTGAGTCAACTTGTGAAGTGTAGCGTTTAATAAAATAAGTGCATTGAAAAGAAGAGAGAGAAGGGTGGAGGAAACGGGTGAAGCAAGACATTTGGGATTTTTTGCTCATTATATCTTAATACATTTCTTTTTTGTTTCTTCCTGACAATGAAGATTAACGCGCTTTAAGGCTGGATTAGTGCTGCAACCCTTTTCACAATAAATTCATGACTTTGAAAACCTCTTCTGTACCAGATTATAGGTAAAAAGATGCAGTTATAATGTTATATTTTGATAAAACGTACAAGAGAAGTAGCAGTGTTAGTTGAATGCGGTTTTGGCTCAGACGTAATTGTCCACAGGCTGCAGTAATTGCTTTTAAAAGTCTGGTGAAGTTGATTAAGTCTTTTAATAAAACTGAGTGAGACTTGTGGTCAGACTTGTATTTTTAACAAGGCAACTCACAGTCAGTAAACCACATCTCAAGCACCACTTTTCTTTTGAAGGCCTAACCACAAAAGTGCATTATCTTATCCCAGGTCCCTATTGTTGCCCCATTAGTTGCCTAGTTAATGTGGTTTGCTGGTAGTGACAAGCCGTAGTTAAATAGTTTTATCCAACATGGCCGCTTATTGTGGTGTCAGTAGCGCTAACATATTACTGCTGTTCACTGTCTTCTTTTAATTGCTCTTTTAATTAACTCCTCTTGTCTACGCCTGGTCTTGTCTGAGGATGCCCGCGCATGCCATTTAGCACGAGATAATGAGATTAACCTCTCGTTGACCAAGCCAGTGTAGATGAAACATTACAGCCGGATGAAATGTGCTTTGTTTACTCGAGTGCGTAGACTAGTTGGCGAGTAGGCTAGCCGCAACTCTCTCCACGGTAACATAACTGAACTGTCAGGGGGATAGAGGGAGTGTGTTGGGCATTAGGCGGTGAGTGTGGCCCGGACCAGCTGCAGCAGACGGCTTTGGAAAAATACTATAACATTCTTGAGCTGGAGCTGCTATCTCAAGAGAGGCTGCTGCAGACAGGCGATGAAAGAGGAGCACTAATCACTCAGTAGCACACGTCTGTGGTCCATACCAGCACATATACTGCCTGGGCTGTGAAGTCGTATATATTTACATATGAAGAATGTAAATGATACGTCTGCTGTGCTAAAGGGGCTGTGCACATTTTTGTTTATGTGTAGTAAAGTCAAATTTGATTCGTCCCTTTATAGATATATTGTGAAAGGTCCTAGAGTCAAAATGAGACTTGAGAGGTGCTATACGTTATCTGCGTGGAATAACACATTGTTTTTATCAGCCATGAACCAGGAACTAACCCCAGTGCGCTGCTAGCTAGTTCTTTAAGTTTTGAAACACAAACAGGGCTGGGCAGTATGGCAAAAAAACAATATTTTTTTTCTACATATTGCTGAATCAATTCTATCTTCTTCCATCTTTTTAAAAACACTGGACATCAGGGATAAAGATCAGGGTGTCAGCATCACTACAGCTTTTTATTTTGTGTTGATAGGAGCAATAATTTAAGCGAAATCCACATGTAACGTTTGGAATTATGCACAAACGTACTACCTCTACCGACAGAAACATGTGCGATGTCTATGTGCTAAATTATGTCTTAAGTTTCACTCATAAACAGTGAGAAAATAGTCGTTTACTTTCCGAAACTTGGATTATACTGATAAAAAGCACAAGAGAAGAGAAAGAGAGGAGAGGAGCTGAGCTGGATCAGAGAGAGGGAAATGGCACAGCACAAACACAGACAGAGGGAACTCAACACTGGGCACTGGAATTTTAGTCAGACTGTTTAGATTTAAGTCAAAACTTGGGTAACACAAGGAGACATGAGGTGACATAAAGAAGAGACGCGTCGTGGTCTTGACTCAGAGCATTCACCTAAATAAATGGGCAGCGACTCGTCTTTAAAACCACACGACCTGCTGTAGACCTGTCGATTAAAATGAGCGTGCCTTATCATCAAGAACGAGCGAAGTTTACATCCTGGTCAATCAATCTTACGATTTTTGGCACAGCTCTACTTACAAATTCATAGCAGTGATAATAAGGATGCTAGGAATGCGTTGGGGAAGTGAGGAATAAGTTTGCGCAGCTACAAACTAGTTACGTTTTTCAAGTTTTTAATACAGTAAAGATTAGATATAGCACTTTTAAATGCCACGGTGTGAGTGTTTCTAAAAATTACAGATACCGAAATACATTTAGAAAAGGAAAGAGCATTTGTATCTGCTTTGTGCCTCAGTAAGACAGACTGTAGTAGTCGTAGAGAAGTAGTAATATTCATTGTGACAGTGGTTGCAGTAGTAATTCAAATAAGAAATAGTTAATCAAAAGAAAGATTGTTTTTATTTCAACACAGTAGGTAGCAGAAGTGATGCAGATTCTTTCAGACCCAGATAGAAAAGCCATTCCCGACATCACAAGGCTTTTTTTTTCGACTTTTTTCCCATAATGCTACAAATCACGGTTGATAGGCTGCTCCATTGCTCACTGATGTAACGCAATGGCTGCTGACAAATGTGGCGCATCACTATTGGGTTGATATTTTTAAACACATGCACAACCTCGACTGTGCAATTATCTGGATAACATTACACAGGAACCTACTTAGGCCCCAGTACATTTGTTGCTAAGATTAAACTATTACTGAAAGCCGCTGCACTGCTGTGAATGTGAATGTTGCCGCACTGTTTCCTAAGCCATTTTGGTGATGCTAAAATGTTCTTGCGTCACTTTGTCTCAGATTGGCCTCATTTCTCAGGCATGTCAGTGTACAGTTTCCACAGCACTAATGGCCTACTTTGTACCTCCTCATCCCCCTCTCTCAGGACACGGCTCCCCTGGCTTACCCACAGCCGGTATCAGATTCACCCAAAATGGACTTTCACTCACCTGATTCACGATTCTCAAAGAAAAAGTCAAAGTATATGAAAAAGTATTTACTGAGGTGGTAAAATAAGATAAGATAAGACCAAATCCTTGTAACTACTGTATATATAAATGGACATAGCTAACCTGATAGCCACTGCGTTACAAATCGGACGTGAGCATGGGCACGCGTTCGGCTCCATCAACTCCATCAGCTCCAGTTCCCCCTTTCTGTAACTGCTGCTCATCATTTTGGTCTTAAAATGTTCCTATTAACCCTCTCTACATGTTCCTGGTGGGTTTATGTTGATATTTTGTCCATAAATCAAGATATGAACATTAATAACAGACCAAAGAGGCTCCTTCTATCCCAGAGTTCGCTCCCGATAGCGTTAGCAACAGGTTTGATTGACACTCGCTCCCTCCTAAACCAACGGTGCAGGCGGGAAGAGGCGTTACCTTCAACACGCTCGCTCCAGATTGGCTCTTTGGTTGCTATGATACTCGAAGTCGGATTTCTAAACGTGGAACTCAGCTCCAAATTCACCGCTATAACCGCTAGCCTCGATGAGTTTCACTTTCGTCCACTAACACTACTTCTACTAGGCCTACTATATTATTACTACTATCAGTACTACATTTACAATACTTTTACTCATTCACAAACATAGCAATACAAAAGCAAATAAAAAGCAAAATAACTCTAGTTCCTGACCACCATTGACTAGAACGGCCCGAGTCAATAGTACAAACACGTGACCTTTGCACTGTGTTTTGCTCACCCATAGTGTCACACACAAGCAAATGTTCTTCCCATTTGGAGAATAGGCTGCTCTGGCCCAGCTCGAGTGCCGCGCCCGTTTTAATCAGCTCCAGGAGAATGAAGTATGGGCCTGTACCCAAACTCCATTCATCTGGTTTCAATCTCCTCTGCACCCTCGCATGTGGCTGTGTGGCCATTCCATTACGCACACTGGAAAGAGAGAGAGAGAAGGAATAAGAGAGAGAGGAGGGGGGGGGGGTGACAGAGAGAGAGAAAGACAGATAGAGAGAGGGAGAAAGACAGAGAAAGAATCAAAGAGAGAGTTAGACAAATAGAGACAGAAGGAGTAAAAGAGAAGGCAAAGGGGAGAGAGTGAAAGAATGAATAAAAGAGAGAGAAAGGGATAAAGAGCAGGAGGGAAAGAGGTGGAAAAACTGCTGCTGAGTCGCACAAAGGCCAACATATTTATCTGTGTGTGTGTCTTTGTGCGTTTCAGTGTCATTTTTAAAAAGGTTGCAGAATGCAAGCTCGTGTTATGCGCCGTGCTTACTAAAAAGCCTCTCACTGTAGGTTTTTACACTGAGCTTCCTCAATGGACAAAAAGGTGCACTTACTTAGATGTAGTCAGGCTGGCTGTCCTCCAACGCAAATGTCATTCATAAATGTCAATACAGCTTTTTTCATCTCGTGGATCGTGGTCTTTTCTTTAGGCTTTTCCCCTTGAACAAAAGCCTTATTTTACACAGTGGAAATTCCATCCACACGGAGCGCTCAATGGTGTTGTGGTGGTCCAAGTCTGAGGAAAAAAAAGCTTTGCATGCTGAAGGTCATAGAAAGTGAAAGCTAAGTATGTCAAATCAATATGCAAATTACACAGAGCTGATTTAGAGTAGATTTATTACGGCACCAACAACAAGCAATGAGTAAAAAAAAGAAAAAAAATGACATTATGCATTAGAAATTAAATGTGTGCTGCATGGTGTCATAGAGGCCAAGTTCCCTGTATGCTATTTTTAGGAGAACTATCCAAAAATATAGTCCAGATAAGCTGAATCCAATTAACTTTATTAATGACACAGTTCGTTACCATCTGAGTAAACGGCGCAGGGCTAAAGGATTTCATAATGTCATCACGCTTGGTGCAACAAACCGTACAGACCAATAATGATACAAGAGTAAATATAATCATCATATAACTAAGTATTGTGCATGTCTGTGTGTAGCGGGGTGAGAGTCCTACCTGAGTGGACTTAACTCATCATAAGGACAGATGGCACGCTGCTCCATTAGCTTTACTAAATGAGCCAAACTCAGGCCTTTTCCTGGAAGCCTCACAGTCCATGTCGACTACACTGGCTTTGGCCGTACACCTCCTCTTCTGTTCTGTCAGCTCCCCCACCACCAGTCAACACCTTTCAGTTTACAGCTGCCAAAACAGACGTAGCATTGCGCTCACCTCTGGGACACACAGCCATCACGGTGTCCTTTTCAGTCATGGGAGAGGAGAGGTGACTTCCTCGTCCTCTGCAGCTGTGACAACAGTCTGTAACACTGAGCTGTTTTTTTTCTATTCATGAGTTGGGGTATTTTCCGCTGAAATGATCCAGTAAAACGATATGTCAGTCACATACCAGAGAAGTGATTTATAAATTCAAGCCAGATTCATGTTTACTCAGATGTCATACTGTGGATGATTTATACACCCATCCAACATGTGTCATGTGTCTAATACATACTTTTGTTACAGCTGTACTATGCACTACTACTAGTCCTACTGTACAACTTCTGATGTCTGTGCTATTTTGCTCTTATTATTTACACCATTGTACAGGTTAGCTCTAGTACTGCTGTTACTTGGCTAACCCTACAACTTTTTGTCTAGTATTTGTTATATAAAAGTTTCCTTCTAACCTTCCTTGTTCCTGAACCAATTACAATTATTCTTTTTTTATCCCTAAACATTGTCAATAGATTAAATTGCACTGGCATCACTGTTAATACGATAGGTCTGTGATGTAGCACAGTTGCATTTATAGAGCAAGGGATTTAGGCTTTGGTCTGTTTTGATTAATTGACCTGAGGTTCTTAACATGGGTGTATAACTCTGCTGTTCATGCATTTTTCTCAGGTGAATCCAGTCCAGTAAATGAGTGTCTGCATTGAGAATCGGTCCTCAGTTGAACCGTAACGGCCTCTGCCTTTGACAATGACAAATAAACAAAGTGACCTAAATAATGGGATTAAATGTGCTGAGATGCATGCTAAGACTAATGAGGAGAGGCATGCACTGGCAGCGACCAAAATAGTGTTTACACATTTAGATTATGGCTATCTTATGGATGAGTGTTCGTGCTGCTCTAAATATAGCCCTCGCTGCAGGCTCATTTTTTTTTCTTGTGTCCTCTTTGTGCATCACGTGCCTCCAAACTTAAGCATGCAGAGCCACTGTGTTTTTATTGTCTTGCGTCACACAGTTATACGCTCGTTTCAAAGGCCACTTGGGTTTTCAATTGCATTTTATTAAAGTCAGGAGTGTTGTACTTTATAGGCGGATGGCACTTGAGGCTTTTTTTTCCCCTCACAGTTACCAGGCATCCATCATACACAGCCTGGCACTTCTGACTTCCAGTACTCACTCACCTACTCAGCTGTATTTTCAACCTAATGGACATAAAAAATTGCAGATTGCGGCAAAATGGAGTTGGCAGCACAAAAGCTTATTAAGTATTGATCCAGCAGGGTCAGTGCCCACATTCAGTCACTCCAACATTGTGGGAAAAGTTGGTAATACACTTGCCAGCCATAAATAGTAGAAATACAATAATAACACATTCTGCTCCTTTTAAGATAGTTTATTTCAAGCTCATCCCAAATTATGGACAAATAGAAGCCAAATTGTCAGGTAGGGCATCTGGAGAAATGCTTGGCTATACTGATAGTAATTGGATTGAATGATTTTTCAGCTACAGCACTTTTTAGAACCTGTTTTTGAGTATATATGAGTTAGGACGCGTGGTATAAATGTAATCCAATGCAAGCACAGAAGCAGACAAATATCAAATAATAAGAAACTTTTCATGATTAAAAATGTACTAACTTTTCTGGTGGGGTTTCCTCCTTGTCTCTATAGGTCAGACTAACTTGCTCACAGTGAGATTGAGTGTGTGAGTGTGTTTTTTGACCAGAAAATTGCATTATATACTTTTAATTCTATTGTGTTGGACATCGAGACAAAGCAAAAACATCTCCATGCAGGTGGTGGACCTCAACCCAAAAAGTTCTGCAGTGAACCTTTGAAGAACATGTCTATCTTTGTGTCTGTCCCATGGCAAAAAGACGAGATGGAAGGACGTCTGGTTTGCTAGAAGGCAGATGGGTTTTTTTTATTATTATTATTGCGATCCCAAAAGAAAAGCATGAATATAGTGACTCAGAAATTGTAGCTGATTTTGTGCACTGTAGGCGTAATGTCTGTGTGTAGCATCGCTTTGGTTGGCCCTCAGCCCATGAACCAGCCCTGTGCGTGAATTCTGTTTGTCCCGTTGTCCAATCGGAGAGCTTTAAGTTGATAAGCAGCGGTGGGCCAACCTGTCTTCCTCCGTGTTATAATGAATATAGCTCATCTTGTCTGTGGCTGTACCATCTGTCATGCCCGCGCGGTCAAACACAAGTTCAACTCAGCATAGACTCTCACTCTTGCTATCGGTGCACTCTTGTCTTTTACATAGATCTTCCCTGTTTCGGCCAATAAAAATAGCGCAACCTCAACCTGTCTGAGAATAGCCCTACCCGCGGGGCACAAGACAGTTCTGACACATCTAAAATGAATATCCGGAAAGCTGGCGAAGTTTGCACAAAGATGAAACCCATTTTGTTTGTCAGAGCAAATACAATCTCTACTTGTGCATGTGGAGTTGATTACTTTTGTGATAGCCCCAACTGCTGACTTACCATATTTTGTTTTCTCTTATGTACTGCACACTAGAGCAAAACGGGGAAAATAAATTGCGTTGATATTTCGTGCCAACATTTTTCTAAACAAGCACTTTTGCGAATGCTTTAATATGTCAAAGAGTTTATTCTGTTTTGCGTTATGCCTCTATTAGAAAGTAATTCCACAGCGGGGGGACATGTGCTGGGGCTGCAAGGAGGAGATGCCCTTTAAAATATACAGATAGCTTTAGTAACCTTGAGAAGTTTGTTTAGTTCTTATTAAACCCTTTGTTTGGGAATACAAAGTACAAAGTGCAGTACATCCTGTTTTAAGCCTCGCCTTGCCTTTCTTGTCGCTATAAATGCATAGAGAGGTCAGTAGTCTTCAAGCCCCATTTAACTGAGTGTGTTATCTGGTGCAAAACAGACCATTTGACTTTTGGACCCCTCTTCTCTCCAAACACATTAGTGGAAGAAAAATTGGCCTGGGAATACGTTTTTGTAAACTGTGAAGCGCTACATAAACATCTGGATATTTTCCTCTAAAGTCACAAGTGTGTATTACAGTCTTATAAATGATTACTTTTGTTCAACGATGTCTATTACTTATTCAATTCAGAATGAAACGAGACGTGAGCAGTATTCACAGTAAATTTTTGAATGGAGAGACCAGTTCTACCCCTAAGCTTGTATTAATAAAGAATGTGTATTAATGGCGTCTGGAGTAAAAGTCGTGCCAAACAAAAGAAGAAAAGAAAATTGTCATAGCGACTGACGGAGGGACCAAAGATACAGACTCGGGTAACAGTTTAACAAAGTTTATTTACAAGGAATATTATGCAATTATAGGTAGACTGTAAAAAGTAGATCGTGGGCAGCGGAGTCAGAGACGAGGTGAGCTGGGTCGGAGGGTGTGAGGTTCGCACCACTTGTGGAGAGCTGGGTCGGAGACAGAGGAGCTGAGTGGGTCCAGGGCTCGGGATCTGATGAGGAGCAAAAACATCCAACTTAGAAAAGAGTAACAAATAGTAAAACATGAGACTGAGCCAAGCAGAGTTGTATCACTGTGGATACGCAGACGATCTGGCAATGAGTGTCAGGTCCCAACTCCTTTTGTCCTCCCCAGGTGCAGCTTGATTAACGATTAGATGCAGGTGTGTGTGGGAGGAGCCCCAATCTCTGCCCAGCTCCAGGCTCTGCCACAGAAGGGAGGGGGAAAACAGTACAAAACACAAGGCAGACTGGGATCTTGACAGAAATACATCCCAATGTACAGATAGGTTTAACATTTTGGAGTAACCAGTCCTTATTACTGCTATTGGAAACACTGTAGTTAGCATGTTTGGCTTGGTAAATACAACATATAAATGATTAAATAAATGGAAAAGTAAACCCATGTCAAACCAATAATACTTTAAAAAAAAATTAAAAAGAAGATAAAATAAGGTCACATGTGCAAAAAGGCTTAAAATGTAGTGAGTGACTGGTGCTGTTTAATAATGTCAAAAGTATCAGAAATCAGATGCTAATCAATAAATAAAACAAGTATCGAAACTATCAATACTAAAAAAAGTCTTGTTAACAGGACACAAATGAACTTTTTCTCAATATCTTTAGAATGATAATGAGCTGTATCAGAGCAAATATAAGACCACATAGACTTTTATACGCCCGTGGACCACTACAGACCAACCTGGACCACTGAGGGATAACACAGATATGATTTAATGTTGAAAATGAACTTCTATTGTCTAAAGAAAGATCATGGCATTATTATTGAGTGTCGAGTCTATTCCTTAATATTTAAATCAAGTTTGATATTTGAATATTATGACAGCAGTACTTATTAGTGTGATTTGTTCATACTAAAAGTGGAGCTGGGTAGATCTGTATACTGCTCTGTGCTCTATTTTGGACCAAAGCTGGAAGATTTATGGGTCAGCCGTAGCGCTTGAGACAGTTGGACTCGGGAGTGTGGGTGATGCCACCAGATGCTGCATTGATACAAGGCTCAGTACAGCGCAGTAAGCAGGTTCTCCGACTCCCCCTCCCTCGGGAAATAGTGTAATTAGCTTTTTCCCATCTCCTCTCCACTTCCTTATTTTGCTGAGGAAAAATACTGTACAGAATGCTTTGGGGGAATTAAAAGTACTTGTCGAGAAACTAATTTTAGCTCTATTTTGGGGTTGTGTCAGTTGTTGGGTCGGTCTGAATGACAG
Organism: Periophthalmus magnuspinnatus; assembly: GCF_009829125.3. Lineage (NCBI taxonomy): Eukaryota > Metazoa > Chordata > Actinopteri > Gobiiformes > Gobiidae > Periophthalmus > Periophthalmus magnuspinnatus. Next base: position 4,826,144 of record NC_047138.1, read on the forward strand.
CGTTGACAGGGCCAGGGACAGATGCTAATGAAGGCAATAAGAGGTGAACATTTACCACAGGCCTCTACATTATTCAGCGCCAGTGTTTCATCTCCTGCTCCTGCTCTCGTTGGTCCCTTAAGTCCCTTGCCTGCAGGTTTGGTGATGTACTGGAAATCATTTTCTTCCTCCCATTACAGTTATCATCACCACGGATACTTGGAAAGCTTCCATTAATGCTAAATAGTACAAGGGAATTTGCAAGAGTTATTAGGTTGAATTATGCATGTGAACAGTGAACATACAGTGTTTTCATCGTCTACAACACATCATATGTAAAACGGGTTAATTTATACTTAAAATGATCCGCGGTGTTATGTGTTAGAAGCAGTGTTAGAATATAATGACGTAAAAGTAGTAAAGTACTGTATTTAAATCAAATTTTGGTGTCTGTACTTTACTTGAGTACATTTTTAAGTGGGTACTTTTTACCTTCACTTCACTACATTTGAGAGTAGTTTCTGTACTTTCTACTCCACTGCATTTTTGAACAGGACAGAAAATTTAAAGTATTTTTTATGATTGTTTAAGACCTAAGGCTGAGGATTTATTTTTAACGCACAGTTTGAGCAAAAAAAATATATACACATAAAAACAGGTAAGGAAAAAAAAAAAAAAAATGACTATTTCAGTTGTTTCTGTTGTACAAAATTCAGCACAAATCTTTATCAAAATCATTATATTTGAAGATTTATTAAATCTCAAAATGTGTGCAAAGTACTTTTTACTTATTTTTAAATGGATACTTTAGTACTTTGACTTCAGCTGATTTTTTCATGTTATACTTTTACTTGACTATTTTTTGCTCTGGTATCTGTTATTTTACTTAATTTACAAAAAGTACTGCTTCCACCACTGGTTAGAGGACAGAAAGAAAGTAGAAAGTAAAGATTCTACCCCACTAATATGAAAGTAAAGTGATTCAACTGCACCATTATCTTTGCTGTATTTTACCTCCTAAAGAACTTTAAAAAAAAAAATTAAAAAAAAAAGTGTTGCCCATCAGCACAACAGCAGTATATGTTATGTTGGTATCATATAATCTTGGCGTCTGAATGCCGTCAGAACTGTTCCATAAGATTTCCAGAGATCTGAGCCCTCTCTTTAATGAATCATTTCGTCCACTCGCACCCTGTTATTGTGTACGTGGTAGTATTTGATTTCTCACATCCACATAACTGCTATGAAACCAGTGCAACCGAAGCACCTGTGTAATGGGGAAGGCGCTCACTTGTTAGCGGCGACATTTACCAGTTGACTTCTCATTTGTAGCTCATTCATTTCCAGCTATTGACTGTTTGTACAATACCGAAGCATGTTAGTGACAAAAGCCCTGCATCAGCATTTGGGAGCGGGTGTGAGGAAGAGGAGGATTATGGGATTTTCGTCCTTCAAAGAGCCGCCCTCCAGTCAAAGAAATAACATTCAGTCTTTGATTTTCTCCAGAGAAATATATGCATGAGCAGGACCTTGAAACTACAAGAAGACTAATGTAGTGTGTCACATGCAAATCATGCAGTAATAGCGGTCGATAAGGCAGTGCATTTAAGAAGATTAGTGCTTTATAAGGTGTAATTAAAACCAGAGTCATAGGAAAGTGAGGCAACATTTATTTCATAAGTACTTTTTTTTTCTTTGTGGCATTTTAAAGGATCCATATAATGGAATCCTCAAATCTCAGTGGGAGAGAACACCTGCTCTTTGCCTGTGGTATTTATAGTCTATACATTTGCCATTTAAATATCAAATTCAGGTCATGCCAGTGCTGCACATTGTAAGGGCAGACGCACGCTTCAACTGCAGAAGGAATGTCTTGTATTTGCTTCTCATTGCTGAATTCCTTTGAGCTTGGAAATAGGTGCAAAGAAAATGTCACATAATTATAAAAAACAAAATTTAAACCACATTTTTCTAAGATACTGATTGTGCAGATGTGCAAAATTGATGATGAAGTGAAACTAATACTATATACCAACAACGTTTTACTGTTCGTGTGCTAGCAGGCTATAAAGTTTGTCCACTCCAGCTTTACGTTGCCTGCAGTTTTATTAATTTACAAGCTGATGTAATTCTTCCCCGGTTGATCGATTTGTCTATAATATGCTTAGATGCATTATTGCACACATCACACATCGGTGATTTATACAAATGTTCCGCTGTGTCCTTCTATCCGATGGTCAGATATACGGGTTAGCCTTACTGGTGCTGTTGTATTTTTATATCTATTTCCCAATGACAGCCCCATGCCTTTGATTTATTGTCAGCAAAAGGCAGCCTCTTGCATCTCCATTATGCAGATAAGAAGCTGTAACGGTATCTCTGGCAGCCTCTGCATACATTCGGTCACATATTCATAAAATGCATGTGGCAATATATATGTTGGATGCCTGAGAGCAGCTTGTATGTGCGCAATGGGGCATTGTCAGCAAAGATAAAACAGCATTCCCTCCTCCTATCTATCCTAACCTGCATAGAAATACACCGGTGTAATGGTATAATCCATCGTCCATGGCAATAACTTACAAAGCATTCTCAAAAAATAACCGTGCATCTCTGCGTTCACTCGCCTCCGTGTGATGTGTTTGAGGACTGTAGGTCATATTAGTGCTGGAGGTGGCAGAGGGCTAAGCAATGCCAATGTGCTGACGGAAGGGATAGGGTTTGACTTTGGGCCAGTGCTCTGGTCTGCCTGTGCGCCTGTCTGTCCCTCTCACTGGACACACTATAATGAGATTGCCAGGGCTCTAAGGTGGATTTACTGGAGCACTACTCCCCCTAGGGCCTTCTCAGAGAAATTGGTTCCTTCTCATTTCATTCACCCGTTTTTCCAAATGACTCTGTACTTGCTCTTCATACTAGTTACATTCTTTTCAGCTTCATGTTTTATAATACTCTAGGAAATATTTGGTAAACATGGTAATTTGGCCCATTTTAGTCATCTTTTTAATAGTAAAATTTGACTTTTGCAGATATGATGTGCATTATCTTAAATATATTCTGTCAATATAATCACTAACTCTTCCTAAACATTGATGTGAACTCAAAATGTGGCTTGTTGCTTATGTAGAGCTTTTGCGTCCAGCTTCGAATAACATGTACTATATTTCTTATCTTCAGAGCGCTCATGTTTATTGAGATGGGTTTTCGCTGGTTATGGTATCTCGTATAGCCCTGGGAACACGCACATCGCACTGCCACACGGAATGCTATCTATGCTCTGCTAAACCAACAGTCCAGCACCTCTTCCATACTTGCTCTGTCAACATCCACACAAGGTCAGAGCACGGGCCTGACTGACAAAACCGTTTTTTTCCCCCCTCCTCTCTGTGTGCAAAACTGCCACAGAGACGATGATTCTGTCGTACTTGTTGTTGACACAAATGATGGGGTCCTGCCGTCCAAGCGTCCCAGCTGTGCACACGAGGCTGAATGAGGCCAATCCAAATGCACAAGCTTCAACTTCTAGGCTTGGAGCTTATTTTGGAAGCACTGTCTCATCCATTGCGCTCACAAAAGCCCCCCCACTAGACCTAAGTGAGGAAGTAGAAAGGGACCGTTTATATATAAAAAGATTCTGTGATTTGTCTGCCAACTCTGCTTTGGCAGACACTTTTCTATCCATCACACAAAGCTTATTTTGGTCTCTGAAAACTGGGAAAAACATTAAAATTAAGGTGACATTTTACTGAACCCAAACTATTCCTTATGAAAAAACAAACAGCTTTCATGATTGTACTGGATATGATTCAGGCTTAGAAACTTAACCCTAAAATCAACTTCTAACCGTAACTCCAATTAAGTCATTACTAAGTCTGAATCATGCCTGTTGAACTATTTTTTCATCATGACCACCAATTTTAAAGTCAGTTTTGTAAGTAAATTGTTTGTCATGCTATGCTTTGTGAATTTTTGGCCTACATTAACTTTAATTTAGCCTCAAAACAACGTATCAAATTACTATTTACCTAAACGCTGATCTGAACCCGCAACGAAATATCCCACGATCTATTTTTCCTTCCCTAAACTTGCCATAAGAAATACACACGCATTATAATCTGTATTTATTATTGCACCGTGAGTTAATAGCATTTTCCACTTTGCCAGTGTCTCAACCCTTTCCTATTTTTATCCGAACCTTTGCATTTCAAATCAAGTGTTGAAGCGGTGGGCAGCAGGAGTGAGTGGGTGGTATAAGAAGGAGGTGCAGAGCTCTTATCAGGCCTGCTCCTCTGTTTTGCCTTAGGCCTTTGCTGAATGTTGGAGCACTGATTATAGAGGTTAGGCTCAGGAGCAAAGGGGAAGCGCTGGGCATATGTCTAAAGAGCAGCCAACCACCAACCCTGGATTAAAACGCATGAGTGGAAGCAGCCAACACAACATCACAACAGGGCTGCGAAGTCTGTTTTCACGTTGACATTGAAATTAGCTTTTAAGGTGAAAGGTACAACAAATACTATATTCCAAAAAAAATAATGTAATGGGCGGCATTTTCTGCTGATTAATTATGTATGTGCTTTATGCTGCATGAATCTGGGTTTGCCATTTGAGAGATGTTATAGCCACAATCTCTAAAACTAACTGAGCAATTTCTCTGCACAGTTTAAACTTGAGCTACAAATTGTTATAAAAACTGACTTTGTGGCAGTTGCAGCGTCCTAAGATTAAGTCCTAACGCCGCTAAGTTGCTGAACATTGTCCCTGTCACCTCCATTTCACGTCTTTGTTGCGCTATAAAAAAAAAAAAACTAAAAAAACTGCAGGCCAAAAATAAACTTGTAATTGTGAATTATAAATGGACCAAAATGTCAATGTATTAAGTTTTTCCCAACAACATACCTGGAGTTGTATTTTACATCACGTTATCTTGGCTCTTGATCTTCTTCCAAGCGACGCAATTTTTTCCAAGATTGTGACGTCATAGGAGGACAATCCTTGACAAAACAGATGACTCATTGACCGATTCGCCATATGCTGTACAGGCCTATTTTAGTTTTGGGTGTAGTCTGGACAAAAATGATGGAAAGGCTGTAGTGACTGTGGTGAAGCCCTCTCCTCTGAGTCCTTGCGTCAGCACTGACTCACTGCTCTCAGGGCTCACAGCTAAAACATCTCCACTCTGCTGGGACGGGTGCGGGCCTGTCTGAGGAAGGACCATTGACCCAGAAGGGTGGAGTGAGACTGAGAGGTTCAAGAGTTACACCGCTTCTCAGAAATGTTCTTATTTTCAGTCAAATCCACTTTGAGAACAGCTTAATTAATTAGATTCCAATAGAAACGCAAAACAAATCCTTTCCTAAGACAATATTTTGCTTTCCAAATCTAAACTCAGACAATACCAGGCCTTAAATCTTGGCTAAAATGGTCAATTGATACTGAACCAGGTCTAAAATGATTCTAAACCATGAATTAGGTCGTTCAAACAACTGTCCGAGTGAGAATCAACTGTATTTACATGTAAAGCTAACTTTCCAGGAGCTACAACGTATTCTTATTGTGAAATTAAATTTAATCCCGGTAGTAAAGTTTAATGCTTTTAGAGCCCGGAATATTTGTCAGATTTGAGCGTAAGCTTAGCTGCTCAGGTCTTGTACAGCACCAGGTGTAAGCCGCTCTATCCATATCTCCTTCAGCTTCCAGCAAACCCCAGTGACGCCTCTGGCTAATTCCACTCCAAACCCCACCAGGACGTCCCGCATCCTCCAATAAATGAGCCGGGCTTCTCCCCCCACCGAGAGAGGCCCTGACAGTCTGGCCACCTCCCAAAGTCACACACAGTGAATTATTGCTATTTCGACTTCAGCAGCACAGTGCTTTTAACTGAGTGGGCTGGCTTTTTCATTTGGTGTGTGCGCTAATAGGATTGTATCATGCAATTGCAACAGCTCCCTCATTTCTATTTGCGAGGTGATGAAATTCAAGCAGGGGTAATTTGGAAAGTTTTCTAAATATAGCCGAGAGCAAGATATTTCTGTAGTTCTAGGTATGCTGTTGTTGTCCAGTAATCTTGTAAGAGCGTGCAAACTAAAGTAAATCACTTCTATTGTTAAGTAAATACTGTTATGATTTTTATTTGGGGTGATGCAAAATAAGTGTTCGGTAGAATGTCCTTAGTAGTTGTAAGTCATGTGTAACCAACTTGACGGTGTAATGCAGGGACGTCAAACACATTTTCACCGATCATAAAATGGTCACTCTCAAAGGGCCACATGTAAAATAAATGCAACTACTTTTTTAATTTGTTCATTAACTGTCTCTGTATTTATTTCTTATTTGAGTTACAAATACTGCATATACATTTCCATAGATGTAAAAACATGGCTGTATAACTGTATCTCGTGATAAACTGACATTTTAAGACAGTCAAACCTTTTAATTTATCTTGTTGTGGGCCACATAAAAAGACGTGGGGGGCCACATTTAGCCCGGGGGCCTTGAGTTTGACACATGTGGTCTAATGGATGCAAAAACATCCATCATCCTTTTGTTGTACTTTATACCGCTTTAATTTTCAACAGAGTAAACAAATGTCTGAATTAGCTGAAACGTTATTGCTTTGTTAAATTGAATCGAACTTCGGGTTAAATTTGAAGCGCTCGGTGAGTTGAATATGTTATGCACTACTACCCAGAGATGCATGATGTGAAAGTCCCTGTCAAAAAGGGTTAATGATGATGTATAGCTTTGATCTCCTATATGTCAATGTACAAAGCACCGCCCTCGTGTTGTGAGTGACAAATCAAAGCTACTGTCAGATCCCTATTGTGCATTCAGGGTCGTACCTCCTCCCCAAGTCCCACTGTCTTCTATCAACCACTGTTTTTGCATCCAATCTGCAGCATCTGCTTCTTGTCTAAAGTTTTGAATTGAGTCAGCGTCCCGGCCTGACATGTCTCCCACTCTTTCTGTCTCCTCTCTGTGCAGTGCTATTGTGCTCGCTGTCAGCGGACGCCCAGATAGAGATGAAGAAGGTCGTCGGGGACAACGCCACCTTACCGTGTCACCATCAGTTGCCATCATCCAACTCTCTCGACATTGAGTGGCTGCTGCAGAAACCCAACTCCAAGCAAAAAGTGGTAAGAGTTGATTCAACCCCGAGGCATAACAATAAAGATCTTGTACCTGACTTATTTTTTCTAGTTCAGGTAAATGCTCATAACGCTGCAGCTCGTTGTTGTTGACCTAACCATTTACATGACCAGTAAATCAGTTAATAAAGCAGTAAAGCAGTTAATCCAGCAATAAGATCTGATTATGTGTGTTTACCTGCCCAAGAGAAAGCTAGCGGCATGTGTCAGTTAATCAATAGATTTTTAGACAAACTGTTGCATTTGGAATAAAATTATCATCTTTAAAAGGCCCATATAACACTGTTTTCTTATCTATGTCATAATTTTGTTGCCTCATCAAAAAATAGACAGAGTTTAACACAAAAACTCTGAATATTTTGGCTGTGTTCTCTCCAACTGAAAACACTCTCTACTGAACAAAAGGTGCAAGGTTGCAAGCTGTTTCATGACATCACAAGGTGAAACAGAGCATTTTGAGCTTTGGAGATGTAGACAGACTAATAATAAGAGGTTACTCAAACAAGTGTGAAACAAAACACAACACAACAGGTATGTTTTTGAACAGGTAACAGCATCATAACATTATCGTAAGAGTTAGTTTTGCGTGACATAGAGCATCTAACATCTCATTTTTGTGTTTAAGTTTGCCCTTTTTCCTTATAAACCTAAGCAACAACAATTAGTAGTAAATCAGATTACTCACATCAGATATAGCTGTTTAAATGTCATTAAAATAATACAATAATTTAACTCTGATGTGCATGCAAACGTAGTTAGAGTAATAAAATGACATTGCTAGAGGTGCGTAGTAGTTCTGAATGAAAAGCATGAAAACACAGTGCATTGTAGTTTATGGAGTTGTGGATAAGCAGGGTTGAAATGGTTGAATTTGTTCCCACGTTTCAATCACGACACAGTCTAAAAACATCACAGAAATCACAAAGCCCAACATACTGAAAAGAGACACTTGTCACATCCGCCACGGCCTTGGACTCAAAGTTACTCGTACTCTGACCTCTACCAGAAAACCCAAAGTGAAGGAGAGTGCTCTGAGCTAAAACATATTTCAGGCTCTAAAAATACTGCCTGTCTTAAACCCACGATGTCAGGTAAGGAGTGGGCTATTTTTAGACTGATTTCTGTCAGACAGCGTTTCCCAGCGGAGCGGCCGCCATGCTGTGGGCTCAGTTCTCCACTTTCATTAAGAATTGAAAAGACATTGTTGTGTAGTGTGAAGAGGATTTGTGCTTTTTTCTGTCTCATCCAGAGTTGTTTTGTTGATGTCTATTTAATCTAATTTGGAAATATTTAAGTATAGTTTGGAGAATGTGTGACTCTAAATGACCCTCTGTGAGTGAATATTGCTTAGGAGTACTCGTGGTGGTAGTAGTAGTAGTAAGTTGTTGTTGTAGTAATAGTAGTAGTTGGCCTGTCATGATAGCTCATTTTTAAGTGCAATATAACGCTAAATATATAAAGTAGAATTATCTTCAAAAAAATATTCTAAATGTACAATATTGTTAAAAAAAAAAAAAAAACAGGAACGGCAATAAATAGTAGATTAAAACAGTTTAATGAGCCACAGAAGTTATTTACCCGTCCACAGCTCAAATCTAATCATAGGAACAGGAAAATTTGCAAAACATTCCCAATTAGTACTAAGAAAAAGTCTCTGCGATAATTGTTATGACATGTTCTTGAGTCTTCTTCCTTCATAATCATGTCTGTTGGACCCTTTGGATGTGATTGGAGGATTGTTTTCCAGCCTGGCCAATCAAGGGCCCCACCTTCAGCTGCCTCCCAAGTACTCAAGAAGATTGTGGACACCTGTTTGGGGCTGCTGGCCTGGAGTGGCCAGTTTGCCAATCTGCACGTGTCTCTTTTGTTCAAGTCAGTACAGGGGTAGTGACTTTTTTTGTGATGAGACACTTCATCATCAGTACTGACTCTGTTTGTTTGTTCGTAAGATTTTGTTATTGAGAAATTTGTGTTTTAATTAATTTTACCTTTGTTTATATGTGTTTAGTCCCTTTTTGTTTAGTTTACCCTTACCATTTCTGTTATTTAAATAACTTCTTATTTTACCATTTTCTCGGTTTCATTTTGTTACTGCCCCGTCCCCACTCGAGCTGCGTCGTAACAGTTCCTTCTAACGTATATTGAACAATATGGTATTTATCTTGACAGGTCTAAGTAGTAGTAGTAGCAGCACCAGTAGTAATAGTAGTATTGATTGCTTTAGCAGAAGTAATAGTAGTTCAATATTTTTTCTTCCCAAGGTGTGTGCTAGTACTAGTAGGAGTAGTGGAAACCTATTAGTAGTAGTTGTACTTCTATAGTAACCACAATAGTTTTCTGTTCAGTGTATTTCTTCTTATTTTCCCCCTTTTAGGATTTGCTTGTTCTTGTCATGTTAATCACAGTGGACTTGGAGCCACTCTGCTCTAGCAATATAGGAAGCACTGTGTTACGCAATTGATTTAAACTGTCTTGTTGGGCATAGATCAGTTCAAAGCAGGCAGTACACAGGCGATGCTTACTGTTGTAAACCCCCATATCTATTACATTTGACTGCTTTTAAATCATTGCCTTTTTCCATCCATTTGAACACAGCGTCAGATAGCAGCCCGAGCATGAAGGCACAAGAAAGAGATTTCCTGTGTGCTGGCTCTCATTCGTCGGTGCAGCGATTGTTTTAGAGCTCAGACAATGGTTACAGTGGGAAAAGAAGGGAGCAGAGAGTGCACAGAGGAGGAAGGAGGGTCTCGGTTTGAATGAAAGCAGAAAACAAGTGTCTTCCATGCTTTGATGATTCCGAGGAAGGCTGCCACATTGTGATGAATATTTAACAGGAAGATAACATTGAAGACGCAATTAATTAAAGTCAAACATCTGAAAATTTGATCAGGGGAGAGAATGTTTCCGTAGCCCAATAAATAAATGATTCTTTTGTTCTGCAGGATAGCCATTTCAGGGAAAGAAACCACTGTAAACATGTAGCTTTTATGTTAGCAAGTCCGCACGCTATGTTGCATGGCATAAGAAAACATACACATTTATCTTGAAGTCTGAAGGTTGTTTTCAGCTTTTCAAAATGCTCATATATGTTTACATTCTTAAGAAACAATACAATCAAGGCAGGAAGTAGATATTTAACTAGTTCCTATGAATTTGAGCATGGGTGTCCAAACTTGAGAGCTGCATCTTGAAACATATTGGAAGCGGAGGGCCACAGTCAATACTCTGAGTTCTGTTGGGTGCATTTGACATAGTTCGGACGCCACCACCATACCTTTTAATTAAGCTTGGAACGTGAATTTTATGTCTGTTTCACAATGAAATGTGATATTATTGAGGTTATAGTACTAGAAATTCTTAAATTGCTGAGAAAACATCTGTATGATCAATTGGGCCAGGTCAGCAGAAGGTCTGAGGGCCAAATTAAAATGGTCTGAGGGCCGCATTTTGCCCTCGGGCCGTAGTTTGGACACCCCTGCTTTAGAGCGTTTGAAGTCAGTCCCTCACCTTTAAGAATGACATGAGCATATTGCCGTTCATTACATTTACATTACTAAAGCGCATGTTAAAGTGGATATATTTAAAGTGCAAGTCATATTTGTTGGCTATAATGCTACAGTACAGATATAATTTTGTACCATGAGACCGGAAAATGATGTTTAAATAAAACTCCACTTTATTACACCTGGGTTGCTGCCGTAGTGTCATTAGAGGCGTATATTTAGCTTGGCTCATATACGCAGAATAAAGCAAATAGCTTCCCTCAGGTTGTTGCACAAAAACACTCTTGATGTACTCTCTTTAACTAACAGCCTCTTCCTCATCAGTCTTTAGTACAGACCTGTAAACATATTTATCTGCCTAACACTGTAGCGTCTTCGCCAGTGGGCAGCTCAAATGTGCACAGTTTGTTACCTCTGTATGTTTCTCTATATTCCCCTGCGGCTCTCACTCCTGTGCTGTCTGTTTGGTTTTGCGGTGACTGTATTTTACATGTTTGAGCGGAGGCGTGTGCAGTTGTATGTTTGTGTATGGATGTGAGTGTAAGTGGCCATTCGTCACCTGTGATCCCGGCAGGTGTCCCGCGCTCGGCAGGTGCTGGCAGGCGCTGATGCACTGTGGCAGAGGCGTTTAGCAGTGCACATGTGCAGACCCTCCACCGCCCGCAGTACAGGCCTTATGACAGCTGCGCCCGCTACTGTGTGTACGCCAGAGACACAAAGTGGAGATAGAATAGCTTTTTCTAAACATTTTTGAATATTAGATGAGGAAACAGTATAAACCCCTATTCGTCCTGCAGTGTTCAAATCTAGAGAAAGTTTTTTGAAATATGCATGAAAAACAGTGTCCAAGAGACTCTGAAACCTTCTATACATATGAGGGAAGAATGCTATGGTAAATGCATTATTGTTTCTATTGTATTGAAATACAGTGGTCCAAGGTTTATCGTTAACAATAGGCGAAATCCACGAAGTATCAGCTTTATTTTATAATTATTCTATATGTTTTGCAGCTGTAAAACCCCTCACTACACACTTTTCTCACACAGGCATTAACATTTTCTCACATTTCTCTCTTTAATTAATTAATAGTGACTCACGTGTATTTCACAGTTCCTCTGAATGTGCCTCTTTGTCCAAGCGCCGCTCCGCTGTAGTTTTGATCGAACATTTATGTAAATTTGTCTGAACACATTCTGTGCTGTACAGGAAACACGACACGGAGGAGACTGATGGACAATGGTCTACAGTCCAACAGCCAATCAGGATGCAGAACACAACGCACGTTCAGACGCTGTAAAAAATCATGTAAAACTGCGCCAAAAAATCCACGAAAAAGCAAGAATAACATGCATTTTAGAAAGTTGTTTGATTTCTAAAAAAACAAACAAACAAAAAACAATAGAGACAGAATAAAAAAAAGATTGCTAAGAACATAATGATATCTAAAAACATACCATTTGTGATTTGCAAATTCCATTCAAATTGTGACTTTATGGAGGCATGTGACACTGTAATATATTGTAGCCTATACATTTTACTAGATCCTCCATGTATTTCCACTGCATATATTTCTTATTGTTACATAAGTGCTATTTAAATGCCTTAAGAACGTGAACATATGAGATCTGAACACCTCAAATTCTATGCTAAAATCCTGCTGGTTATGTAATGTGAAGAGTGAAGGCATATTATGTTAAACAAACTTTGACAAGTAATATAGATTAAACATCAAAGAGGAACAGGGGTATTTTCTGAACATGGGGAAATGTATATGCACAGTGGGCCCTTAAGCATTACTGAGCCATTCCTTAAGAATTACTTCTACTACGTGAGTTCCAGGGAGGCTCTTGAATCTTTTATCTACAAAATTGATTTCGATTTGGTCAATTTGACAGTAGCGCTAGTGGAAAGGCCATAAGAGCTCTCACAGATAATCAGCTAAATGAACACTGGCAGCACACAGGCATTACAGCAAATGCACTCATTTTTCAAGTGTGATTTTCCCAACTATAATTGAAAAGTGGATGTTAACATGATTACACTAGTATTGGTATTTTGTACTTTTTAAATATGCTTCTTAAACACTGCATGCTTGATTTGATACTTTGTAATGAGTTCTCAGCTCGGTGAATTACTCCGAGAAGTTAACGAGACGCCATGCATATTTTTCTTGAACATCGTGTCCTATTTTGCAAATTCATCAATTAGTGAGATAACTTCTGTTGAATGTTTATTATGCTGAATTTCTCAACTACACCTGCCAAGTTACAGGTCAGATCTGTAGAGAGGCGACCCCGCTCTGTAATAACGCATGTTTTTCCAAGGTATTTTTGACAAATACAAACACGTGTAATTGAATAAACATAAGATAAATAAGTTTAATGTCATATAGTGGGACAAAGCTCCAAAATATTCCATGTAAAACAATATTTTCTCTCAAATTGTGTCATTTTTTTGTTTGTTTGCATCCAGATCATCACGTTCTTTGGAGGAGAAATATACACAAACGAGGAGTACAGCCGTCTGTCCTTTGCGGGGGAGTATTTGGGAGGAGACGCCTCTCTGCTCATCAGTGACCTGCTGCTCAGTGACTCTGGAGAGTACAACTGTAAAGTCAAGACCGGAGGGAAGTACCACTGGAGCCAAATCAACCTCATTGTACTGGGTGAGCCACATTCAGACTGACACTATGAGGAATAATAAATGACAAATGTTTTCAGGATTCAGCTAAGTATAGACCAAAATGTGAAATGGCAAAATGACAACAACATGATCTAACTTTTCTGGAACATCTCCTCAGGGCCAGTCACTGTTGCATGTTTATGTTTTCAAAAATATTAGTCAAATTAAATCTAGGCTGGACTTGTGGATTATGAAACTGCAAAAATAGACTTTCTTACACAGTTTAGGTAGTGTCATGTTGTCATTTTGGTACAAATGGGAAAAAAAATCTGCTATTTGCTCACGTGATGTGCAGGAATTCATGGCTTTATTGTGACGACATTCACAGCCAGTGTCTTCTCCCATGACAGGGGACTTGTTTCTTTTATTAAGTTGTTTTAGTTGAATATAAAAGATTTCAAATGTGCAAATTATAACATAATGATCCACGGGTGTCATAACTATATAGCAGTCTGAAGTACAGTGAAATGGAACCACAAAGAGGTTCCAGGAATGATACTAGGCAGCCATGTTTATTATTTTACAAAGAAAACTGATTTTTACATATGTATGCGTGCATAATGTAACCCGCACACACTTTGAGCAAGGCCCTAATCACTGGATCATTAGCCCGGCACATTTCCTCTGTCATGCTGACTGATCTAATGATTCAATTTGATTCAGACATTGTGATTTGATTTCACTCATACTGTTTGGGTCCTCTCTGATTGGTTTTGTTGATGAGGTGAGACCAGAAGCATTTGAGTGGGCACAGTACAAATTGATTAAGTTGAAAGAAGTTCATGTCCCCGTGTTGCCTGCGTCACTCTCTTACTCCCTCATTTTATGGCTGTTATTATATTAGCAAACACATTATTTGTTCCATTAACTAAATGCATTGCAGCATGTGCTCACACTTGTCCTGGTTTTAACTCAGTTTAGTCCTGATGTAGACTTGGTTTGGACCTTTTAGATGTGTGTGAATGTTTGAAGTTACCCATAATCCTGCTTTAACCCTTTTTAAATGTGTAATATTTTTATAAATTGTTCTGTGAATCCAGTTTCTTTTGTCACAATATGTATATAATGGTACATATATGACATTTCTGCTAATACCACACAGCCCTACTTTCGGATACATTCTGAAATCAAATTTACTTGGGAATGACATTGAAACTCTGTCAACTATCATTAGTCAGTGGTTAAGCTACTTAGAGAGTGTATTCATATTGAAAGTCAGTTCTTGTTAAACTTATCCTGTTTCGGTCCCTGCAATGTCATCACTGGAAAATGTACTCAATTTTTCTTTGTCTCTGGGATTGTTATTATACGGCTTAGCTTTTTCTGCTTATTCATGCCCCCCGCCCCACAGACAGTGAAGGACAGACAGCCAAGGAGGAAGTGACAAATATGGTCTTGAAGTCTGGTGGGAGGAGCTTCATCATGTCAGTGTCATAAAAGCAGACGATTTATTAAAACATCATGGAGGATTAGTCCAACGCAGAGTTATTGGTTTTCTAATAGAACAGTGTGCTAATCCACTGGCCTCCTCTGACTTCTATAAAGACATTTTCACTGAGTTAGTGGCTTCATTTTTACAAATTGCCCTCAGCTTTGTGGTGACACTTTCGATTTTTGAAAGAGAACAACATTACTATTTTTTTTTTCTTCCTCTCGCTCCCCACGCTTAGATAATAGCTTGGCAGCCAAACTGGTCTGGCACAAGATGCAGTGTATGTATTTGTATTCATGCCAAGGACTGTGCATATGAGACAGCCATGTTTGTGTGCTACTTTATACATTTCATCTGCTGTTTATCCTAACAGAATTATATTGTAAATAGAATCACACAATGTGATTCAGACTAAATTAGATGTTTGTTTTTGTTTTCTTGCACAATAATCTTTTTAACAATAGTTAAAGTGATTTCATTTGCTCAAGTTATTATCTACATACACACATTTTTCACATGCAAAGAGGGGAGTAGGAGTGTTAGTGATGAAAATGGAAATCATTGCCAAATTAGTTATGGAGTTGCCAGTGTAGCCAGCAGTAAAACATTATGATAATGGTGCCTTAATGAGTAATAGTAGTAGTAATAGTGTCACACACCTGCACCTATTTTTAATGTTTGTTTTTCTCTTTGTAATGTATTTTAAACACGACAGCTATGAAAAAGAGAGCCCAAGTGCTCTCATTGGGTTCCCCTGTATAAATAAAGATAAATAAATAAAATAGTTGTACAGTTGTTTTTACATAAAAAGTACTTTTTACTGGATTGTGAATGTGATTTTGACAAAGCTTGGTCTGCCATGTGACACAGACATATTGTGCATCTATTAAAAATCACATCATGTGATGTTGTTTATTTATGTTTTTTTCTGTTTGTATGGAGCTATAGTGAATCTTTATATTCCTGTGATATTTTCTCCATTTGTATGCAGTGACTGTAGAGTGATAGTGAGCAGGCAGGAGAACAGTAGGCTGTATACATACAGAGCCTGGAGCTACTGGACAAAACCTCTGACCTGTGCAGAGCATATCACCAGCAGCATCCACCAGCAGCTTTGAGGTCACATTGATCCATTCCCTCTGGAGCGCTGTGGTTCTGTGCTGCACGAGCTGTGACTGCAGCGAGCTCATCAGAGCCTTTTGTGGTTAAAGCAAGCACATGATGAAGACAAAATAGTCTGTTTGCTTATACAATTTAATTAACCAGACGAAGAGACAAGCCATATGGTAACACCACTATAAAAACATTATTCACTTCAGAAGAACTTGGAGCGGTGTAAATAACATTGATTATTGTCATTTGATGAGTGTTTTAATTAGAATAGAGTAGGGACTACTCAGATAATGCCTTTCTCTTACAGCAACCAGAAAAATGAAAAGCCATAGCATTGCTTTATGAAAATATATTATACTGTATAACTTTACATCCTCATGTTAAAAAGTCTTTATTTTGTTACAGTGAAGCCCTCAAAGCCCAAATGCTGGATGGATGGCAAACTCCTGGAGGGCAGTGATGTCAAACTGGGCTGCAAGTCCAGCGACGGTTCAGATCCCATCAGCTACAAGTGGGAGCGAGTCCTGGACAAAGGCAAGAGTCTGGGAAAGCTGCCAAACCTGGCTCTGATAGGTAAGCAAAAGCAATATCTGTGCACTACATGCTGATTCACCATTCAAAACGTCCAGATTTATCCACTAACAAGATTTATTACACTGAGAGTTTTTTAGAGGCTGTGTTTGTCTGACAAATGATCGTACTAGGCTTTCTTTACTTTTGCATAATTTTCCAAACATTTTCCCTTCCCAGTACAGCTGGTCCCCAAGCTGCTTTACTTGGATAATTAGTTACAATGCTTTCCTAAAGGGCACAAACACGGACTCTTAATGTCCCAATTAGACCCGATTTTGCACGCATCCCTTATCTTCACCACACTTAGGCAGCACACCCATCACAAACATAATACCAACACCCGAAGAAGACTCTCTGCAAACCTAAAAAATATATAACTTTGATCTTTAGCGGCGGTTTGCCAAAATGATAAATAACACCAAGCTAAAAACTATATAGAAAACTAGAGCTGAGTAGATATTTCCCGATTATTAAGAGTCCACACTCAATCTTCTGCTTTTTCTTCACCGTGCCACAAAATTGCAAATACAAAATGCAATAACTCTAAAACTATGTTCTTTTTCTTGAAGTTGGGATCTTTGGCCCTGATTTAGTTGGTTGATTAGCAAAAGTAAACAAACACATTTCCACACCCGTTAGCCTACTGCCCTTTTCTTACCACATAAAAGTAGAATTGCTTAATCGAGTCTTGTAATCTGCCTGACGATTGAATTTAAAATCAGTGTCTATTAAAATATTTCATGAACGTAAAAGTACGAGTAAAAATCTATATTATGCTGTAATGGAGTTGTGGATTTCAACACATTTTTAGACAAAAAGTGTGTTTGCTGTAGCCCTGAGGCAGACTTCATTCACACAGCGTGCATCCTGGCATTTGTCTTGGATCATAACCGTCTCTAAACAGCCTTCGGGACACAAATGTAACTATGGGGCAAGTGCATTTCTGGTAAGCACCGCAAATCGCTCCAGGCTCTGAATCTCTGTCTCTTGTTCACACTTAATCCACAATGGCATGAGCCCGGACCGAAATTCAATTTAATGACCTCAACCAAACAACACCTGTTCAGTTTAATTAGTTTTCATTGGACGATCACCCGCGACATCCGCACGCATTATTCAGAGGCCTGCTGAAAGGTAATACAATATGTTTATCATCCGTGAGATTGATTATAGATCCATCAGAGGGGCACTGTCGGCCATATTTTGTTATTGCTGTCTATGGGCATTCATCGCAAGATAAAGTGTTTTCTCTTCCCTCTAACCTTATGTAGACTCTGAAGTAGACATGTCCAAAGTCTGGCCCGGGGCGGTTATGACAAGATAATACATGGCCTTTGAGTTCCATAACAAATAAGCATTCCCATAAGACAGCACGCAGCTTAGTCAATACAATCACTCATATTCTGCGCATTCACGACACGTCTATTCCTCTAATACAGACGGTAATGTGGCTGTTTAGAGACAAGAGGCTGGTGATGCCAAAAACTGCAGGTCTATACATCATAATATTGTTACAAACAGCCTAATTATTACAAAATGATGTTCAAAAACTAAGTAAGATGAAGCGGTAAGGTGGTAGTTATTGCAAATTTTAGCTTAAAATTACCAGAGAAAATGATTTATTGTTCATGAAAGAGAAAATGTGGTTGTTAATAAGTTTGCTTGTTTTTTCCAGATCTAAAAAATCCTGAGATCGTCACTTTGAGAAACCTGACTATGGACAGCACAGGTGTCTACAGGTGCACAGCCAGCAATGACGTGGGCGAGGAGAGCTGCACCGTGGAGGTCACCATGCAACGTGAGTGTCTGAGGGAGAGAGGTGGGAGCGGGGAGGAGAGGCAGGAGGGAGAGGGGGAGAAAGGGGGTGGGACAGGGGGGTCGACCTTGCTGTAGTCGCCTCATACACAGCTGACACTCTGATTGATGGTTATTGTTTCAAACTCCAGCTGGAAATACATTTATTCTGCCCTGTGCCTTTTTCACTTCTCCACTCAGAGTTATGTTTAAACACCAGGGACTGCACCAAACGAGAGGGCAGAGGTGGCGACCAGTGTCCACTAGGTTATGTATTACTGACTCACTAACAGGTTTTATGATTGATTCAGAACAGGGAATTGATATGGAGGGACGGAGACATTTTTGGGTCCCCAGGTGAATTATATTAGGGATTATGGATTATTATTCAAATCTTTATGTGGCATTAGGTGTGCACTTCTTTTCTTAGGTGCAGCTCTAGATTTCTTTTGTTTGGAGCATGTTTGTGTGTGTGGTGCAGTGATGTGGCTTGCACTGTGGATTTGGGCATCTTGATTGAGATTCTGAGCTGGAGCAGGGATTGACCACCAGTCCACCCGAGCCCTCCCTGTCCTTCTGCTGGCTGTGAGCACAGGCACATCCAGTCCAACAAGGACATAGCCGCTAAAGGCCCTAGACTCTAAAGGACCCACACTCTAAAAGATCCAGACCAGGACCTGTTGCTTTGTCCGCTGATTTTTCTTTGTTTAAGCAAAGCTACCTCTTCTTCTCTAACACTCGTCTGGTGTGACTGGTGCCATCTCTAGTGCACTGTGGGTGCATTCAGGTGCCTCACCAAAATGCCCCATACATGACAATTAAGATGTTTTAAGCAAGAAAGGCTAATTCAATAGATTTTCCTTTTTTTCTTTAGACATAGACATTGATTTATTCCATTGGTTTGGTGAGTTAAGTTTTATTTTTGTGTGTTATATAACTTTTTAAAATATAATTTGCTACACTGCATCATAACCCCTGCACGGCTGGTTATTTTGCTTTAACATTTCTTTATTACTTGCATGGTTTGCAGTGTTTCCCATAACATATTTAGTGTCCATTCAGTTGGTCTGTTAAATTAGTTTTTATGGCAGCATAGAACTGCCAAATATGGACTAAATAAAACATCAGCAGTATCATTGTTTAATGTAATGTATCATGTAATTACATGCCACTATCTCAAAATTACATGATACTATCTTGAAAATGATGTGTATTAATGGAGGATCTATCCACTTTTGTGCATTTGTCTGGCAAGATATTGGCTATGCTACTGATGTTGGCATGACTTTTCTAACTCTTAGTAGTAGGACTACTGCTTGTGCTTAAATGGCAAGGCCGCATCACCAACAGTAAGATGAGCCCATGAGGGAGCACTGAAATGACCACGTCAGCGCTGTAAGCTTTCCGTGGTTCTCCTCAACATCCAAGTTTGTGGTTGAGTGAAATCAACTCTGAGTTTTGGGAGACAGATGACTTAGTCGCCCTCTTTACGCACAGATTACTTACCCATAGTCTACAGCTGTGCACACAGGAAGAAGCAGCTCTTAGTCATTCATAAAAGCCAACACCTTCAGTAAATAAATCATACATTTAATAGTACCTACTTAAGCAGCCTCTGTATCCTCATTCTGATCCAGCAGTCGTCTGATGCTCTTCTTGTGTCACTGCCTCGCAGTAATCTCTGCCCCTAGCGTAAATGTGAGCCGGACACTCGTGCCAAGTGGCAGCAGTAGGATGGAGTTCATGGCCAGATGTATAAACTGCACAGCCAACAATGGATGTTACATTTGAATGGATAGTGTAAATCAAAATTAGGGTGATTTCGCCTTGGTCCATGCTGGCGCCAGCAAAACGAACACCGGGCATTACACAGGGGCAAAGCCGCAGATAGGTGAAGGGCTCTGGGCGTGAGACTGTGGATAAGCTGTCTGCAGGCCAGGCTTCCCCTTTTGGAGGCCAAGTTGGGGATTGGGTTCAAACTTGCAGTGTGCACTCAAATCAAGCATGAATCAGGTGTTCTGACTAGCAGCCTCAGGGAGTGATCTCCACTCTTCCTCTGACCACTCAGCCTCAAAAAGGGGGAACCTAGCCTGCAGACAGCCTATCCACTCTTATGCCCGGAGCCCTTCACCTATTTACGCCTTTGCCTCTGCAAAAAATCATGGATCAACATCAGATTGGCTTAACTGGGATGTACACTATTCATCCAAATGTAACATCTATTGTAGCCTGTGCAGTTTATATTGGCATGAGTGTACGCCTCACTTTTATGTCAGGGGGATAGATTATTATGTGACAGTGACATCAGAAAAGCATCAAACAATTGCTGAATCAGCTGTAGACTATGGCTACATACCTTAATAAAGACGGCAACTCAAGTCATCTGTCTCCCAATACTCAGAGTTGATTTCACTCAGCCGCAGACTTGGATGTGGAGGACCATAAGTAGTTTACAGCGCTGACACAGTCATTTCAGTGCTCCCTCATGGGCTCAACTTACCACTGGTGATGCGGCCACTACGGGAGAGAAAAATCATGTCAGCATCTGTCGCACAGCCTTTATCTCATCATACAAACACGCAAAAGTGGATCGATAGATTGATGCTGTAGTTCCTCATTTTACTTAATCCTTATAATTTCATGATAATTTTGTATCACGTTGTAACATAAGACTATCGTGTAATTTCGAGATTAGCATCAAAGTCATGCAATTTCTTTATAGTATCACGTTAAAATGTGATACTGCTGATTTGTATACTACCATAGATTTTGTTTTTATTAATTTGTCCTGAACCATGCAAAATATTTCAATGCTATTTAACATTTTTTACTCTTCCCTATAGCCTTCTATAAATTGAGCTGGTGTGTTTTTATTCCTGTCTCACGTCTCTCTCTGATGTCCACGACGAGCCTTACACCTAAATATGTTGGTCTCGAGGCCACGTCCTTGAATGGCATTGATGTAAACCTATTCCAAATCTGAGTTACCTAAAACTAGAGCCTTACGCCACAAATAGAAAATGTAAATTGAACTCATTACTTGGAAGACAACTATGAATTCTTCTTTGCAGGCACCTCTATTCCCCATAAAATCCGTCAAAACAACTAACAAACATACTGTAATTATCAGGAACTGGATATCACAGGTCATCTAAAGTGCAGAAAACTGAAGTGTCTTGTCTTGTTCTGTTTGTACAGACGTTAGAGACGTGGGGACGATGGCCGGTGTAGTGGTGGGGACACTCATGGGTATCCTCATTGTTACTTTAATCATTTGGCTCGTCTTTCGGAAAAAGGAGAAGAAGAAGTATGAAGAGGAGGAGACTCCAAATGAAATCAGGTAAGTTTTACAATATGGGGTTGACCTTCTATTAAAGATACACAGTGTAGGAAAAAATCTCAGATCTTAGAGGTATAAAACACACACTCTGTTAGATAATAGTATGGTGTTTTACAGTGTAGGTGAATGACTATACAGCAGAACAAGTAAAGCTCTCAGCAGCCACGAGAGACTGGGCAGACTGCACCTGCGGGTGGGTGTCCTGCACCCATGGGAGAGGCTAATCACAAGCCTTTGTTTAAAGTGTACAGAGAGAGACACTGCAGGTTTAACTTTAGTGCCATTTTCTGCCTTTGTCATTGTGAAACTTGAGAGTTTGAGTGATGTGAGGTGTCCCACTGTTTTCTTCTCTCTTATGACATCTTGCATCAGCCTTATTCTGAGTTAATCACACAGGTAAAACAGCATTCTGTGAGCGGCTGTGGTGTAGGGGCTGGTAATTACTGATGTAACTTTGAATTATGCAGGATGGGACAGACACAAATGAATAATGTAAATGCAGTTTGTAATCCACTGAGGTGTTAAAACACAGTTAGATTCGTGTTTTGTTTCTGTCAATACAATAAGGTTAAGGCAAATTTGACATCAGATCTTGAGCCAGACTTGGTCAGGACTACCATAGCTGGAGGATTTTACATATTCTACATGTTTTAGGTAACATATAATGATCCTAACAGACATAAAATTGCAGTGAATGTCATTGTCTGAAAATGGGCGCATGAAGTGCTAAGGCAGAAGTTTTCATTGTGGAAAAAAAGCAACTTTATTTCTCTTCTTGACAATTGCAGGGGGGAACGCATCATTTCAGTAGATTTCATTATTTGATGCAAATGCACTCCTGAACGCTGTGTCTGGGTGCCTCATGAATTACATGAGGTCTCTACATATTATCCCCATGAGAATTGGGAGACAGAAGACACTGTGGAAATCCTGCTGCGCTGGCCTGTTTTGAGCGCACTGTGTACTTTCTGTTTTTAAATCTGAGTGAATATGAATTGACCTTGTTTTCTCCGTGTGTCTAACCACAGGGAGGACGCAGAGGCTCCTAAGGCTAAACTAGTGAAGCCCAACTCACTTTCCTCGTCGCGGTCCGGCAGCTCTCGCTCCGGTGCCTCGTCCACTCAGTCCATGGTGCACAACAGTGTCCAGCGTGGTCACCGCCCCCGCCCTCCCGCTGTGGCTGCTCTGAAGGAGAATGGACAACCCCCAGGCTTCCCTCAGTCACCTCCAGCCTACACTACAGTGGTCCCACCCAAGACCCCCGAGCCCCCCACCACACCCAAATTCAACTCCAGGAACATGTCCGCCCCTACGCCCCCCACCCTCATGGTCCCAGCGCAAACCAAGGCCTTTCAGACTGTTTAAACAGGAAAGCGCCAGCACTCCTGCAGCCAAAAGACTCCCACCCCTGCTCTATAGCGCCCTCCAATGACTGAACTCTTCCATAATAAATGCAACTATAAAAGGAAGATATTACAACTATAAAATCAGAAATACTTTTAATTAATGAATGCATAAAGAATATGACTTGCTTGACCCGTACTGAATGACATAGAACAAAATAGAAGAAATTCCATCTCCAGAATGCATCGCTGTGTGTCTTGGCTGAAGGCTGAACTTATTTCTGAGTTTCTTTTTTTGGCTTTGGGAGACACAGAGTACAATGTTTAACAAGGTGGAAAGCCCCCCAGTAGAGCTTTATTTATTTATTAAGGCGAAGGCTTAGAGGAAGGAATGGAAAATGAATGCCCAGAAAATATTGTCAGACCAAATTCAGAGGATGCAGTTGATTTGTCTACAAAACAAATCAGCCTGCTCAAAAGATATCATTTTTTAAGGAGGTTAAGAACTGCTATTCATTGCAGCGAGGACTGTATGGATAGTTAGTTTCTGAAAAAAAGTTGCATAATGAGCTGAAAAGGATGTTCCCTATTTTTCTCCAAATGTCCTATGCTGGTAGTAAGTAACATTGGTGAATAATTAATAGTATTAGATCTATAGGTAGTCAATACTTTAACTATAGATAAGCATCTATTAAACCCGCCTGGCGTTTATTTCCATTCTTTATGTCTGTCCTGGAACGGGTGAGAATCACTGACAGACTGCTGTGTGTGCATTCATTAAATATTGAGATGCGGTACAAATCTTTACATGGGGTTTTAATCACTGTGTTTTATGTTTTCTGCTTCATGTATCTGAAGTACTACATTGAAAACCAAAATGATGGTGAATGTGTCGAGCTCAAAGATGGTGGATCCCTATTCATTTTAGAATCAGGAGTCAAAAGCTGTGCAATTTAGGGTACGCCCGGGAAGTCACAGGGTTTCGAGTGCCCCCTGTAAGTCACTGATTTCAGTTTTACAAAAGGGTGAGGCGAGATTTTACAACAATCATACAGGATATTCTGACTCCTGACTAGTAAGGTTCCAATATGTTTTCTGTCAAGACTCAAGATTGCCTTTAAATTGAACTGAAAAGTAATTATAATGACTAAAATTACATAGGTCAGCATCGATTAAAACTACAACTGAATTTTTCGTACTGATATTTTCGCCAAATAATGGAGTGGAGACTATCAAACATCCACTTTTCAAACCTAGAACCAAAAACCAGGTCATAAACTCTACGTCCAATACATTATTTATTACTGTTAACTTACAAAAATACATTTACGTTATCTATTTAGTCTATTCAAACGTGACAAAATAAAAATAATTACTTGAGTAAATCTTGACTACTAAAATTTGGATCAAAAGAAAAAGAAAATCTATATTTTTTTGGGCAAAATGAGTCATGATGTTACGCCTTTTTGATACGTGATAAAGGATCATTGTCAGGACTCTCTCCAAAGTATTACTGGATTCCTGTTTTTTGGTTGGTGTGGCTGTTCTATCAGTGCTTTTGTTGCACCCTGAGTTCTGGTTTGATTGAGGCTACAGCTGAAAACAGGGAAAGCTGCCTCTCTATAGTGTGCCTTTGCAGTCCCCATTTTGATCATTTCTCTTTCTTTGTCTTCATCAACGCCGCGAGGGGTTGGGTCTCGGTTCAAGTCCAGCTTTAAGGGTCATATATAGCTCGCAGTCTAAGCCTCCAGCCAAGGGAACGCCAATTATCCGCAGGGGAAAGCAATCTAGTGCCAGACCTTAGTAGTATATAAACTGTACATTGTGTAATCAGACATGTTTTATATTGTAAATACAAATAGATATATACGCACATGATGTCATATGAATATAGGCGAATGTAAGGGGAATTAAGACAAACTCCTTACAAGAAGTCGAAATCGGAAGTGCAAACCTCGACATACACACTCGCAGGCCATGTTATTAGGTATACGTGTTACAATACATCTTCATCACGCTGTTAAATGACACGCCTGCTATTCTGTTCATTAGGTTTAAGGCGTTTTGAAGATCAATGTCTGACAATAGACATATGGTAAGAAGACAGCAGTATCTGGAATAAAGAGTCATTGAACTAAATAAATAAATGCATTGAGTTGCTGTCACATCGTCCACTGCTTTTAAATCTCTGTACCTAATCACATGGCCTGAGTTTTTGACATAATCATACACAATTATACAACAATACAACACACAATAACTTAAATCGACATATCTTTGCAGTCACGTTCCATTAAAGGATGTATGCGTTTTGTCGAGTCCATTTTGATTCTTTTGGCCTTTCCTCAGGAGACTGCAATAGGTCAAAAAAATCATTTGGTCGTGTCACTGATAAGTAACCTCGATGAGTGCGTAGGACTTTTGTTTTTAAGGATTAACTTGAGTTTCTTGAGCTCCAAATCTATCTCCTTGTACACAATGCACCTCCTCTATTTTCTCTCAGGAAAAAAAAAACAATCCATCGCTTTCAAAATCCCGTCTCATTTGATGAAATAATTCGTATTTTGCATTAGTCAGATCCGTTTTGTACCAATCCAAGAACTCGATTAGGTTTGACCAGGGAGTGTGCGTGTGTGCGTGTGTGTGCTTTAGAGTACATGCAAGTGTACGTGGGAGAGTGAGCCTTTAGGCGACACCCACTCTTACGTCGGCCGTGCGGTGGTGGAGGAGAATCCAGCCAGGCAACGTAACCTTTATCCACGTTGATATGATCGCAGACTACTAGCGTGCATCTCAATTTGCGCTCGTTTAAACCTATTTTTTGAAACAGAGGTTATCTCGTTGCCTGTTTTTCCTTTAATCAAAGCGAGTCCATAATTCATTTTTATTGTCAGCACTGGAGGGCACTGCGGTCTTTTCTACTTCTTAACTACAACACAGCAGATGTTGATGTGCAATTGAGATTTACTTATACATGCACATATAGGCAGAAATTCACAGGATTTGAAAAACAGTCCTTGTTTATTTTGATTTTTTTTTTTAGTTCTTTACAAATCAATGTGATGGATTGAATGTCTGCAGGTGTTACGGCTGATGGATGCAGTCAGGAATCTCAAACGCAGCACTGAAAGGACACTAGCCAACTTTGCTTTATACCTGGGGGACTTTAGCACACGAAACCAGACACACGTTGTAAATATAAAAACACAAAACCTGCTGTTTCTGACATACAGCTATGCATAATTAAATTCATGGGTAACATTTGCTTCAAGACTGTTTTTATTATCGGAGCGAAGTGGGGAGGCGAAATAACAGATTGCTGCCGAGCCAGAGTAGCGTAGGCTCGTGCCGTTGAAATTCCTCCACACGTGAAAAAGAAGTGGTGGAGGTGAATGGGATGTGAAGTCTTCCAGCTGTGAAATTCCACTGAGATTTGTTGCTTTTTTATTTAATTTACACAGTTTGCAAGAAGTCTCAGATGGCAGATTCGCCATTTTTATGAGTCCTGCAATGCTCGAGTCCTAAATGTGCAAAATATCGCCTAAATATATTACTTAGAGTTGATGTCATTCAAAAGCAGGGATCAGCACATCTTACCTTGACTGTATCCATCCACACAGTATATTATCGGCACTCACATGTAGTCAGAATATACCCATTTGCTGTCATCTGCGTTTTATGATAGAGGTATAAATTACATGTAGCCACACTTTATGTTAAGAATATTTATGTTCATTTGGAAATGTTGAGTGGGCGTGGGGAGATTTTTGTAGAATGTCAACACATTTAGCGACTGAAAAATGGTTTCGGTTCTGGAGATCACAAAGGTATCTGCATGTCTTTAGTCGAGACCAAGCAGAGGATTGGAAATGCTTTGGTGTATCATAAGCTTCTGTTTAAGAAAAAAAAGAAAACATAAAAAACTACAATTGTAAATATAATCACAGAAAGTTTTACAAAGCTTTATTTTTGGTCTCATATTCATGTACTTTGCACTTTTTGTGTGCTCTGCTCATCGCCGGCCCGTTGTGTGGGACTTGGCGATGCGCTGTAGTGTTGTGGATGTCAGGGACAGCAAACACGAAAGGGAAATGTATCAGACACTTGTTTCATTCATGCTCATCTACTTTTCTTCAGTGCTTTGGATTCTCAGCTTGTTTGTTTGTTTGTCTGTTTGAGAAATACAATCCATGTAAATATCACACAAGTAAAAAATGTATATTTTTACGACTTCTGAGTTACTACTATTTCATTTGCAAATAAAATATACAATGACAACATATCTGATTTTGTGCTAATGTTATAATTTTGGGTATAATGTGTCTGGACTTGTACCTGAACACCTATATATGGTGGCCCTGGAGGGACATTTAGTTGTAGGATCAAAAGTCAGTGACATGGATCAGACGTTTGTGATAGATTTATTATTTATTTTATTTTATTTATTTATTTATTTGATAGGGACAATGCACATAAATGAACATCAGTATAAAACAGATGTAAATATGGCAAAAAAATTTCATCCGTAGTCCCTAGGCAGGCAAATACATGGATAGAAACAAATACATAAAAAATACAACATGCAATAGTGACATTAAACTGTACAAAAGTCTAAGTTTAATGCTTAAAGTGTGAAAATAACACCAACTTTCCTGTCAAAGCGTAAGTGTCAGAAACACAAAATCAATCATTCAAACCCACAGATGGAATAAATCTTGAATGAATCACTCTGCACTGATTAGCAATGGACCGGCAAATCATACACCAGAGACAATATAAAAACACAGGCACTCCAAACCCTGTAGTTTTTCTTTCTTTGCCCACATCCCAATCTCTAACATCTCAATGTGACACTGCAGCCCGAGGCAACAAGGTCAGAGATATCTATTGACCCGGTCGGCCCCTATTGACAAATGCTCCTCTCCCTCTCTCTGAAAAGTCCCTCTCATGTTGGTCATCTATTGAACCTCACAGATCAAGTGTTTGCATCAACATCACTTAAAGAGGCACCGTGAGAACTATTTACTCCTACAGGGGAAACAATGAGCTAAGTGAATGAAAAGGTATATGACTTTATAAGCTTATGAACAGTTATATACAGTCTCCACTTATTTCTTTATGTTGTCATAGTCATCACTGATTACTTATGATGTAGTTTTGATTTAGTTTGCTACATTTTCACTGGAGCATACGCATCCACAAAGTCTGTCCTCACTAAATATCATATATTCCCTCTTTAACTGATCATTACATTGCATCAGAAGAGTTTAACCTCATGCTTTGACTCTACAGTTACCAGAATGCAGAAGTGTGGTTAAAGCTCCCCCTGGTGGCCATGCATTGGTATTGGTTGGTACATGGGAGTATGTGTGACATTTTAAGCACTTTTCACCATTCAGAAGGTATAATATTTTCATTTAGACTGTTGATTATGCAATTTTTTTCAGCATTTTGAAACCCATGGAGAATTTATCCGCCTACATCAACTTGAACGTTTTATCTGCATGAAAGACCTCGTCCTGCCTGTCACCCAAACGTCACACTGAGCCCTTTTGTATAAACCTTATTTATTATGTTTATTATGAACACTACATTTACATTGGACTGGTGCAAGGATTTTAGGGATTTTTATTTTTATTTTTTTTTAACAACTGCCCATACATATAGAAACATATTAATAAAAACAGACAAAACATGTAATAATAATAACGACATACAAATTAATCTACCTAAATGTTCATTATTAACTTACGGGTGCGTGCTATTTGGGTATACATGCTTTATATTCAATTCATTAACGTCTGTTTCTAGTATGTTTTAAGTCTAAAAGTAAACCAGCTGACCAAAAGTTGTCTTCAAATGCCATTAGTAACACCTCGTACTGCCCCTTTGGCCATAGCTAATTCAGAACACAATGCATTTTGGGTAGACTTCCGTCCTCCTCCATCGCATGTCCCAGGGAGATGAGATGTTGTAGATTTCCTGATTCCATAGGAGTTACTGAAGCGTGTCACTGTCAGCATCACATTACACAGCTCAGTGAAAGACTGTAGGCGTTATGTCTAATAATGTACATTCAAATGGAAGCTTCAGGGTAGAAACACTAAAGGCAGTTTGCTGTGATACAGAGATGATAGAGGCTTGAAATATGTCAAAATTCTCATGGCATCTCGTCAACCCAAGGCAATCATTCTGAAGTGGTTGTTGGATATTCATTTATATAAGGGAATAGGGAAGGGAATACAATCAAAGAAATGGATCTAATCTGGGACTATAAGCAGTGATCTGGATGCACATTTTTTTCTTATGTTGTCAGTAAGGAATAATGAGACAATGTGGAACTAATAGATTGATACAATGCCCTGATTAAAGGTGCACTGGGGATAATACCAGACTAGGATGACCCCCACCTCTGTCTGTAAATGGATGCACATTAGTCCTGGACACATCTGCAGCTGCCCGTCCATAGGAGTGGATCTCTCCTTCACTGTGGTTCTCCTCCAGGTTTCTCTTTTTCATTCTGTTTTTTTGTTGTTGTTTTTTTAGTTTTTCCTTGCTCTAAAGAAGTTCTGAGACAGTTATACATTTGCTTGTTTTCTGTTGATTAATCTGCTTCTCTGTTGTTGACCAATATCTGTTTCATTGTTGATTTTCTAATTTTCTGTTGGTTAAATCAATGCCCTTGTTCAGCCCTAAGAGGCAACTGCGGCTGTGATTTGAGGCTTTACAAAAAAACCATTGAATTGAATAAGCATGGCATTTTTTATTATTATTTATGAAAAAAACACAGTACAAAACATAACAGGATTTGACAAGAGATAGAAACATGCAAAGGAGACAAAGAAACATGCAAGAGATAAAGAAACAGACAAGAAAATGATAAACCTGGTACAAAGCAAAGGACAAGAAACGGAAATAAAACAATGATCAGAGCTTGGGGTGGGTTGAGGGGGCGGGCTGGGGTCTTACAATGAGCTAATGTTTTATTATTTTCGCAGGTAAAATTAATGAATGAGTGAAGTTATGAAGTTAAAACTAGGTTTGACATTCAGTTTCAGGGTTGAGTCTCCATTCTCTTTTCTCTCTCTCATTCTCTTTCTCTCTTTTCCTTTCCTTCCTTTCTCATTTTTTTCTCACCTTCTTCTCTCCTCCTTTTCTCTTCCCTTCTCTCTTCCCTTTTCTCTCTTTTTTCCCTTTTCTTTTTCTCTTTTCCCTTCTTCCTTTTTCTTCGAATGAATAATTAGATAAGCTTCCCCACATCATTTCTGCCCTATACTCAAGCTAATACTATTTTTGTGCATTTTTGTGGCAAGTGATGTCTAAAGTGCATTAAAAGAAGGGCCTTTTGCGAGCATTTCTACTTGAGACAGGGCTACTGTCCCAAGGCAAGGCATTATTATTTTATTTTTTTCAATTGCAAATGCTTTTTTTGGAAGAAAAATTGTCATGTCTTAGGCCAAACAGTGGAATATTCTGGGCTAAGCAATGACAAGCAGGCGGTATACTCTCTATATAGTGGTCTTTAAATAATGCGCTATTAGCCACAGAGATGGACAGTGAACACAGAGCTAGAAAAAGCGGCACACAACTTGTAAGAATTTTAACTGTTTATTATCCAGGCTAGTAATCAGGTACATTTGTGAAGTGTCAGGCTGGGGAAGGGAGTCCAGAGGTGCAGGGATCAGGCAAAAAGTTAACACATCTACTAACTGGAGTAGTATCAACGACAAACTGCTGAGGAAACGATAAAAAAAACAGATGTGTTCTACTGCACGTAATGAGGGAAACTGGATTCAGACGCGCCAGCTGCATGAACAGGTGAGCCGACGCCCAGGTGGGAGGAGAGACAGAAGCACAGAAGGGAGAAAAAACGATGAAACACAGTCCGAGGGAGGCTCCTGACACGACCTTCCCATAATAGTCCACCCATTACAGGTGTGAAATGTCAGCATAACCCCAGCAACTTCGTCCAACTCTTTCACCGCCGTTAACTATAGCACCGCTGCGTTTACTTTTACCCACGGGCCGGAATAGAAAACTCACACCCGCAAGTCGTTCTGTGACATTTTGTGAAACTTGCAAAAGTGTCAAACTCATGTTATTTTGTCTTCTGAGGACTGGGGATTGGCATTGCCCCCAAGAGAGAGGAATCATAGAGGGACATGGACGTTCACTGCTGATTCACCAGTGGACAGACAGACAGGAGGTGACACATGAGGGGGTTTGAGCCATCCATAAACGGGGCGAAAACTGATGACATGTCCAAGTGTCCCTCAAATGTAAAATTGACTCAGCAAATTTGGCTCAGAAAAAAAAAAAAAGTGCATTGGAACTGGCTCAATTTAGTCATAGTTCAACGTGCAATACGAGATTTGATGATTAATTTTGATCGAAGTCATCCAAATGACAGCATAACCTTCTTTCTGGTGGGATTATCTGCTTGTCTCCATGGAGTTTAATGCCATACTGCGAAACATACAAGGCCAAAACAGCAATACATGACACTCTCTATGCAAACAGGTGGTGCACACATCTGTAAAGTTGCGCAGAAGGAGCATAAACTACAACTGTGCTCATCCAGAATGCTTCAAATGTTATAAATAGTTGCTTTACATTCTACTGTATCGCTTTCTACCACAATGCTTTACAAATGCAGTGTGAGAAACGCTCTAATGAGGCCTTAGCAAAGCCGAGACAGAGAAATGAGGCCGCTTCCGAGCTCCAGCAGAGGGCTACATCTCTGCTTTTATCCCTGAAAATCTGCACCAGCGCTCACTGATAATCCACAAACACGGCACAGATCAGAACACGCAGGGAGAGAGTCTTTTCAACGTGGCTGCACCAGAGCACTTACTATTCTGGGATCTTGCTATTTCGGCGGTGGGGATGGTGATTGTTGATTGATGAGTGATGCAAGAGAATAGGAACATTTCATGGTTTTAGAAGGAATAGCGATAATTTGAGACGTGTTGCTGTTGAGCCACATGTGCATATACTGTAGTTTCCATAGATGTAGGAGCATGTTCACAGGTAGATGTGCTTCAGCGAGTCCCAAAGGAGACACTGTATGCTTTAGGGGTATTTATATAACATACAAATATCATTCTTTTACATTTTGTTCATTATAAAACCTTTGGCTTCATTGACTTCCAGATTTGTGTTTTTAATAATGAAAATATGTGACATTATTGAGCCCTACATGTCGCACAAGTAAGTACAGAGAAAAGGGCTGTGCAGAGGAGTGAGGTACATGAAATTCAAGCCTTACATGCAGGACAGTAAAGTAAATACTATAATATCATTACATTTAATTATGATACGTAATATATGCAGTATTAACCTCATTTCAATAAACAAGCAGAAGTTACAAGCTGATAATAAAGAAAATGAATGTGTCTGGATCCATTTGTGGACGCTGAATGTGTAATTATACTGAATTTCATTATATTAAATTTCATTCATGAGTAAACTACTAAACACACCACAGCTTTTGTAATTCAGGCTAAAGCATTCAGCTCTCATCTCCTCTGCCTTAAATGGATGAAGTCAAACTGACACAAATTGTCATAACAAATGCACACAGTCATCAGCTTTGCAATTGTTCCTCTGCAAACACCGAAATAAAGAAGTCATATTGCTGTGGCCGGTTAAGCTTTTTCTATGAGGTAATTAGATTGAGACAATCCCCACAACAATAGGACTAATCCCGTTCAAATGCGCTGCCTTCTGCTGGCGGTGCTCAGACCTGTGGACACAGATTATAAACTGTTCAGTGGAGCACATATTTACCCACATAATGTTACACCATATGTCACAGGGAATTGGCCACGTGCCTTGACACCAACAGAAGTGTGGGTGGATATGAGGGAGTTATTCTCACTGCCACTGTAGTGTGATGTTATGTCTCTATTCCCAGTGAATAATAACTCCAGGTTTAGCATCGTCCATAGAACCATCAGAATTCAGACCCTGTGCTTTGAATTGATATGAGGAAAAATAAAGCTACAGTAAACATGGAAAGTAATTACAAACATACATAGTTTTGCTACTTTGCATTTGCTACATAAGCCCACAATAAAACAATATGAATCTACGGAATCCATGAGGCCGGTGTGTAATTGTATAGTAAATGTCTCTCTCTCTCTCTTTCTCTGTCTCTCTCTCTCTCTCTCTTCCTCTTTCTCTCTTCCTCTGTCTCTCTCTCCCTCTGTCTCTCTCTTTCTCCCTGTCTTTCTCTCTCTTCCTCTCTCTCTCTTTTTGTCTCTCTTTATCTCTCTCTCCCCCTGTCTCTGTTTCTCTCTCTATCTCTCTGCATCACTCTCTCTTCCTTCCTTTCTCTCTCTCTCTTTTCCCCCTCCCTCTCTTTCTCTCTCTCTCCATCTCTCTGTCTCTGTATCTCTGTGTGTCTTTCTTCCTCTCTCTCTCTCTCCCCCCCTCCCTCTGTCTCTGTATCTCTGCCCCCCCCTCCTTCTCTCTCTCTCTCTCTCTCGCTCTCTCTGTCTGTCTCTCACTCCTTTCCCCTCTGTCTCTCTCTCTCTGTCTTTCTCTACACATGTCTTCCATACCTGTGCAGTCTGGTTTGTACTGTCTGTCTCTGTGTCTGTGGTCACTGTGTCCATGTCCTTGTGCAGGTCTGTGGACTGTGGAGGCTGCTGACCCAGGGGCCTGTGCTAATGAGCGAATGGAGAAACATTGATTTAGTCTCCGCCTCTCGTCTGTGTGTTGCCTCTCTTCTGTGTGTTCCTCTCTTCTGTGTGTTGCCTCTCGTCTGTGTGTTGCCTCTGTTCTGTGTGTTGCCTCTGTTCTGTGTGTTGCCTCTCGTCTGTGTGTTGCCTCTCATCTGTGTGTTCCTCTCGTCTGTGTGTTGCCTCTCGTCTGTGTGTTGCCTCTCGTCTGTGTGTTCCTCTCGTCTGTGTGTTCCTCTCGTCTGTGTGTTGCCTCTGTTCTGTGTGTTCCTCTCGTCTGTGTGTTGCCTCTCTTCTGTGTGTTGCCTCTCTTCTGTGTGTTATACAGACCAGATAAACCAGGTGTGTCTCGGGGGCACGAGCTCTGAAAGGATCTCTAATGTCATTCCCTGCCCCTTTGCCTGAACAGTCAGATTAATTATAGACCAATAAAACGCTGGTTCAGGTCTAATTAGTGAGATTATTGGATGTAATCATGAACTTTTAGCAGGCGCCTCAATGACTCCAAAGATGCTAAGCTAAGACATATAAGACGTATTTCTTCACAGGTTATGCTAATTATTCTCACAGTATGACACAGAACATAACTGCTATTTTTGTCTTCAAAGGACAGCTGGAAGCACAAGCCTAATCTTATAAGATATGATGTTATATAATGTTATATAATGTAATAGGTGCCTCATCACATGTTCCTCAGCTGGGAGTCCTGTCTGTCAGATTCATGCATTAAAATGTAAATCTACATTTCCCCAGGTCCTTGTAACTTAATGCAACAGTATGGTTGTCCTGATAATCACCTCATATTCAGCAGAAATTTCAAAAAGACATTCATTTTATTATGATAACTCCTGTTGACAGTTGTTCAAAAACTGCAGACCCCATCCAGTGATTTCATTGTGTCATGTGTGTCACTGTCCACTAGAGGGCAGTATAATAATAAGATTGCTTTGTGTCCAATAGAGTTGAGATGTTTTTGAGAATTTAACACTATTTTCAAAGAGACATAACAACATGAACATAATATTATAAAATGTAATGCTAATGCAAAATGAACAGCAACTGGAGAAAAGAAGGAAAAATACAACATACAATAAAACATTGGTGTGTGTTTTCCCACTTTGAAAAAAGATTGTGATTTTTAAATGAAAATAATACTAGACTCAAGAGCAGATACCATTCTCCCTGAGTGTGAATAAAAGAGTGAGACAGATGCAGTTTGTGAGGTTAGACAGCACAAGTACATGCACTCAGAAAGCCGTCCTCAGGGGCTGTGAGACGAGCTTTGATCATTCAAAACTTTTTATGTGCATCCAGAAGTGGACTCTGCTATCTGCTGTTTCTTCTTATGTAACATGTTGAATGTGGTCAGTGCTGTAAGGTGCTTTTTTATTTCTATTTTGTTTTTGTTTTGTTTTTGTCCCCAAATCTATCAAATGAAAGGATATTACCTTATTTAGCCATCCCTGCAAAAACAGGATGGCTTTTTTGATGGCTTTATTTTATTTTCCAGATCAATCCACCCACTGCTTAATCTAATTAAGCAATTAGCTCTAATGATGCCTCCCAGTATCGTATTTAATAATAAATAATATGGAACAGTGTGAAGAGTCCCCACATGGAACTTCAGAATAAAGTCACCAGATCTCAGCCTCGTTGTGTCTCAAGTAACACAACCACAGAGGAAGTTGATCTAAATCACATCTGACAAGGCTGACCTTTAAAAATCATCTGGTTTTGCCTGGTAAAGTCAAAGCCATAAGAAGACTACAACTTTATCTGGAGATGAATTGATTCTGACGTTGAAAAGCTAAAACGCCTCAGGTCTGTTTTGGATTAATAAACCAATGCAAGAAAGTGCCACACGGTCATGGCCACACCAAACAAATAAACATGAAACAAATCTGTGAAAAAATGAAATTCACTCATAACTATCATAACTATGTACTGTCCCATCAAATAAACATACATACATAACTGAAAACAGTGTCTTGCTTTTACTGAACACATGGACAGAATAAAATGCATAAATGTGGTTTACGTATCGTCCATGCCTTTATTTGCCTTGGTGTTTTGCTCGTTGTTAGTTCATGTGTACACCGAACATTTTGGATGATTCATTATTGTTCTTTGCTGAAAACTCCCTCACACACTTCCTCACACACTTCCTCGAGTAGTTTCCCTAAACACCTGCCATTTACCTCCTGTACACACGCTGAAATGAGTTCTGTCTAATCAAACTCTATTCATTTCACGTCACGTGATTCAGCCACTTTTTATGCTTTGCAATCAATAAAGTACAGCCTACAGTACTCTGAGTCATCAGGAACCACCATGTACTTCATAACAGCACAAGAGCATTTTTAGAAAAGCCCTGAGGGAGCGAGAGGGGAAAGGGTGGGCCTGACTCATGCGCACCACGACTGAAATGTATACTTTATAACTGTTACTATATCATTAGTTTGATTTGAATGTTGATCTCTTTTTTCTCCAAACTTGGCAGTGGATTAACAAAACTATTACCAGTCTACATCGAACTGTATAAACTACTTTTAATAACTTCTTTAAAACCTTTGCATACAACAAACACACAACAAACACTTACAGTCCAGTAAAGAAAATCAGCTCAAAATAACTCTAAACTCCAAAACATTTTAGATTTTATTTATTTATTTATATATTTATTTGACAGGGACAATGCAATCTGACATAGTTACAACATGAACATTGCAGCTGATGTGA
The DNA here is from genome assembly GCF_009829125.3 of Periophthalmus magnuspinnatus. NCBI lineage: Eukaryota > Metazoa > Chordata > Actinopteri > Gobiiformes > Gobiidae > Periophthalmus > Periophthalmus magnuspinnatus. Next base: position 4,862,472 of record NC_047138.1, read on the forward strand.
TGCATATAGAGTTTGTAGCAAAAGCTAATTCTCAACTCCCGTCCCTGGTTGAGCTTCTCCACAATTCACCAATATGCAAAATATATTAAAACACCTGCCCCATAAAATAGATACATCAGTGCACAAAAATACATTCAACACTCACACGTTCTCTCTCTCTCTGTCATACTGCCTATTTACAAGTGGGTACAGTTTTGACTCATTTTCAGCCATTTCTTAACCCTAGAGGTGAACATTTTCAACTCAGAAATGTTTTTTATTTCAGTGGGCAGTGAGTTCCACAGTTTGCAGCTCTGATATGAAAAGGCGGACTGTCCAAAAGAGGTTCTGCGTTGTGGGATTGTACAGTTCTTGTTTATGGTGCCTCTTGTCACTCTGGTGCTGTTTAATCTTTGTATAAATGTACTGAGTGGTTCTGGGGCCAAGTTATAAATACACTTAAAACATAATTTAAGAAAACATAAACTAGTAAAACTTTCAAAACTTAATAGATTATATTTTTTAAGGATGTGACAATGATGAAAACGGATTGGCTTTCGATCCATAATTTTGATTGCTTGGTTGTACAAAGAACCAATGCGCTTTGTGGCTGAGGGAGCTGCCTGGGCCCATGCTGTCATGCAGTAGGAGATATGAGAAAAAATCATACCATGCATGTACAGCAGGGCTGCCTGATTTGGAATATATTGCCTTATCAATTTAAAACAATTTAGATTTCTTTGTATTGTTTTGGCTATACTCTTAACATGCTTATCAAATTTTAGTTGGGGGTCTAAGACCAACCCAAGATATTTCAAATCGTTAACTACTTGTATTTTATCATTTTGTAAATTTATTTGAAATCTTTGGTCTACATTTATTTTTTTAATAGAAAAACACATAGAAGTAGTTTTTGCAAAATTTAGAGTCAGCTTATTTTGAGTTAGCCACTGACTAACCTCAGCCATGCATGCGGACAAAACATCCGCCGCCTGCTCTGGTGTCTTGGCGGGTGCATAAAAAACTGCGTCATCCGCATAAAAAACAGTTACTCTTTGCTTTGATTACTGGTTTGTACTTTTGGCATTTCTTGACCCTGACAAGACAAGGGTCAAGAAATACCACTGTCAAGAAAGAAAGGGTTTATACTTTGAGGAATTTGAATCTAGAATATTAAAACATACATATTTATTTATTTATGATTTTATTTATGTATTTATGTAATTATGTATTTATTTATGTATTATTATTATTATTATTATTATTATTATTATTAGTAGTAGTAGTAGTAGTAGTAGTAGTAGTAGTAGTAGTAGTAGTAGTAGTATTATTATTATTATTTATTTATTTTATTATTTTATTATTTATTTATTTATTTTATTTTACTATTTCTTTCATTGCTCCATAATGCCACACATCTTGCTTCATATATTTAATGTCTCTGGTATCTATATAAAATGTAGAAAGTCGTAAACACAAAGAAAAAGACATTGAATTAGAAGATGTGTCTGGCTGTATAAAACAATGATAAACCTTTATGTGTCTTTCTGAAGATGTGAGACGGGCCTCAACTCTGAAAATGTTCAAATCTCAGCTCACATCAGTTCTGTTTAGTTTTGCATGAGTCTAGATGGATTTGATCTAACTTTATAATGGCTGTTTATGTTTTTCTTTGCTTATAATGTGATTCTGATGCATCTTTCTTGTTCTGTAAATCACTGTGTTCAGCCTTGACTTTATTTTAAGCTCTCTCCAAATCCTAACTCCCACATGAAGCTGAATATTTGAGGGGACGGTGTGGTCAGGAGGCCACTCTCGCTGTAAATGAGTATGGTAATCTAGTTTTTGTCCCATGGGGCCTCTTGCAGTATTCAGCTATTCCATTTTCTGTGGTCAACCTTGGTTTTAGTGCATTCTGAATTGATTGACTGCAAACCCAAAATGTCACTGACTTGAGTTTGGAATTGGATTTTTACAAAACCCCACTCACCGCTGTAACGTCAAAAAGCACAAAAGCGTATTCATGGTCACTTTGCATTGATATTCACTTTGTGCTACCACAGATGATCTGCTACAACTTGATTTTTTGCATCATTTTGATCAAGCAAAGCCACAATTCCTCCTCCTTTATTCATTTACTGAAGTTAAATATGTTAAGTTAATGTATCTGTCCCAATGGCAACAAGCAGGTGACGACACTAGGCCTATTACAGGTAAGATCTGTGGAGAGATGACCTCACCAGCAGTAAGAATGAATGAAAAAAGTTATAGAACAGCAATAAAAACACTTTCGATTGATCTATTATGTACAAAGCAAAATCATTTCCACAGAAACAAGCAGATGGCAGATGCTACACCAGTAAAGTTACATAAAACAGCTTAAATGTATGTATTTGTTGAATTATTTTTCTACTGCTGTGTGCATGTGTAGCTGTAGCAAATAAGTCAACATCTATTTTCAAAGGATACTGTGTGGGCAGAGAAACAAAACTTTCTAACCAGTCGAGTGAAACTTTAAACTCTTATAATGATGTGACTTGTCTGACTCCACACGGGGCATAGCTGGGGCAAAGTGACATTTGTGTAATGGGCAGGTCGATGTGGTGGAAGCGTATTATTTCAGATCTACAGATGCTGCTCTCCACCAGATAAAGACTCCCATCTGTCACCGTGACCTGAGGAAAGAAAGTTAAAACATGAAGGTATGTTAAGAGAGAGTGAGGGATTATGTGAGCAGGATGATGATTAAGCATGATGATGATGAGGATGATGATGATTACGAGGATGATTATTACGATGATGATTATTACGATGATGATTATTGTTATTATATATATTTTTTCTACTCTATTATTATTTTTCACTGAATATTATGATTATTATATTTGTAATGATTATTATGATTATTATAATTTTACTTATTACATTTTTTTACTTATTATTATTATGATTATTATTATTTTATGTTATTGTTTCTATTTATTATCATTTTATTTTTCTACTTTATTATTATTTTTTTACTGACAATTTTTACAGTGACGATGATGGTGATTATTGTTATTATTGTTATTATTATTATTATTATTATTATTATTATTATTATTATTATTATTATTATTATTATTATTATTATTATTATTATTATTATTATTATTATTATTATTATATTTTTATTTATTCATTAATTTACTTTTTTTTCCAATTTACCACTGAAACAGCAAATCAGCAAACAAACCAGAGAGCCCACAGGGAATATTAGCCAGTGTAGTGATTTAGCTGTTTGTGTTTTCTGTTTTGTTGCATATATCGCCTCCTATGGACAAATTGACTTCAGCTGAAAACATTTAAACATGCCCTCTGCAGACATCAGTGCAAACATAAAATCATATTCTATGTGCCTGTTTAAAATGACATCTCTTGGCACGGCCATATTCTATCCGTATTGTCGTCATCATCATTGTTCAGCTAACTCTCCAGTCTCTGCAGTGTCACGGCTCAGCGGGGGTTCATCATTTCGTTTAGGCCCGGCTGCTGCTCCCATCTCCTCTGCAGTTTTGATGTAGCTTTTCATGTGGTTAATTAAATGGTTGTAATAGATCGTTATTGGCCCCTGTGAAGTCCCAGACATACATTAGCTTCTATTAGGAAAGGATTTTAGGGATGTGCTCAGTGTTATTAAAGGTGCGGTGCATATTTTTTGAGGTGAAGGGCATGTTTTGTTGCTTCCATGTTTCTTCTTTGCGAAAACGACTCTGCTAAATGCATTTTTTTCAAGGATCTGAAATGAAATAACTTCTAGACCAGTGGTTCTTAACCTGGGTTCGATCGAACCCTAGGGTTTGGGTGAGTCAGTCTCAGGGATTCGGAGGAGGTCAAGAAACGCACCCGACTCATATGATTCGCGGCCAGACGCTGGCCGTGTCCCAGTTCAACAAATGCACCCTTTGATCTGCCTATCGAAGTACCCGCCGACTTAAATGAGCCGTTTGAACGGCATAAAAACATAAAACGACATAAAAACGAAGAAAAGAAACAGACTTTGCTCTGAAAATGACATGAGAGTGGCACTTGTCAAGGTGAAGCCATGCATTTCTGAACTGGTCTCTCAAAGGCAACAGCAGAAGTCACTGATTTGCAGTAAATATTCATTATTATTCTAGCCTGATGGAAATTAGGTGATGGGTGTGTGTTAAAATGTTAAAAATAATAAATAGCATAAATACAATAAGAACATTATTGAAATACATAAGGTTAAAAATTAAAATAATTTCAGTGTGGTAGTGTTAAAAAAGGTCATGTCTTTATAAAAAGGTATGTATGTAATTTGTTGTGAGTTCATGCATTGTATTGGTTTTATTCTTTGAGCACAGTGATGTTAATGCACGGTTCATTTTGTGCACCAGTAAAACATACATATGTCTTGAATTTGAAAAAATATATATATTATTTTTCAATAAAGAAGGGTTCAGTGAATATGCACATGAAACTGATGGGGTTCAGTACCTCCAACAAGGTTAAGAACCACTGTTCTAGACTGTTCAATGCTATCCCTGATCAAAAAATAAGACTAGAAGTATTAGATGGACTGCCACCTCAAAAGTTACACAGCTCACCTTTAAACAAGTCAAAATAAACCCAGCATATTCGACAGTACTTTAACTTATTTGCTAAAAAATAAATTTGTTCGTCTTTAATTCGATCCCGACAAAAGACTTGGGACATTGACTTCAAACTAAACACGAGCATGAAACTAATTGGGTCAATAGGGAAAACGATCTGTTTCATAACAATTTGCGTAACTATTGGAAAATAAATAAAATTGTCACGTTTGAATAAAGCATTTTCTAACCTCCTTGATGCAATACAAAGTCCCATTCAAAAATATAGACAGACTCTGCAGTGTTCAGCTCAAAAGATGTTGGTTTCATTTACAAAACTTAAAGAATCGCAAGGATTTTAAAGCTGCACTGTGTAACTTTCAATGCAGAGAAGCAAGTGAGGTCACCAGGCCGAGTTACAAGTCTAATCTGTGGAGAAAAGAGTCCACAAACACTAACAATGCACATTTTTTCCCCGGTATTTCTGAGCATAAAACATAAAACAGCTGGAATGTAATAAATGCAAGACGTGTTTAAATCCATGCTGTGGGATATTCCAGGCAAACTAATAACGTCTCCATGGAAACAAGCAGATGGCAGACTCATTTACAGTTGTGCACCTTTTTTCATTTTACTCTAAATCTCATAAATACAGCAGAAATGTTTTTCCTCTTCACTTGGGCGGCATCTTTACTGCAGTGATGATTTGTTGTAGCACAAAAGAAAACAACAAAAGTCACTCTCGAAAACTTTGGCAGATTTGACAGAATACAGTTTTATTTTGTGATAGATTCTACTCTAAACTGTGGAATTACATAGATTTGTTGCAGGTCAGATGCCCTCCCATTCATGGCGTATAGAAGTCTTTTCGTAATAATAATAATGGCAGCAGTTGCGTTTATGGTTACACGTTTTACTTCAGTGGAGATTACGCAAGTATCCAGCTGTGGGATTTAAAATTTCTCAAATGGCAACACTGCTAGAAACGAACGTCTTTGAACACAGTTTGAAAGAGTTCAACAATAGCCATGCCATAAAAATTAATATTTCATAATCCGCATAACCCTTTAACGGTTTTTCATTTCCATTTTAATGAGTTTCAGCGCAGTGACACTTCAGAGTATCAGTATCAGTTGGACATATTAGGTTGTGTTTTGTTTGTTTTTGTTAGATATGTTATTGAGGTGCTTCATTTCCTGGTTTGGTCCTGGTTTTCCCTCGTTTAGTCCTGATATTGACTAGCTTTGGTGCTATTATATCCCTGGTTTAGTCCTACTTTAATCCATTTTGACCCATTTTAGACCCAAGAAGGATGTTTTAGGTCACGCTAACTGTGAAAAAATGATTAAATCTGCTACGAGCTATTTTTCAATCCCTGCCTGTGACTATTCCTGTTGTTATCCATTTCAGTCATTGATATTTTCAGCGTGGAAAGAAACGCAGCCGTGTGTATTTGGAGACGGAGGAAATGTAACTATGGAAGGGATTCTCATAATAGTGGCTTGGTTTTTTCGTGCAGTGTGACTGTCGCTTAAAATAGCACACCCCTCGAGAGCGGAGCCCAATTGTGTCTTTAGTATTTTACCGGACACATTCACACTCGGTATATCCCTCAAGTCATGTGATCTGTGGAAAATGGATATTGAATAACAGATTTTACAATACAATGGTGCATCACTATGAAGGATTTTATTCTAGTCATTCAGAATAAAACAGAAATGCTTTACTATCTCCCCAAAACAGACATGTGCCCAAGGAAATACTTTGTGTTTTAGGTGGTACAACAGTAAAAATAGTTATTCCTGTGGTAATAACTAATAGATTTGCTTCAAAGTACAGAAATACACAAAATAAATCAAAACTGCCATTAAAAACACATATAGACTTGTCTCCATTTACAAATTGTAAAGATTTGCAAGGATTTTAAAGGTGTACTGTGTAACCTTTCAATAGAGAGAAGCAACTGAGCGCTCCAGGTCGAGTTACAAGTCTAATCTGTGGGGAGGAGAGTCCGCAAACAGTAAGAATGCATATTTTTACTGTATTTCTGAGCGGTAAAAACAGCTGGAATGTGATTAATGGAAGACATGTTTAATTCTATGCTGTGGAATATTCAAGGAAAACCAATAACGTCTCCATGGAAACAAGCAGATGGCCGGCTTTTTTTCATTTTTCACTAAATCTCATAAATACAACAGAAACGCTTATCCACTTCACTTGAGAGGTATCGTTCAGCGCAGGAATGAAGTGGACAAAAGTCACTCAAAAAGAAAAACAGTTTTCCTTTTCTTGACTTTGATGAATTACACAGATTTGTTTTAGTCAGATGCAACTCCCTCGTAAAAAAAAACGTCTCATCGTACATTTAGGAGCAGTTGCGTTTACAAGGTCTGCGTCCTACATTTTTCAGATGTTTTTTGTGGAAGTATAGAACAAATTTCCCTTTGGGCCAGTCAGTGCTTCCCAAATTCCAACAAACAAAGTGGTTTAATCCACGAGGAGCCTGTGCATGTGCTGTGGCTGCTTCTTATTTGCATGTGTTTGGTTGGTTTGAGCACTACGATGGATGGATGTAAGGAAGGAAACATGCCAGAGTGAGTGAGCGAGGGATCAGAGGAGAGAGAAAGAGAGAGAGAGAGAGAGCAGAGGCAGCCACGAAGGAAGGAGGCAGGGGACAGGGAGAGTGTGTGTGGAGCTTTCTGCTGTCAGAGATAGTACCAGTGCAAGAGCAAACGGAAGGTGCATTCTTGCATCTCCTCTTCAGGGATTTAAAAACTAGCTCCGGATTGCTTACACCAGCTGACAAAATATTCTCCTGACTCTCTCTCTCTCTCTCTTTCTCTCCTCGTAAGCACAGCAAGACTTTGTAGTTGGAATTGAAGAGGACAAACAAACCAATCCGTACTTTAAACCTAGAACATTACCAAATGGCACCGGCACTGTGATCTTTGACTTCTCCGAGGAATTTCTCCCTGAAGGTATGCCTCTCCATGCTCTCCCATTGTGCACTCTTGCTCATATATTACATTCAGCTCTACTGCTCGTATTGGCTGTTCTTGTATGAATGAATGTGCATGTGTTGAGATTTCCAGTTTGTAACAGAGAGAGGGATGCTGGGAAAGTACAGTATCGCTCAATCACCGCCTCATCAGCAGCTTAGCAAACTGGAGTTGTAAACGTTGAGGGTTTAAACTTGTTATTTAAGCACGGGTGAGCTTTGAAAATGATATGTTTGCAGGTATACATTAGCAAGTGGTCATGACTGCACTGTGTAGTTGGTGTTTTTTGTGGAAATTATAGCACTTTGAAATTGAATTGATAAAAAAATACAATTGCATTTGGGCAGTGGTGGATGAAGTACTCCATTTTGTTGAGTAAAAGTACAGATACAGGAGCAAAAATAAATAATCAATCCATCCATCCATCCATTTTCTTCCGCTTATCCGGGGCCGGGTCAGCAGTCTAAGCAGGGACTCCCAGACTTCCCTCACCCCGGACACGTCCTCCAGCTCCTCCGGTAGGATCCCAAGGCGTTCCCAGGCCAGCCGAGAGACGTCCCTCCAGCGTGTCCTGGGTCTTCCCCGGGGCCTCCTCCCGGTGGGACATGCCCAGAACACCTCCCTAGGGAGGCGTCCAGGAGGCATCCTGAGCAGATGCCCGAGCCACCTCAACTGGTTCCTCTCAACGTGTAGGAGCAGCGGCTCTACTCCGATCTCCTCTCATGTGACCGAGCTCCTCACCCTATCCCTAAGGGAGCGCCCGGCCACCCTGCGGAGGAAACCCATTTCAGCCGCTTGTATCCGCGACCTTGTCCTTTCGCTCATTACCCAGAGCTCATGACCATAGGTGAGGGTAGGAACGTAGATTGACCGGTAAATCGAGAGCTTTGCCTTTGGGCTCAGCTCCTTCTTTACCACAACGGACCGATACAGCGACCGCATCACTGCAGACGCTGCACCGATCCGCCTGTCAATCTCCCGCTCCATCCTTCCCTCACTCATGAACAAGACCCCGAGACACTTGAACTCCTCCACTTGGGGCAGAGACTCACCACCCACCCGGAGAGAGCAAACCACCTTTTTCCGGTCGAGAACCATGGCTTCGGATTTGGAGGAGCTGATTCTCATCCCAGCCGATTCACACTCGGCTGCAAACCGCCCCAGTGCCTGCTGCAGGTCCTGGCTCGAAGAAGCCATCAGGACAACATCATCTGCAAACAGCAGACATGAAATCCTGTGGTTCCCGAACCAGACCCCCTCCGGCCCCTGGCTGCGCCTAGAAATTCTGTGCCTTCTCCAGATCAACAAAACACATGTGGACTGGTTGGGCAAACTCCCATGGACCCTCGAGGACCCGATGGAGAGTATAGAGCTGGTCTAGTGTTCCGCGACCAGGATGGAACATTGGACCAGCTCCTCCTGAATCCGAGGTTTGACTATCGGTCGGATTCTCCTCTCCAGTACCCTGGAATAGACCTTACCGGGAAGGCTGAGGAGTGTGATTCCCCTGTAATTGGAACACACCCTCCGGTCCCCCTTCTTATACAGAGGGACCACCACCCCGGTCTGCCATTCCACAGGTACTGTCCCCGACCACCACGCAATGTTGCAGAGATGTGTCAGCCAAAACAGCCCCACAACATCCACAGACTTGAGGTACTCAGGACGGATCTCGTTGCCACCGAGGAACACGTGGCGGCTGAGCTGTGGTGCAATGACAAGCCCACACCAGCTCGCCGCCGCTCCCCACGGGCAACGCCAGAGAAATGGAGAGTCCAACCCCTCTCAAGGAGTTGGGTTCCAGAGCCCAAGCTGTGCGTGGAGGTGAGGCCGACTATATCTAGCCGGTAACGCTCAACCTCCCGCACAAGCTCAGCCCCCCCCCCCCCCCCCCCCCCCCCCCAGCGAGGTGACATTCCATGTCCCCAGAGCTAGTCTCCATGTCCGGAGATCCGGTCGTCGAGGTCCCTGCCTTCGACTGCCGCCCTTGATCTCTCTGCACCCTGCCCCTCATGGCTCCTCTCGCAGGTGGTGGGTCCACGGGAGGACGGCCCCACGTCGTTCTTTCGGGCTGGGCCTGCCAGGCCCCGTGGGGAAAGGCCCGGCCACCAGGCGCTCGCTGCCGAGCCCAGGCCTGGCTCCAGGGTGGGGCCCCGGTAACGCCAGTCTGGGCAACGTAAACGGCCTCGTTGGATTTCTCTTCATGAAGGGCTTCTGAACCGCTCTTAGTCAGACCCGTCTCCCAGGACCTGTTTGCCATGGGTGACCCTACCAGGGGCAGGAAGCCCCCGACAACATAGCTCCCAGGATCATTCGGGTGCTCAAACCCCTCCACCACGTTAAGGTGGCGGTTCGGGGAGGGGATAAATAATCAAGTAAAAGTAAAAGTTTTACTTAGTTAGTTTTACTTAGTACTTAGTTTTTCGACTTTTACTTTTTTTTTTTTTTTTTTTTTAGTAAAAGTAAAAGTATTGAAGTATCTGTTTAAAAGTGTAAAGTATTTTGGATCTAATAAAGCTTCAGATGTAGTGATTTTGATAAAGTTTTGTTCTGAATTTTATTCAATGGAAACAATTGAATCAACCATTTTTATAGATGTTTTTATTTTTATTTGCTCAAGTTATAGCAGGTCGCAAATCATAATAAAAAAAAAAACTTTTACTTTTCAGTCCAGTTCGAGTAGAAAGTACAGATACTTTCTCTTAAACGTAGTGAAGTAAAAGTAAAAAGTATCCACTGTAAAATCTTAAGTACAGATACCTAAAATGTGTACTTAAGCGCAGTACTTTTACTTTATTATGCTCCACCACTGCATTTAAAGATGTGTTTTAGACATAAAGACATATAAACTCTCTAAGAAGTATTTCAGATGCCCAGTACTAAACATGTGAGGCTCAGCAAAACTCCATTTTCCACTATGATAGAATCTGACATACTTCTTGCCCTATATATGAAAGTGTTTGTTACTTGGGATTAACGTCACATGACTTCTTGGAGCACTGCCAGTCGTACTTTTAAACCCCCCAACAGAAGATTTTAACAAAGGCCAACTCAGCAGGACTCACATTGTTCTATTTCCTTTGATAAATATGTACAAGATAGATTGTTCAGAGAAGGGAAGCTGGGATCAGAAAGAATAGATGAGTAGTGTAGAAATTATGGCTGTTACCTTGTCAAGATAGCACTTTTCATTGACGTTTATTGATTTATTGATCGTTACGAGTATTAATTAATTCAGTCCAAGCATAAAAGTGCGATGTGTTGTTTTTCTGGTGGAGGAAATACAACCTGAAATGCTCGTCTTTGGATATTTTTGCTTTTCCTATGTTCTTCAGAATGGCATTAAACTTATCTATTTCCATAAGGACAAGCAGATGATGCCACTAAGCCAAGTTACAGGTCAGATCTGTGGAGATTTGACCCAATTCACAACAATAATAAATGTTTTACAGAGTATTTGTGAGCCATGAACGCACCCACAGTGAAATACATTTGAGATGTATGTGTTTAATGAATCTTCTTACAAAAAAGTTACAAAAAACACATTTCCACTGGACAGTCTGCTTCAGGTGACTTTCATAACCATAGTCGGATACATAAACATCTAGATTTCAGTCTCTTGTCTCAGCGTGCGCCTGAGCCATGATGAGGCGCAATCATCAAAGTGGGGACCCGCTGAACGACTGACGAAAAAGCGATTACTGAGTCAACTTATAATTAGTCTGTGAGCGCTGAACTTCAACGCGGTCATAACATTTATTCTATGGGCTCAAATTGAATCACAGGTACATAACTTTTCTGGTGGAGACTCTGTCACCTGCTTATTACTTAGCCCGGAATGTTTCACAGCATGGCATTAGACCTATATCTCCAGGGGGAAAAGCTAATGATGCTAGATGCTAAGTTACAGGTCAGATCTGCGAAGAGATTACCCCATTTTGAGTAAGAATGTATGTTTTTCAATGTATTTTTGAGCAGTAAAACCCCACATTGTTGAATAAATGCAACATTTAATAGGTTTAATACCATACTGTGGAACATTTTAGGCAAACTGACATGTCTATGGTGGCAGACCCCATGGCCAGAAGTTTCATAATGCACCTTTATTTAAAAAAACGCAAGATAATGCTGTTATGAAACAAAATTATATGTTAAACTGTTTTGTAGTAATTGTTATTTTGTCTCCTGTTTTATTTTGATCTACATGTTGCGAGACTGAATTTGAGACAAAAAGACAACAATTATGCTAATATTCTTTCAGAGATTTTAAAAATTAGTATTGACGATGTTGCATAAACCTACTATGCTGCTTTTTTATGTTGTGAATGGCAAAAATAACACTTTTATCGACGACTTTAACCATGGAGAGCAGAATAAGAAAGAATAACTGAGGTATTTGTATTGATCGATTCCACCATTAATCAATACTCTAGTCACTGCAATGTCTTAAGGGAGAACGCGACATGGCTTTGTGTAGATAAACAGTGGAGAATATTGAATAAAAACACACAGATGTAGGGAGAAAATATCAAAATAACGCTCAATGGAGTCATCAAGCCCTTTTGTAATAAGAGACAAGGAGCCGTAACATCACAGGAACAGAGAGAGAGAGAGCCCGTCTTTACAAAAACAAACAATGCTGAATAAAACACTGTGATCAGGTACTTTCGCTGGCTCTAAATTTCTGAATTTTTAACGTTGTTGTTGAATGTTTTATAATTGGGCTGTGCCTCAGTAGTGTTTTACCACTGGTTATTTCATGTACTGTGTATTTCTGCCATTGGGGATGTAATAATAGATGGCTGTGAGTCATGGAGCCCCAGAGAACACACAAATGCATGTGAAAGAAATACTATACTTTGAGCTGATTAAATATTTAACAGACCTGGCAGCCAGATGCCAGACCCTATCCAGTCACATCACAAATACATAAAATACAGTCTATACATTACAAAAGGAAGAAAGAGACACATAAAGCACTGACAGCACAGACTGAAAGCTGTGGATTTAGCTTCAAATGTTACCATAAGAATACATCAGTGTGTAATGTTCAGGTGTAAAAGTAAGATCTGTTTAAAGGGCCACTATTTAAGTTTTTAGATGGCGCGTCAAAACGTTCTATGGAGATGCTATTGTTTTTGCGAAATAAAAATGCCGGTATTTGAGTAAAACAGATTTATGTTTATTTCATTCCAGCAATAACATGAGCAGCGCTGGGAAATAACTGAATACATGTACCAAGAATACATTTTTGACTAACTATATTCCGGTACAGTTACTTTTTGTATTTGGCAGTATTCAGAATATAGTTACTTTTCTAAAAATCAAACAAATACATTACAGTTTTTGATCATGTAACTTAAAACTGCACATAATCAGTAAGAAAATTAGACAACTCTGCTCTTGTGGTGAGTGAATGTGTGATTTTTCTCCAATTAATCAAAGGAAAAGCTTTAAAAAAAAATAAAAAGGAGAAAGAAATATGAACCTGTTTTTAATCCTATGTTGCGTCTTTACACTATCATTTAAATGCAACTCAATGTACTCAAAGTATTCTGTGTTTTCAGAATACAATGCTCTGATTGGACTATGTTTTGGTATACACTAATTTCCCTATGGGGACAATTAAGTGTACCTTAACCTTAACCTTTAAACAAAGGAACGCACACTAATGAACCTTTAAATCTAGCCTATATATTACCCAAAACTGCAATTTTTCCAATACAGCACTAGATAAAGGACACATATTACTGTTATTTGTTGACGCATTATTTCTCTGTACCATAATGAGATTCAAGTAGCACAAAAAATTAACAAAAATAAGTGTTTTACCAGCTGATAGAACTGCACTTTTACTTTTTATTTGGACTGCTTGCACTATATAACCATACAAACTTCTTGCCCATGGATACAGCACATATAAATTGCAACTTTAAAGGCCTGTTCCTTCTTTTTTGCATGTATTTGAGCAGATTTTTCTTGTATAGTGCAGATATATATTGTATAAGTAGCTCTTAACGTCCAAATAAGTCCACTGTTTAACAATCAGCATGGTTGCATTTAATTATAAAACGTTTTATTGTCCGAAAATCAGACATCAGAATTCTTTTTGTTTCTGAAAGTTGTGAAAAGCACTTTTAAACATATGAATAATCAGGACACTTATTTATAGGGTAAGCGAGGAATACGTTTGGATCACTGCAAACCGTTTAAAATGAACTAGTCCTGTTTTTCACGTTTTGAACACGGTAAAAACCTTTAAATAAGACTCAAACGCAGTCAAAAAGTCAAAAAGGGTTTCCTGTTGGATTGGATGAGCTCATTCACCTGCTGACATTTGTGTAACCTGTTGTATTTTTAGTCCGTATTGACTCCGGTGTGAATTATGATTGATGCGGAGCTGATTCCGACTGTATTCCCAGGTCTGTGGTTATTATTTGGTGGCGGTGTAGTGTAAAGAGTCGCATTTCCTGAGAGAGACACGTTTCCCGTCTTGACTCACGGTGATTTGTACAAAAGAGCACTCCACTTAATTGACAGCTGAGAGACAGTCTGGACAGTCTGACAAAACGGTAAATGAATGTAGTGGACGAGGGAAACCTGAGTTTGACCTTTGACCCTGGATTCACAGCGCTGAAGCGGAAATTTGATCCTTACAGTCTGTTATCGTGCTGAGAGAACTGGATGTTAATGATGTTAGAGAACTTTTTTATGAGGGTTTGGTCGTTGTAAAGACAAGTTGATTTTATGAGCTCAGCTGTGACCAGGGACGACACGTGGAAATTAGCGCTGCTGCTACAAACCGCTACAACACATCTCTCCTGTTAAGGTTAATGTATATAGTGCACTGTCTCATTAAATAAACTAAACTGAAGTCAAGATCAATGTGTAACTTTTCCATTGAGAGAACCACTACTTGCTTGTTGCCATGGAGATGCTATTCTTGCACAGTATGGCCTTTATATTGCCTTTTTTCTTCAATTACAGATCTCTTAATCGCTTCATAAAATATGCATTCGTCCTCTAAAAGGGGTTGCCTCTTCACAGATCTGACCTGTAACCACACCTCTTTGTCTCTATGGAGAAGCAGACTGTGGAATATTGATCTACCATCAGAAACAGTTATGTACTACACCTTTAATTTCACATAAATGTTGAAAAAAAGAGGAAAAACACAATGTATGACAGATGTTCTAATAGCTTTTTCCCAAAATATTGACGACGTATTACCACCAGAATGGTAACAATTTTCTTCAAGACAATTGTTGTTGTTGGGGCACGAACAAACATTTCAACATTTTGTCTGCAGAGTTGTTGGATTATGGAAAAATAAGAAAACGAGAACTTGGATTTGGGTGAATTTTACAAAGGGACAAACTGTCGGAGCCAGAGGGCCGGATAAGAGTATGTTCAAGACCGCTGCTTTTGTGTTACGGAAAGTAGATGCATCTGGGGAGTGAAGGCTGGCACATTTTTTTCTTTTCTGATCTGAAATGTTATTGTTTCATAAAGAAATAAACAAACTGAGAATCAAGACTGCAACTTTGGAAAACACATCAACTATAATTAACTATAGGGAAAAGAGTTCATACTGCTCATTTAAATTGAATAATAATAGATAAAGAACTCAAATAGCTTAAAATAACTGTTATAAATTTGTCCAAAATGTTACATCCTTTCTTCAATAGTTACTTTGAGAGCACTAATAACGGACGACTGGTCATAATGTTATGGCTGATGAGTGAAACCGCTGAAGTCTATAAGGATCCTGTTTGTTTCTCTCCCAAACAATTTTTCTTTTTTTTTTTTTCTTGGCCCTAAATTACACTAGTAAGTTATTCTGACGTTTGCTATTCTCTGGCCTCCTCCTTTCTGGACAGTATCATTATCCCTCCTGCTATCTGCACTGGATTCATGAGTCTTGTTCTTTTGTTGCGGCTCGACCGATGAACTGCTCATTACTGCTCAAAGCTTGGCCCTAAATCTCGCTTCACGCAGAGGCGCCTTAAAATGTACATATGTGGCTAAAACTCTAAAACCCTTCGTAATCACTCTGCTTGTTAACATTAGCATTCCTGGGATTAGCACCTGTCCGTAAGTACTCACATGGTAGCATAGTTAGCATATTTTAAAGGTATTAGCAGTTGTTGCAGTATATTAAACTACATCCAGTTCTTTCCATGTAATAAACTTTGGATTAGGTAGTGTGAACAGGATGCGGTGTGTACAGTTATTATTATGCAGTAGTTATATCTTAAATCACTGCAGCTTTCATCATAATGAATACTAGACTTAGACAGAACCAAGTTGTATTTGGGCACCACTTTATAATAACTACATTGGTATGAACAAATACTTAGTAGCAGCTTAGTATACAACTTAATTAAGGCTTAGGGTTAGACGCTAGGGTATTCATTGAGTTACTAAGCCTGAAACTTTCCTAATAAACTATTTGTTCATTATGAATTAAGTCTTTGTTCATGATTTAGTGAGGAAAGGGAAGTTTATTTGTATAGTGCAGTTCCTACACAAAGTAATTCAAAGTGTTTTACAGAATAAGAAAGATATTAAAATCACAATACAACAAATCAAAACATAAATAATCATTAATAATCATAGCATTAACATTAAAACAGAAGAGTGCAGAATACAACCCTTTCAGTCATATGCACAGATAAATAGGAGTCTGGATTTAAACATAGTCAAAGTAGAGGCCTGTCTCACATCTTCAGGAAGAATGTTCCAGGTTTTAGCTGCAGAAAACTGAAACACTGATTCCCCATGTTCAGTCCTGGTTGAGTCCTGGTTGAGTCCTGGTTGAGTCCTGGTTTAGTCCTGGTTTAGTCCTGGTTTAGTCCTGGTTTAGTCCTGGTTTAGTCCTCAGAATGTGAGATGATTCATGTGGCTCATGTGGGAGATGTTCTTTGGTGCTGGTCCATGGAGAGACTCACACTGAGCTGCTTTAAAGTCTCTGAGCCACAGGAGCCACAGACCTGAGCCACAGGACACATGTGTGAAGTACTTCCTGGTTCTAGTCCTGACCCGAGCAGCAGTGTTCTGGATGTTCTGTTCTGTCTTAAGGCTCGTTTGGAGAGGCCAGTGAGCAGGACGTTACAGTCGTCTGACCTACTGCCTATTAAAAGTAAAGTGTTACCCATATCTGTAATTTAAAGTGTAGCTAACACATATTTAGATCAGCATGTAATGTTCTTCTCAAAATGCTATATTCGCTGAAAACAACATATTAACATGTTTCACTTTAGTTTCTTGCTCTCGATCTCTCTTCCCTTTGCTCTCTACGCTAATTAAATCCCCCTTCAGAGCACTATCACAACACAATCAGCTGCATCCCACTAATGAAAGGACTACACATCACATCAGGTTGTCAAGTTGTTGTGTACAGTTTTGTATCACACTTTTATGAAGAACTGTCGTGTACTGTAGGAGCATCGATGACGTGGGCTTGTGGTCTGAGCAGTGGAAAGAATCTTACAGCTAATTGTATGGAGCTTTCAAATAGGACCCAGGAGAGATCTCTAAATTACTGAAACAAGAATGGATGACTTCTAAAACCTCTTCAGACATGGTTTGGATGATGGAACGTTCTAAAAAAAAATCAGTTTGGCATAATACCTCTTCTTTATCATACTGTAAAAATGTAGGTGTGTTAGTTTGCTTTGGACGTGGGTCTCCAGGACATTAAATATATTGATTTGGCAAATGCTTATAAACTGAATAATAACACTGATGATCATTTTGTCATTTGGATATTGCTATAAGTGTTACCTCAGGGAAATTAAACAAGCGCATAAAGTGTAGCTGAGACAGAACACAACCCACCGTGTTCTACTGTACAGTTCTATGCGGGATAATTAACGGTTGTCATCATTGTCCTTGTGTGGAAAAGTAGAGCTGTTCCTTCTGCTGCTACTGCCTGAATCTACCAGCTGCCCAGAGCCTTTGTTCTGCAGTGATACAGGCATTATAGCTCTGGGTTTCATATAGTGTTGAGGAAACTATAAATGTTTTAAATGCATATCAAATTATATGGAAAGCAAACTGGTTTTAGCTGTAGGATTTGGCAGCCCACAGAGAGAAGCTTGAACTAATATGCAAAATCTAAACGTAAAGAACTTGTGTAATTGTGAATAAATCAACTTTGCAAGTAGAAACACTTTCAACCCAAACTGCATCTCTGAAGGAAGATAAATAATGCACAGGCTAAATATGAGAATCGTCTAACATATCGCTTTAATTTCTTGTGTTTTTGGTATTAAAACGTCAGTGATCTCATTTTGTTCTTGGCCATTTCGCCTTTGCTAATCTCTTAAACCCGTCTGATTTAACACCCTTATCACACTTTAATAACAATTTGTGGCTTCGTGTAAATGAAACTCCCCTTAATTGAAGAATGAAGACGCAGTGACATTTAAAACCCATGACACCCGCACCCACGTGTAATAAACTAAGTGTAGTAAAAGACAAATAAGGCACCTTAAAAAAGCATTCATTAATCACAGCGACCCTAATGTGTGACTAACAATCACCTGCAGAGATACAGGACAGGAGCCTGGAGGCAGAAGCCAACCCCGTACACCTGGATCGTACAAAGGCTATTTTCAGCTCTGGTCTGTGCACTAAACTCTCGCCTTCTCCTTTTACATAATGCATTTCAGTGCTTTTCAGTGTGTTATCAGGACAACCATTTAACAAAAAGGTCATCTGAGTCCCTTTTATTAATTCAACACATTTTGGGCATAGCTACATGGAAAGTATTTTTCTGTAGCGCGTTCTGTGTGGTCCACGACTTTCACCTTTTTAGTGACAACAAAAAACCCACAAAATCCCCACTGGCAGGAAGTTTCTTTTTATAACTGAAACTGTTTCTTCCTGACCTACTTGTGTTATATATTGTTTTTTCCTGTTGACATGGTGTGAGAGATTGACTTTCTCATGCAACAGCAAGTTATGCCTGATGTACTGGAATATTCAGGTGTAAAAATAACAACGTTTAAGAGAAATGTGGCACCCGTGTTAACATTAGACAATAAAATAATATAAATTTATAATATATATAACTCAGACAGTCAAAAGCAAAAATATAATCCCTCATTCATCCATAGTAAGTTTCAAAGCCGATCATAAGGACGTTTCAACATTTACTCGAGAGATTCTTCAAAAAACGTCTTAAACAAGTAGCAAAACATCACTTTAAAACCCAAAACCACATGACTACCTAGGGACCATCTTGTTTTATCCTCGTATTCATCTATCACTTTTTTTTTTTTTTTTATTACGTTTTACTTTGTCTGCACTAAACTGGACACTTTATAACACCAGTCACCTTAATAAGCCATGTTTGCACTGTTGTTCTGATATTGCTGATGCTGTTGTATATATTTTCTACCTCTAAGTATGTTATTATATTTTTAAGCATATTTTTTACTTCATGCATGCCCTTATATGTACTTATTCAGTGTTTTTATGTTGCACTTTATCACTGAAGTATGTTCCTAGTTTGTGAGCTGTGTTCACTGACAATGGCAATAAAAGTCTTCTGATTCTTAATTCTCTTATTCTTATTTTCTGAACATAAACAATACATTTAACATAAAAATTGGTAATTGTCTCTGCCGATTACCAATTAAACTGTAACTAAACCCAAATGTGTTCATACATAACGCTTGTCCTCTTTCGTCCTGATAAAACAAGTGCAAACAGATTTGTTTGTGGATTGATGCTGAAATGTTACAAATGTTTTCCTTGTATTGTATTTGGAGAAAAAGTTCACAGCCAGGAGTATGCCTTTAAATGCCTCATCATTAGTACTGGCATATGTCTAGACGTCCCCTTACTGATGCCCCCTAATGGTACAAGGAAATGCCACTTGTAGTTTTGTAGTTTTCCACAGCCTAAAATAACCCCAGATGGAAAAGTGCAGTGTTTGGCTGTGATATTCGCACTTTGGATGTGTGAAAACTGCAGAGCGTTAACAAACACAGCAGGATATGCCAGGTGTGGCTTCCAGGGCTCATGAGGTTCAGCGAGGGGAACATGGGTCTGTCCATAAGCTCATTTAGAGGAATCAGACACACAGACTGCTCAAGTAAGACTGATGCTTGTCACAATCTAGACATTTAATTAAATACTTCCCAGCAAGATATTGGTAGATGGACAGAGTTGTGATCATTAAAAGGCACTTGCCATACTAACACGGGCCAATTTAAACCATCCAAAACTGCACTTTCCAGTCCATACAAGATTTGCCCTCATGAAACTTTTTAATGAGACAAGATACATTTTAATGCATGTACTCCCAGCTCAAAGGCGCAGTACCTGATTTTCATAAAAATGAGAAACACTGAACTAGTTCATAAGCACTTTGCCCAACTTTCAGAGAGTAGAGCGGAGTTTTGCCGTCTCAGTAATGCGAACAAACAAGAATAAGCATTCTGATTGTGCAGGAGGATAAAATGATGAGGTGCAGACAGAATACAACAGTCTCATTTCTGCCCAAAGAGCTGCTTTTACAACATATTATTACTGAGGGAAAAAGTGCTCAACAATTGTGGGTGTAATTTTCAAATTGCCGCTGTGCATGTCTCTATGCTCTATACTGCCAGAGCCTTGGTGAACGGATAAATTCCTTAAAAAAAATCATGTTTGTAAATGTTTGTCAAATCCTGGTGACGTCAGACATATGAATTTCAATGAATAATTATGTATAACGGTGAATAACGATGTTTATAGATCAGTAGTTGCTAGGACACGCCTTTAGAACAGATAAAAAGAATAAATGTATTTAGTAAAATGCGCAATTAAGTCATCACGGGTCCTCACTGCAGGAGCTTCATAATGAGCCCCCCCCTTTGAGATCCACTAGAAGTGTCCATTTCCTGCTATTATGTCTCGAGGGCTGTGTTAAGCCAAGTGTCATGTGTAGCTAAATGAAGTCCTCTGAACAGGCAGCTAATAGGAGCTTATATAACTTACTCAAGAGTGTAAGCCTTTATACAAGCGGACATTTTAATTGAGCGGATGGTATTCCCACTGGTTATGTTTTCAATATTGAGAATTGGGCTTGGGTTATAATTGGAAAAGTCTGTATAGTCATGTCATATTGTGTCAAAATGATGAGTGTTTTCGTTGTGCTGTTTTTCAGGAAATGTCGTCTGCAGAGACTATGTTGCAACAACCACTACATTGTTGTAATAGAGTCACTGGTTTGATTCCCTGTTGTTTTAGCTGTTATGGACAATTAGCGTAAATATTTCAGACAGTTTTTATCAAAGCCACTGTCAAACTACAGGCAACCTCTGTAAAATAAGCCATGTTTCCTGCTTGTACTCGCACCTGCGCAATAAACGATCCACGAGGAAGTCGATTTTCAGAAATATAATCAACTCTTACTTATTTATTTTTTATGTAAAGTGTATTGCTACGACGACACATAGGAAAATGAATGGAGAAAATGTCACTAAACTGCTTACACAGAGCTTCTGTGCCAAATACTGTTTATCTTCGTGTGATTAAATACTATACGCTGAACCATCTCCAAACTCCACCATTTGTTACCTTGGATTGTGCCACATGCTGACGACTGGTATATTTAGTGTAGAACAACTGCCACTGAATTTCTACAGGTTTATGTTATAAATCAATATCCCACTGTGCCTTATGTATCTAATAATAGGCTGAGTAAGTGACTTTTGTACACTTAAACCAATTAGACCTGTCCTGTGTATTGACCGTAAAAAGAAAATGAGTGAAATCGAGAATATGTCAAATGGTACGTGTCGTTTTTGTTTATTGTTTTCTCTGGAGAGGCTCGTGAATGATGCAGCTTTGACGCGGCAGGTCTGAGGTGTGTATATTTTTGCAGCATTAATTAGCCACTTGTAGCCGTATCCAGATGGCTCTTCACTCCTGACTGTATGTGTAATCGCGTGTCACTGCCACCTTTCTACCGAGGCATTTTGAGGTGGAAATGTGTTCCCATAAATAGCCTCTTTCTGACAACCCCCTGCACATTATGCTGTATATGTGGAGTTTTCATGTTTTTATACACCAAATGGCTACCACTTCCCAGTTTAATAGCTTGTCTGGACTGTGACTGTGGGTGGAGCGGATGGAATTGCCCCTGAATAGGACAAAGAGCATCATATACTGTATATTCCCAAGCCTAATGTGTTAAGTTATCTGGACCTGACATGCTTCCATTGTTATATTGACACTTAATTTACAATTGTGCTATTTCAGAAAGGCTTTGGGCTCTACAGTCATTTCCAGTCCATTATATAAGCTGAAATAGCAGCTCAGGGCTTTCATACATGCCCTATATTGACCGTACAACAGCCTTGAGTCCCCTGCAATTAAAAATCAATCTCTCCTGCAACAGAAATAGCCCTGGCATCTGTCTGCAAAGCAACTTTAATGAGCATTGAACTCATTATCGTGCCTCATCAGACAGGGTCGGGTCTTTACTTGGGCCGGCTTGAGCCCCGAATGCCCGGTAAAGATGTAGTAAAAGCAGTATTTGAAAAAAACAACTTGGACAAAAAATATCCTAAGGCGAGTGAGCAAACACCATGTTGGCATCTGCAGTCATTATGTGGGAGTTAGGACCTATGTGACAAATCGCAGCTTTATTATTTCACCATCCGTTGGCAGAAAAATACAAGACAAAAATACGATGAAGAGCTCGTAGTAATGAGCAGCGCGGTGTGAGGAGGAGAAAGGCTTGGCGCTGGCAGGTGTTCAAGGAGGTCTTCACTCACTGGCACATTGCACAGGATCCAGACTGGCTCTACACAAAACAAGAACAAATATATTTATTCACGCCAATAAGATCGATATTTATGTGTATAGGCAGCAGAACTGGCAACAACTGCTCATTCAATATTGTTCACTTTTTACTATGAGGAGCAGAGATCATTGGAATGAAAAACAGAAATGTCCCCAATTAACTATAATGAATAATATATAAATGATACAAACAAAAATAAAAATAAGTATTGATTTTGTTAACTTTTTCTTGTTTATCTACCTTTATAAAGCCTGTGGATGTCAGAATAAGAAGCTCCTCATTGTCCCGTCTGACTGACAACCTGTCAACAAATCTCTGGCCCTAGACCATTTGGAAGCAGGGCCTCAAATATGTTTTTCAATGAGCTCTGCACGTACTACACTTATATTATAAAGTACTGGATATAATTAGTTATATTTGACATGAGTAATGTAGCAAGTTCTGATTAAGAGAGGTGTATACAGTAGCGGCTATAATTAAAAAAAAATGTCCCACCATCTGAAACAATTTTATACTGGACAATTTATAATACTGGTCACCTTAATATGTCATGTTTGCACTGTTGTTTGGACGTTGTTTTATATATATATTTTTTATTATAATAGCTACATTTCTGCTTTTTTATATTTTTATTATTCAGTGTTTTCATGTTGCACTTTATCACCGAGGAAAATTCGTAGTTTGTGAGGTGCGTTCACTGACAAAGCCAATAAAAGTCTTCTGATTCTGATTCTGAACTGATACTTTTGCTTTTTTTTATTTTTTTTATTTTTATTTTTATTTTTATTCATTTAATTGTTTTACGTTGTGTGTTTTGTCTTTGAGGTGCTGTTAGTAAAACTGCAAATTGTCAGCGAATTGCATTGTTGTGTAAAACTATTTTTATATTTTGATTGCCTCGTTTGAAGAGACATGATGAAAAACAGTGTTAAACCACATCAAAAATAATCATCTTTCTCCAACTTGAGGATTAATCACGTATTTGCTATGCTGTCGCGTGAACATATTGTAAAAGGCGTATTGTAAACTTTGCCTCCATGTTTTCTAAGTGTGATTGGCTTTCCCCTGCTTCACACTTTGATCACTGTATATTCTCTCACACATTGGCTCAGCCGCTGTGCCGCAGTTTCACATAATGTAGAACCAGCATCCTGAAATGCCTCCCATGAGCACAAATAGGCACAAACAACAACAACAACATACAAAGGCCCTATACGTTCAGAGGAATGGGAGGATTTCCAGAACACGCTTTGTCTTAGGATATGACATGCGTGTTCCAGCTGGTTCATATTCAGCCAACAGAATACACAATAATGTCAGTTTTTTGTGGGTTTTCTCAACACGTTCTACAACTGCTTCACGCATTTGACGGACATTGTTATTGTAGACGCTGCAACAATTAGCGTAGTCAACAGTGTGTGTAGATGAGATGTCAGTCACTTTTAGATGAAAAGCTGAACATAAAAATAGAAGAAAGAATAAAGAAGTTGAGTAAATATGGGCTCAATTTGTAATGGCAGGAAGAAGACATGACTGTACTGCTGCTAAACAAGGATACAGCTTAATCAGGAACATAACAGTTAACAAATCATGCATAAATACGATTATCATTTAGTTTGAGATATGCTATTTATTTCCACCCAATCAAAGGAGCAATAACTGAAGAGCAATTACCGTTTAAGAGACAAGTATTAACCTCATGAGTCACTCATTAGCAGCTAGAATATGTTAATTTAAATAAGTGTGTTAGTAAATCCAATCACCGTGTTCTCATTTGAGTGATTCTGTCGCTTTTTAACATGGTCAGAACATTGTAACTCCATAAATGAAGACAAAAAACAGCGTGCGGCCTCTTATGGCTGCACCAACGCCTATAAGTTCTCGAACATCTTTGCACTGCAGCGTCAGTGGCATTACGCAGCCAACAAGACACAATAAAACAACTCAGATGTATAACTGATGCCTCATATGGGATACACCACACTGTGAAAGAGTCTTTTCATGAATTATAGCAGGGCTGTGGGGGAGTGGAGAGAAGCAAGTACAAGTCCTTTGTTTCATCTGCCAGCAGTTAAAGATGAATGCAATTTTACAGCAATTACGACATGTGCAAGTGCAGTAATCCCCTAATATTCAGTGTCCGCGTATGTGTGACAGCCCCCTCTTGTACACACTGTCCCGCCCAGCCGCTCCCACATAACAAAGATGTTGTCTGGATGAATGATGATCCAACATTTATCAGAACAAACGTATATTTAGAGTAATTGTTTGGGGCAGAGGGTCAGGTAAACCCACGGATATTGCAGTGAATTAAAATGCAGAGTCGGAACATATGTACGGTAATTTTGTCCACATTTTCATGGTCAACAATTGCATTCAAACTAAAGAAAATACTACGCATGCTGTCTTAGATTTGAGAAACAACGTTCTAATTCGACTGTGACGTTTGCCTGTGTATGTATAAGTACTTCTGGCTACTAACAGAGCGATTTGTATTCTTAACTACAGCAGCACATTAAACCCGTCCTGAAGTGATCTGCTTTAGTTACTGCACTGAGTCATTGTCACTGAAGTCATTCTCGGTGTAATTGGAGTCTTATCACACGGCAGCTATTTCAGTCCTAGTCCAAAACTTGGGGGGAAAAAAAATTAACTGTACTTCCAATTGATGCCGTGAACCTCTGGCACTCAAAGATCAGCTAATCTATAATTGGACAGACAAGAAAATTGGTTAGTAGTATACAGAAGTGGCCCTTTTTTATTAAACAATCTGTGTATTCTGACTTCACTAGTCTATAGTTCTTTGAAGGAGTCTAAAGCAAACTCCTGTAGCCTCTAAACTTTGCACTTACAATACAAAGTGAAGCATATTCTTTTTTTGTACAAGTTCCACACGTGAATGTTACTGTAAATCAAAGTGAGGTAGAAGCGGAGCACCTTTCAAAGTTGCATAAAATAGTACGTGAGTGCAGCAGTAATATAGATTTGTTTCTGTTTTATGTATCTTGAATTGTCTTTCATGCACATCTTTCGTTTGTTGGGATGTGTTTTTGGTGATTTATAGTGTTCCCCAACAGCGCAAAAAGGTGCCAAATGTGCTCTGATTATTATGTACGGCAAAATTATATTTAAAAACATCATTTGCAAGGGAAAAAAAAACCCTGCAATTTCATAGTAGACGTCTCTTTTACACAGAAATAGATGTATTTTAAATAGATTTCCCCTGAATCTGAGTGGCTTTTGGTGGCACTACTGGCACAGATCACATGCAGTGGTCAGACAGAAGTGTGAACATACCAAAATACCACAGCTCTCGGTGGCACTAGACACACTGTCCGCCTTGTTAGTCTGCGACCTTTAACTCTTTGTTCCCAAGAGGCGGAAAGATCATCATTCAAGATCTATGACATAACGTGTTACGGCCGACTGACTTCTCTGCGTTTGGTAAAACTCATGGCTGGCCCCTTTTATTTTCATTTAAACTAAGTTTAATCAGATGCATCCAAGTTATCTCCAAGTTTGATCATCACAAATCTTATCACAAATTGCATAGCTTACCATATATCATTTACATTATCTTGTCATTTTCAACTTTTTCATAAATTTTACGATGTGTTTGCCCTTGATTGTGCAAATAATAAATTTGAAGTGCTAATAAAATCTATCAGCTGCTCTAAAAACATTAAAAAACATTCTAATTTCTATGTTAATAAACTCTTATAGAATGTTTGCTAATAATATATGTATGAAACTGGTAAAATCATGTCCTTGTGTATCTTCCATATAAATATATAAATGCTTTAAGCTAAAACGTGGGTGGTAATATTAATGTTTGCTTCTCCAGACGTCTACAAAGTGCATCAGCGTATCAGCTTCTTATCTAATCAAGTGTTTCCATTGCATCATTTTACCATTTCCTGGGATGATTTGCTTTTGCCGTTTTACTAGGTGTACATCCCCCTTTATTTAAATACATATTACTTTTGCAATTGCATTTTTAGACAAATTTATACCGGTTCTGTTTTTTATGTTCTAACTCTGCTCCTTGATTCATTCAGGCTAGTACATTTTAGTAGTACATTTTGAAGCTCAGAGGAGTGTGGATAGGAGAAGGGGCCACAGTGAGGCTGCTCTGTTGGTGCAAACCTCTGAGGGCAGCATGGGGTTTCCAAATTTACACCATGTTTCAACCCAAAATGAGCTTTGTTGTTGTTATTTTAAGCCCATGCTATATAGAGGCGCTAGTCTGTGTAACTAACCAGTGGGGATCCGCCGTTGTGGAGATGTTATTACTTTACCTGGAATGTTCCACAGCATGAAATTAGACTTATCTTAACTTGCACGGTATGGTCTGGTTTTATTTGAACAGGAACAGTGCAGAACAATACACTGACCTTAAAAAAATAATAACAATAAATAAAAATACAGGAAAGTTGTATGGTGTCAGGTTATAGCAAAAGTACTAATTTCCACCTTTAGTCCCTGAACAGGCTGGTGTTTAAGTAAAAGTAACAGACCTGTAAACTTAGTGTACATAAGTCTAGTACAACACATCTCGCAACTCAAATATGACATTTCTAAAACATTCAGTTCACACACACAATATACAACCATACCAATTTATTCACACACATTTACTCCATTTCAGATATACAAATACTCTTTCTTTCATACACAAACTTGCTTTTATATTAGCGTTGCATATTGCATGTGTTCACTTATGTTGGAGAGAATGTTATTGCTAAAAAATACCTTTAAAAACTCAATATGTTGTACTGTGAGCACGGTTACTATGGTGACGTCTGTTTGTCTTAATGGAGATATATCATTTTAATGCAATAATGTGAGGTTTTCCAGACAAAGCAATGATACACAGTGCATCTTTGAGGACTTAACTCATGCATGTCCAAACTGTGGCCCTCAAGCTTCCAGGTTTATTGGCCCATGTCACCTTAAACAGTACTTTAAACTGAAAATCTGCCTTAACAAGACCATATCACGTATTTAATGTGTCCCACTGAGGATGTAAGCATGAAAAAAGGTCTAGTGGTTCAGTCTAACTTGTAATAATAACACAGATTTGAAGTATTTATTGTATTGGGGACCAGTCTATGGCTTTGTCTGTGTTTTTATACGTGGCCCTTAAAGAGAAAAGTTTGGACACCCCTGGTTTAGCTGAAGATGTTTGTGAAAATGTGCACTTTATTTGGACTAAATGCTAAATGAATCAGGCATAAAAGTGGTCTACTCTGGCCATAATTGTCTGAGAGGGAGGTCAGTGGAGTTGTGGACAGTGATAGGTCCTTTTGCCAGTGGTCTGCTCTGCGCTCTCATCCATGAAGAGCGCGCTCATGTCCCGCCCACAGCGCAGCGTTACGCACGGACTGTACAGCAGCAGCAGCGTGATTTGTCCTGCTCTTTTCTCACCTGTCTGTCTGTCTATTTATCTGTCTGTCTGCGTGGATGGCTCGTGTGCGTAAAGTTTCCCTGTCCACCGTGGAGTGAGCGCGCCGGAACACGGGGAAAAGTGGAAGTTGTAGAGGTAAGAAAGATGAGAGATGAGAGCGGCGTTTGTGCAGCGGTGCAGCGCTCTGGCACTCTTGACAGAAGTTGCTTTGTTCAGAGGTTGAGAGCTGACACAAGCTGCACATGGGGCTTCATTCTGGAGC
The DNA here is from genome assembly GCF_009829125.3 of Periophthalmus magnuspinnatus. NCBI lineage: Eukaryota > Metazoa > Chordata > Actinopteri > Gobiiformes > Gobiidae > Periophthalmus > Periophthalmus magnuspinnatus. Next base: position 4,890,523 of record NC_047138.1, read on the forward strand.
AGGACTTTAAACAGGTGAAAGTGAAGTGTGTGTGCTTGCTCTGCGGGGTTTTCCCCACTCAAGTTGTGGAGTTGGCGTTTTATCTTTAGTTTTTTGAGTAGTTTTTTTTTTTTTTTTCCCCTAAGTAAGGCTTTTTGTGGTGAGCTTACAGACAGGCCTATGTGTAAACTGAATTGCCAAAATGAAATCTAAACTAAATTGCTACCTAATTTTATAAAATGTCCTTTCTGGTAACAAGTCCAGCCTAATCCAGGCAACACTTCAGTAAAAAGCACTCATGATAAGGGCCCTGCACAAAGGTAAATGCAAACAAAAATAGGCTCTACTCTATCAGTTTTACTAGATCCATTTGGGCAGTTTATGTAGATTCTCTTGTAATCAAAGCTATAGTTGGTAGCTCATGTTTTAATTCCTTTTCTCACACTTTTATCTTAATCAGAAAGTATCAGAACAACATCTTTAATAGGAACTGATCGACTTTACCCTTAGCCTACATCCTGAGCAATACACACTATCACACTATCGAAGCTACTCTACTTGGACACAATGGACACAATTCAGAATTAACCCTGTATAAGTTCAGTAGAAGTTGAGTAACAGTGGACTGTCTGCAGCTGTGGTGGTTGCTGCTTGGTGCTGATCCGTGGGACTTCCTGAATGAGCCCACTTTGAATGCACCTCACACTCTCTCTCTCGAGTTTCCACTTTCCCTCTGCACTCTAGCGGCTGATGGCCTGGGAAAATGACTCTTAACCCACAGGAAATTACAGGTCATGATCAGGCCGCAGATTTGTATACGTCTCTCTGCAATAAACAAGGTGAAGTTTCCAGTGTAATGTTGTGATATGTGCGACTTTCTGTTGATCAAAGACGTTTTTGACTCAGATTTTGGAAGAACTTTTCGATCTTAGACAAGGTTACGGGGATATACGTCAAGGAGCACAGTTTTGTTTGTTTTGGAATAAAAATAAAGCATCATGAAGTTATTCTATTTGGCACTTTATCTGTTGTTTTGTTGCACAGTACTACGGAAAACTCTGAACTATTTTTAGGATATTTTATTAAAGGATCACGGACTACAAATTGTCACAGCTTGACACGTATTGCATATTGTTGTTTACTAAAATCTGGCATTCCATCAGACAGTTTTGCCACATTTTGCGAAATATTATTGCGTTTCGACGATTTACATCTCATAATCCCCTGTGTCGGGCCATATTTAAAGTATCCATAGACAGTAGAGGAATTTGTTATGCATAAATGCCCGTCTTGAGGTTGAGTTAACATCTGTAAACGCAACTGGTTCAAATTCTACTACAATGTGTCTTTTCTCCAATGTTCCTGGTTTCTATAGTGTCGTAATGAGCCTATTTTTAGCAAACAGGGTATCTAAATAAGAGATGAAAGCAGGGTTTTGATCACCACAGCAAATCTCTGCAGACATGGACCAAAGAGAAAGAGACACCATGCACACTCTGGGATGTACCATGGGCTGTGTGCGCGTGGGATAACATGAATAACCTTATGACAATGTGAAGAGACTGTACTGAAGTCTATAGGAACCCTGGGGACAGCCTTGAGGACGGTTCTGTAGCTGGAAGCTTAGTAACATTTTGCCCCTCATTACTTTCATAGCAAGAGTATTTCAGATTCTATAATTGTATTCACGGCTCTTGAATGACAGTCAAAGAAAAGAGATGAGTATTTTAGGGACATTTAGAGGTGCAGAGTGTTCCTACTTTTTAAAATAGTGTCTGCACAGTGAATATTGGGAAGTGAAAGGCTGCACTCCAGTTGTGTTACAGGAAAGAGAAAGGTAATTTGTAGTGTATTCAGTGTAAATTTATGTTTTAGTATTGATTATTAGTTATCATTACCCCTGCCACAATCATATTTTTAAGCGTAATATATTGGCGAAGAAAATATAGACGATAAACGATGATATTCAATGCCGTTATGCCGCTGACGTGATCAAACTAAAGCAGGATTTCCTCCAAAAATCTATTCTATATGTGATGTATTTTTAACGAACATGAGCTGCAATATATCAATGAAACACTTAACGGGTCATAGAACGTATTAATTCAACACTTTACTGCTCAAATCTTCAGAAAAATAACAAAAATACGAAAAAGTTCCCCACTAGTACAAAGAAAAAGTGCCACGATAAATGTTGACCGCTAAAAATATTTGTTACATCTGTCATTATTGTAATTATCATGACAAAATTAGAACATTGTCAGGTGTAAATCTAACAGAGTAACTTAAAGGTTTATGTCCAAATACCTTGAAAAAACTTGCATCTTTATTTACTGTAACGAGGGTCGTCTCTTCGCAGATGGTACTGTTGTGTCGCCTGCTTTTTCTGTGCCATTCTGTGGAACATAGTATACCTTTAAATGCTTCAATGTCTAGGTCTGTGTGCAATCAACCATCAGTGAAGGTTTTTATGTTTTCTATAAGGTTTTTACAAACACAGGAGGGGCAAACATTTTTTAAAGTCTCAGCAGTAGCTTCACAGTTTGTCTTTTTGCACATGGCTCTACATCAGCTTTGGCACAATGACTTTACCCCGTCTCCTGCCTTCATATTCATTTTATCTTCAGTGAGAACACTTCAGAGTGCATCAGCGTTACGTAAAGACTTGATTAAATCTTTATTGAGGAGAGTATCGGTCTTTGATGGTCTGACGGTTGCGGGTGGACGCTTAAAAATATCACTTGGTTAACTTGACTTTGTAGAAGGTAATCAGTGGTGCAGCGTGCGTAAAGCTGTAATTAAACTGTTTTGCCTCAGTAATGCCCTGCTATTAATTATATATTCTGTATTCTAAAATGAAAACAGCTGGGGAAATTATATTCATTCATCATATATCTCCAAGCTTACTCCAAAACTACAGTAATATGCACATTTTGGATACTGGACTAATATGAAGTGATCTCTCCATTTTACATAACAAAATGTGACAGAGTTACAGGTGGAAATGTTATATGTAAAATACCATTACATTTATCCAAAACAAAAACAAACCTTTCAAATCTTGCTAATATAAAAACACATTGACTCAAACGTTAATCTGTTGTATATTCCATGCTCTTGTGAAGAATCCATTTGCCTAATCAGAGCACTTGATGCCACATGTTTTTTCATGAGTGTTAGTTTAATCACCGTTTGCATGCCTCTGTAATCTCCCCCAGGCTCTGGCATTGCACCGGCAGAGACACGGTGCTAAGAATAGAGAGCCACTGAACAATTGGGCTGAACTTTGATGGTCAGTAATGACACTGTAATCACATGAGGGTTATGTGCCACAGCCTGGATCTTTTGGCAGAGGTAGAACTTACAAAAAACAAATTGTTGTTTTGTTGACGCCCCCGGCTTGTCTACACGCTGATAGATACATTTAATTTCATACTATGGAACATTCCAGGCTATGCAATGACATACCATGAAGAAAAGCAGATGGTGGAGAAAACAGTACTCTCAATGGACCAATGAGTACAAAATATATGTTAATGCTGGTTTTCAGTATTATGTAACAAAGTACATTTTCAAAGTATTACTAGCTATGAATATCATGTACTTTTCTGTGGTTATAATGTCATATAATGGGATGAGACATATTTTAACTACGGCATTTGTGATAGCAAAACTGCTTTCTGTCCCTCTGTCTGTGCCAGCTGTATCAGCAAAGCTCCACTGTGGTTGGTCCATCTGTTAACTCCACTTATGTATTCTATGGCAAAGAGCAAAAGGCACAAGATGGCCTGACCATTGGGCCCCTCCTGCTGACTTTTGTATTTTGCGCTCTGCTCCTACACAGCACAGGTGTATCAACACGCCCCCCAGTTACACTGTTGAGTATTTCTCCCGTTGAATTATTCATGAGCATGGGACCACGACCTTGTTTTATTATGTCAGTACATGCACATTTTACTGCTTTAAAAATCCGTGCTTGTATGTTCAGCCATGTGCACCCATTCACCTGATTTGTGCTTAGTTCTGACCGGAGGTGAGACAAATGTGTAAACTATAACTAGAAACACTGTCTGGACTTAATTAATGCATAATTTTCTGTGCTTTTACACGCAGCCTGCAGGACCAAGTGTAAGACTCTTTGTTCCCTCATGTGCGGCAGCTTACATGTCCAGCTTACATTATTTATGTTTACAGAAATAACATACCCCAGACTGTACATATTGCTAAAAGGATGTTATATTATTAGTTAAAAAAAAAAAGGCTAAGTGAAGTGGCATCAAGCTGTTTTTATGTGCAGCTAATCATTGCATATATGGCACCAGTGGAAGAAGGTGACAGTTCTTTACGGTGTGAATTTACATTATAATCGGCTGCATTTAAACAAATTAAAACAAGCTTACCAAAGACTTAACCTTGTCAGATTGTATTAGCAGTTACGTAGGTCTGTTTTTACTTAATTTGAATTTAATTTAAAGCTTGGCTACTCATACTTGAACAAAGTGCTGAATGAACTGTTTGCGTAATGTTTGATGAAGCACCTTTAGATTACAGTACTCATAGTTTAGCCAAACATTCAGTAAGTTGTTTGGTTATTGTCCCAAAGGTGAAAGCAAAGTCTCTCATACAATATTTCAACATCAGTGTAGTTTACCGCAGGTCAAGGGCACTTTATTCATGATGAGTTGTTATGACTTGTTAACCTCCTGCCAGTATTATTTGCCTGAGTGTCCTCTGTGGTGCACTTGAGTGCCCAATCCCATTTTTATTAAGTCCCTTGATCATCTTCAAGATCAGACCCCTTTTCATAGTGTCTCCTTAAAACAGCTCCTCTCCACTGACACTATGGCTCCCGTCCAATTTAATTACAGTTTGGGATGTAGATTGGCTCCGTTTCAGCTACAAAGAACAATACATAACTCGTGTGGCCTTGTGTTGCTGTCAGTGGGAATTGCTACTGTTTTTGCCTGTTAATTACGTTATTTGCATATTTTGACATAAATGCTGACGTCTAGACTATGGCTGAACGAGTTGGGAAAAATATCTAATTGTGATTTTTCTAACAAAAGTTGCGATTGTAATTAGAAGTGCATTTTATGTTCTAACTCACATCTTAAACACGACAGAGAGTACACAAATAGGCCTATGAACTGACAAAACAAGAATCACGTGTATTTCAAAACAAGCTTGTGCAGATTTAAACGACAGAGTTAGCATTTTTAAGCAGAATAAGACAGATAAGTTTGTTGTTTATGATAACGGAAGAAATGTTGATTTAACCTTGCAGTACTAATCTATACATACTAGTTTTAGTGCTTTAGCTTTTACTTTCCAGTTTCGTTTACAACACCTTGGTTTTGTAACTTTTGTGACTTAAAGCCACCGAAGACCTACCTGATTTTTACTGTCCAGTGAAGTTCAGTGAAGGTTTTAATGTTTTCTATAAAGTTTTTTATTAATACTGGAGGGCAAAGGTAAACCAGAGTCAAAGTTGTTATGTGAGCGGTTTAAAAGTCTCAGCAGTAGCTTCACAGTTTGTCTTGTCTCTATATCAGCTTTGGCACAATGACTTTACCCCGTCTCCTGCCTGACTTCATATTATCTTCAGTAAGAACACTTCAGAGTGCATCAGCGTTACGTAAAGACTTTGTTAAATCTTTACTGAGGAGTGTCTTTGATGGTGTGACGCTTAAATAACTCTGGTATTCAGTAGTACAGCGTGCATAAGGCTGCCTCAGTAATGGCATGAACTATAACATAACTAGTTCATTTTATTGTATTCCTCACTTTCCAAACGCATTACCAGCAATCTCATTATTTACCACGATGAGTTTATAAATGCTTTCACAACTTTCAGAAGTCAGAGTCTGGAAAAAACTGCAATTTTTCTAACAAACGTCACGATTACGATTAGGTTTGCGATTTATATTTGGCATTTAAGTTTTAATAATACGATTCTGTTCAAAGTTTACATTTTAAACACATCCAGAATAATAACTGACAAAAGACTGCGATATGAACTGACAAACCAGTTCAAGAATCACATGTTTGTACAGATTTAAGCTTCAATGTTAGCTGTCTTGTATGCAGAGGATGTTGTTGTTTGCAGGTGAAATGACTGTACTTCAAAAATTGCAGCCCTGACGATCGCTAATTGCGTCCATTCAAATTGTGATTTCGATTTGATTGTCATGAATTTCACTGCCCTAGTCTCTTGTTTTAACCAAGTAATTCCAATATGGACACTGACCTTGAGACCAAAGTGGTTGCATTGATGAGTAGCTGATGAGCGGTGGTGAAATAGAACATGTGAGAGTGAGATTCTGGTTGTTTGTGTGTTTCATCAGTATCTTGTTTCCTTTGATTAGTATTATCAGCCGTGGGTGACGTGTGTGCATGTCTGTGTGCATGCATCCTCCTTCTTTCCTCTACTTCATTTTGTGTACGTGTTGTCTGTGTAATAACTTCATCAGCCTTGCCTGAACCTTGCAAACCCTGTCAACTCCGTTTAACCTTTAGGCAGTAACTTCAGCTGGACTGGATCACCACGGCAACCTACACTTCAACTTCAACTTCTCCTCCTTCAAAGCGATGACTACAACCTTCTAGTCGTCAAAGCTACATCCCCATCAATATTTAACGTCTTCTTGGCTGGAGTTCTGTTTTTGTAGTGTTAGCATTAGCGGCTAAGGTAACAGCTTGGACACGTAGCGAGGCCGATGTGTGAGCGGGTGTAACTTTGTCCAGGTAGCCATTGAGGAGGACCGGCGCAGGAGTTGAGTTTCAAGCCCTTATGCATGTTTCATCTACTTCTCTCTCTCAGAACAGAAGCCCCCTTGTTATCGCAACCAGTGTTTTTTTTTATTCTATGGACATTTTTACAGTCTGCTGGGAACGCTACTGAAATATAAAGCAAGGAGCAAAGTAGAAAGGCTTATCGGGACTACCAGGTGTGCTATTTTTTGCTTGGTCTTCTCTATCAGTTGGTGCTAACCCAAAACCAGTGCTTCTTTTGAGCAACTCTGCCTCAAGCTGCATCCATCCAAGTATTGTAACAGTGGGCGGTTGGAGGTTGAACATAGGGAGAACCATGAATGACACTCCGAAGCCTCCTCTCCTGCAGGTGAGCGTACCATCCGATGCCCCCGTCTACTCCGATGGGGCTAGAACCGCCGTGTCCGATGGCTGCATTCGCTCCAGTTCGTCCACGCCAACCCTCCGTCGCAAACGTTTCAAAATGCGGCGGATGAGGAACGTGCCCAGCGAACGCGACGCGGAGAGGGCACGCTTGGCCAAAAATCACCTGACAGCCCTGTCCCATTCGGGGTCTAAGGAGTACCTGCAGTTACCCTCCATAGAGATTACGCCGTCCAGTGATGAGGATGTCCCTTCGTCCTGGTCGAGCTGCTCCACTCCCAGTGCCTCTCCAAGACGTAAGAGGTTCCTGTTGAGGAAGTGGCTGAAGGTCAGAGAGAGGAAGGAGCAAGGAAGTGAAAGCAGGTTGGTATAAGTATGGTCCCTTTCATTTCAGTCCCCTTTGTCTTTCCTATTACCTCCATACTGCTACTAGACAGCTGAAATAACCTTTTCTCTTTAGGTCAGCTCCACGTGGCTATACTTTGTAGACAGTGTATTTCACCGACTGAGCAAATATTTCAAGCTTTTGTTGAGAAGCTGAGTTTGTTTTCCAAAATGTACCAACTAAATGGCTACGGATTATTACAAATTACAATAAATAAAAGCAAAAGAAGGTTGGACAAAGGTTTTTAGAATGAATATGTTTCACCACTTATCCAAGCAGCTTCTTTAGTTTTGACGCAGCAGCTGAAATATCTCTAACCTAAATAAAAAGAGAATTAAACGTGGCCATATACAGGTGACCTAACCAAACGAACGTATAATTTTACTCAATATAAAAACCTTTTTGTATTTATTTTGTGTAAAGGAGGGCTGTCTGTATTAGTTTCCATGAACAAAATAGACTTTTAGTGGGTCTTTAACACAAGAAATTGAGGCTACAAGCTTGTCATTGAGAATCTGAAGTAATAGAACCACAATCAAAATGAGTTAATCTCACTTTCCTACTTTAAAATGACTTATATCAGTGTCAATGTCATGCGTGGATAGATACAGCTGAAGTTTGTAGTGGTAAAATTGGCAACATAACACAAAAACTCTTGCGTAACACATTTTAATTAACTGTATTTTCTAATTCCGTAAGCCATTGGTAGTTTGTTTTTAGTATTTAGGTCAAGTGACAACGCTGTGTAGGTCATTTGATCGTATAGTGCCAAAGGAAAGGTCATTTGGGGCTCAGAATCAATACGTTTCCTTTAGTGCACACGTGGGCGAGATAGTGATATGAGAGATCCAATGTGTGCCGCTGAAAGGTCACAGGGTCAATACTGCTGTAGGTGCTCAAAGGCAGTAGTGCCACACATAGAGCCAAGGCACATGCAGCTGCTTAAATAAGTGTACTGTTGTGTCATGGTTAATATGGAGGATTTCTAGAAACTTGTGAAGAAAAACGCTGTGTGCATGTTCAAGTATATTGTTTACTTAATACAAAAGAGCTTATTTTAGGGATTAGTATTGACTGTTGTTGTCTAAACTATTCCTTTAAGTAATAGACAGCCTCATGAGTGGAGCAATGCCACATGCCAGGTCATCGTAGTAGTGTACTTTGTATGTTTTCTAACTAAAAGAGCAGTAATTTGAATGACGTGCATCTTTACAAGAAGATAAACACACAGAAATACACTTTAACTATATGTTTTTGTGTGTCCATGATATTCAAATGTCTATATTTTCATTGGCTTACAGTTCTTTCCACATTTTCAAATCTGCTTCTCTTCCCAAAACCTCCAACTCTACTGTTCTGGGGCAAATAATTCACCAGTTAATTTCAGTAGCTGTCCACATGGCTTTATATCTTACTGCATAGCGCTGTCTGTCACTGTGGGCTTATATTCACTAGTGGGATCTGGATAAGCATCTCATAATATTAAAACAAAACAACAAAGCTTGCCAGTCTGTTCAGCGCCAATGGAAATCGTTTTTAAACATTAAAAACTAGACATATTCTCTGGTTTATATTCACCTGCTGCCTGCGTCTACAAGAATCTGTCTGTTTTATATTAATAAAACTCTTGCATTTGATGAGGTTGTTTACCAAGACAACCCCACTAGGATTATACTCGAAATCTCACTTTGAAATACCACAAACCTTTCGACTCATCATGTGTAGCTGTTACAAAACCTCCCATCATTTGGGTTTACACTTCCGTGATGGATAACCAGGCTAAAAATGAGTCGATGTAAGCACAAAACAGTAATCTTGAGTCAAGTTATATGTCAACCTCAGTGTTTTTAGTCAGACCTTGTCAAATCTTAGACGCGTAGTGCTTTAACTTTAAACTAAACTGTCTACTTACTGATATGATTATGAATTTACTATTGAACTGTCCTGAAATAAGTAAATTGCATTTAATTTTGTAATAATATAGTTGCTGCTTTAAAAACCTCCTAAATACGAGGTTAATGATGAACAAACATGGCAAACTACCATTTTATAATTAACAGAAAGCACGGTTCATGCAAAGCTCATAAGGTGTCTGCATTCTCACAAGGAAGCAATGCTGTAAGTAATTATGCTTTATAGTCCGGGATGGTTTAGATTCTTCTAACGTCAAGTCATTTTTCTCTGGTGATAGAAATGTGCTTCTTCTTTTTCTATCCGCCGTGATGATGTGATTTTATTTGTATTGCGTCACTGTGTTTCTCTCCGTGCTCTTTGGTTTAGTCAGTGTCTTATGTTTCGTTGGTTTACTGTTATTGAAAATGTCTAAGGCTAATAGCAGTTGTGCTATTCTGAGGGAGTGATCAGGCCATCCTCTGTCAGGCTTCAGTGCTTCCTCTCTATCCAAACATTAAATATTTCACACGACCATCTCACACCAATAAACACAGTCAACAAGGACGTCATCTCCAGCCTCTTTTATTGCACAGTTAAAATGTCATTCATCAACTTCATGAGGCTTTCTTCTGTATTTAATAGAGCTGTATGTGTCGCTTGCTTGTGCTGTGTGCTCCATATGCCTGTTTTTTTACATGCACGTATCATTTTCAGTGAGTGTTTTACCTCAATTGCCTATGAGTACTACATTATTTATTATAGACCAGAGGGTTTGCTAATACAAGATGAATAAGCATGGAATATATGAAACACATGTGTGCTTATAGGTACATTTTCATATTTCATTTCTTATATTGGCTGTATATGTATTGAATATGGGATCGTTGGGACATTGCTTTCTTTTCTTTATCCCACATGCATCAAAACATGTATCCACAGTACACCCCCATGTCCCACAGGCCTCACAGTCCTGTGCTGCTGAAATCAGATTAGGGTCCCCTGCTGAGTAAAAGACTGAAGTAATGAAATTGTGTCCCAGATTGGCCTTTTTAAATTCATAAGAGGATAAGGAGAGCTCAATAAATATTAAATATTAAGACACTGAGTTTGATTGCTTGAATTTACTGTCTGTTTCCATTTATAAACATCTTCTTGCTCTGTCATTTATAGGCATCTTGTTTTTGTCAAGTGCTTTTTTGTTTATGACTTTCACTCATTCTGCTCACCGGTCACTGGATGAAAACAACTCTATGGTTCAGAGCCATCAATATTACTCCCTCTAGTGTACAAAGTGCTGCTTTACAGCATGAGCCCTATTTTAGCTAATAATGTGTAACTTTAAAAAGTAGGATTAAAAAACATTTACTGAGCCACGTTTTAAACTCACTGACTAAATAATTACAGATGTATTTCCAGGCAAATTATGGAAAATACAATGTGTACAGGAAGTATTCATATAACAACTTTGTTAGCTGTAATTGAATTGTGATACTAACTCTATTTATTTCTTTTTTTTTCAGCAGTCAACAGAGCAGTCAACAGAGTAGTCAACAGAGCAGCCATGAGGATGAGAGCAGTCGCTTCCTCACTCCACTGATCAGGGAGGAAAGGTAAGATTTTTATGTTTTTAATGTTAAAGGATTAAATGTTGTCTCTTTAATGTCCTTTAGATGTTACACAAAAAATATATGTTATATTATGTAAGTTATTTTTCATGGAACAGAAACATGAAGAGATCATATTTTAAGTGTCCACTAGAGGGCAGTAGATGGCATCTTTATGTTTCCCTCTTTTATGCGCCTTATCCAGTGTTGGTCCTGAAGTCTAGTCTAGTCTCTATTGTTTAGTTTATCTGGGAGCACAGGTGTGCTATGTTATTTTATAACGAAATATAATATTCCCAACTATTCAGTATACACGGTATGATTTTTAAACTTAGAGTTATTTTTATAAACCTAGTCTATAACTTGACTGCGTTGCAGTGGCCATGAGCAGCAGTGACAGCCCGGTGTATATGAGCCGTTCTGGAAATCTGTAGGTGTGTGTCTCCTCAAAATATGACGTGCAGCTAGACTTTTTCTGTCAAAGTAGGAACCGTGGAAGAAGTTTGACTTTTGGAGTTTTTCTTGTGCATTTAGATTTGGGATTTGTTTCAGGAACATGTATGTTTGATAAGTTTGGCAAGAAGATTTGGAATAATTTACTTGTTTAACTTATTTTGTTCCTAGTTTTAGCCCAGTTTGAATCCAAATGTAGACCTGTAGTCCTGGCCTAGTATGGACTTAGGTCAGGGTTTAGTCCCAGTTTTCTTCCAGTTTTGATGTGGTGATTGTGGAAATGTGAATTCACTTTTAAACGCTTTGTTTGTCAAATTTACCATGATTTTAACGTGCTTTTTTACATCTTTCAAACAAATTACATGTTTTATTATTGCTAAAAGATTTCCTGGATAAACATTCTTATAGTGAGTTCGCCTCTCAACAGATCTGGTCTCTAACTTGTCCTGGTTACATCTTTAATGCCATACTGTGGAACATTCCAGGTAAAGATATAACATCTCCATGGAGATGTGCAGGTGGCAGAATCCTCCAGCTGAAATGTTACATAGTGTCCCTTTAAACCCAAAAACCTATTTTATACCATTAACTTCATTAGAGGCATGTTTAGTTTTCCCTTCTCACCACCAGGTCTGTAAAAGTGCACGATTTAACCCTTTAAGATGCTTTTACATCACTGTAGTCACCCCCCTCTGTCTGCTACACCTCCAGCCCCTCAGTCTTTTGGCTCTAGCTCCTGCGCACTTCCTCTTGTTGTGCCGTCAGCTCTCTCGTCGTAGAATCTGGAGCTATTACATCTCTGGGAGTGCGTGCTTGTGCTTGCTGTGCTGCCGATAGCTCTGTAGACTTTGGCATGTGCAGAGGCTGTGGGGAGTGGAGCGTTGTGTAGCCGGCTTTAGAGGGCATGTCATGTCTCCTCTGCAGGTAAAAACCGCTGCATACTGCCTGATGCTGCTCCAAATGTGTTTTACCTCTCTTACTGTTACTGTGTGCGGGGCTAAGTTTGCTCTCATCATGTGCACAGCAACTATTAGCTCGCTGATGTAGCAATATGCTGAACACTGCATGTCAAGCTGTGGTGTAAGTGCAGATCTATGCATATAATACTCAAATAACAACGCTTTCTGATCCCACATTGATCTGTGTTGGAGGAGCTGGAATGTCTATATACTATGCAGATTCAGGTTATGTAATTTCAGGCATAAATGAGTCATCCTGTACGCATGATTGACTATGTAATATCCATTATCATTATACAGACAAGGTGCATTTATGGGGAAGACGCTGACACTTATATTACATCGTGTTTGAACCGTGGAACTTCGAATATCCAGGTCACCCCATGACATTACTTTGCTTTGTTTATTTAGTATTAATAGTACGGTGAAAACAAATGACTTTTCCTAAAATTAACCAATATGTGTGTATTTATGTTACGTTTTAGAAAATAATTATGAAGAATTACTAATGCTAAGGTAGATGCTTATAAAGTAAACACTATAGCGACGTTATTATTCTATCGCTAAGATTCAACCAAAAACGTTCCACCTCATTTCTTAAGGCTACCAACCTTCTAACGGTCTGAACTGCCACGCTATTTGTCCTATTTTGAGGTACCGTGGGTGGGTATATTTGCACAGTCACATACGGGAAAAGCCAACCCATGGTAGAAAAAAATACTCTTTTTAACCTTAAATTATTTCATGGACAATACAGCTCAAAGTTATAAGTTACTGTAACAAATTGTGTTTAAAGGTTCTATATTACGCCAAATTGACTCCCTGTATTATTAGTCTGTCTACGTCTCCAAAGCTCATCGTGTTTTGTTCCACTTTGTGATGTCATGAAGTGGTAGTTTTCACCTTAACAAATGCCTTTTAACTTTTCTTTAGTAGAGACTGGAAAATCAAGGCCTGAAATTATACAAATAATGATTTTAGTGGGTTTCTGGAACACAGTGGGGCACTTCCTGTATCACCACATGACATCACAAGGTGGAACAGAGTGTTTTTGCTTTGAGAAAGTCAAAATGTGCAGGATTTATGTGTTAAACATGTGTAAATGAAACAAAACACAGCATTTTTGATGAGGAAACAGCATTAATATAGGACTTTTAATAGTTTACAGTAGATACTAAACTCTTTTTTTTCTCTTTTTCTCTTTTTTTTTTAGGTCGGACAGTGCAGTGGAGAAATTGAGGTAGGCCTACATTTCTTTCATATTTGTTATTGTGGGTAGTTGTCCTGACCAGTCAATGTGCTGGTCATTTTCCGAGCTTGTTGTGTGAGTGTGTTGTGAACGTGTGAATGCTGAAGCGATGAATACAGTTGCAAGCTGTGGAATGCCTTTGTTTGGCTTTATTGGGCAAATAACATGTGGCACAAAGAAAGCTTGTGCTGTTTTTGGAGGTTCACCAGTGAGCTGTGTAAATGTGGGTACGAGAGGCAGGTAAGCGGCTCATTTTGCGCTGGAAAGGTTTTTTTAGGTGTATTTTTTGTACTTTCTGTTGACCTGGTATTAAATTATGTACACTACCTTCACCCAGTTTGGAAAATTCAAGTTATGTAATCAAGTGTGCTGCATACAGTAGTTCCACATATTTCTTGCCCAAATCATTAGAGCAGTTGCTTTTGTAATATTTAAGATTAAGCTCTATTTGTATCATGATGAGTATGAGGAGATTGATGCGTTTTTTGCATAGGGGAAAGTGTAAATAATGCATGAGAAAAGCTCTTCGGCTGGCTGCAGTAAGCAAGACTGACATCTCAGTTTGCATGGCTGAAAGAAAGGTTTGGAAAATAAATAATTGAAGTAAAAGTGTTGCAGTTAGAGGATCCTTTGAATTGAATCGAAATCACATTTTGAAGTTGCACAGTTATGAAATCTAATGTATTTGATTAGCAATTAAGATTTCAGTTTTTTTTTCAAATTTGAATGCTCCTGGATTTGTTGAAAGTATGTTCTGTGAGACCTGATTTGCTTTGTTGCTTCCAGTGCAGCCCTATTTTTAAACTATTTGCATGTTTTTTAATAAATATCAATGCAATATATTCTGATCTGTCCACTATACAGTTTAGTTGCATGAAACATTGATTTGTTCTTGTGGTTAGAGGCTCTTTTGGAGGTCATAAAATCTGATCCAAGTTCAGCATTCCCCAGTGTGCTGACAGTCGCATAACCTGATCTTTGTAGATGCAGAAATATACTATAGAAATACTGTGCTGATAAGTCTTTGCTACAGGAAGAACAATACCAACAGTCAATTTACACCAACTTATAGGGTCAGTAATGGTGATGCTGCTTCCATTACTAAGCATTTGCAGCTACTAACTATTCAACCAGTGCCATTAGAACACGCGCTGTTTATTTGAGTTTTCATTGTGTTGCTTTGAGTTTGATTTCACTTTCAGTTTGACAAACATCCAGGGCTCCCACCTGTTTTTTGAGGCCAATAGTTCGACTGCAGGAGAGAGAGTCAGGCTGATAATGAGGTGCATGAGGAGGTGAAGGACTACCCTTATCAAACACAGCCACTCTCAGGGCACCGGCTACAGAGGCCAACCCACACACCATGCCCCCCTCAGCCAATCAGAGTGCTCGCATCCTTGACCCATCCTCCCCGCTACAACTGCTCTCTACAGCAAAAAAAGATGCGCGGTAATATCGTTGGAGATGAAGCTGTCAACCTGCACTGCCAAATTATAGCACAATGTAATCGTCATTTTTAGCTTTTTTCAGTATGGATTTTGTACAAATTGAAGAACATGCAGGATTATCAACTGAAATTTTACTTTTTACAATGTTTTGCGACTTATAACCAGTACAGGATCGACCAAAAAATGGTCCCTTGTCCTTATGAGGGAAGGCTAATTTAGTGTGGATGGGTGCAGTGATTGTGAAGAGGCCATGAGAGCCAGGAAAGAGGCGAGGATGGTGTCTGCCTGTTCTCCGTGCACTAACACAAGGTCAGATCCTGTTTCTCTTACTTTGTCATCATTTTTAGAGCGTTTTATCCAGTGTGTTACAATAGAGGCACAATAGGGTTGATAATACTGTTCAAATTAATAGTAATACACTGATTACTTAAGTTTGTGAGTAGTAATTTATTAAACTGTTTTATTTACAGTGAGAAAATACGTTGTGGTCTTGATAAAATCCGTTATCTATAAAGTTCTGTAAAGTAAAGTTCCCAAGTGCCATAATTAGGACCTGACCGATAGGGGTTTTTTCTGGGGGGGGCCCTACAATTTCGACTGCAGATATAGCAGATATAACAGCTGATGGACATATTTAGCGTACATTTAATTATTTTAGATGTGTTTTGAGCTCTTCCAGGAGAAAATATTATTGCTCACCATTTACACTCATACAATATTGCCACTCAACACTAAAATTAATCTACATAATCACTGCAGTTATCAAGGAAATTGCTTATGTAATGGAGAATTCCGTCTTAACTTATGAAAAATCACCAAATCTGAAGCTCATTACTGATCCAGACACTGACAGAGACTGACGCATTGACTCAGCAGAATAAAGCCCTGGTTTGAATACACATTGGAGGATGATGTTCTCCTGTGTGAGGAGCCCTTCGACCTGGAGGCTGTGCTCAGATGCCCAATACCAACAGGGGGCGCTCCAGAGCCAGCTCCTGAACACTGCATGCAGGAGAAGTCTGCAGCTCCCATCATTAGGCCACCTCCTTCCCCCGAGGAGAGCGTAGAGTTTCAGGAGGAGTAAAAGCTCCACTGGATGAGCAGGTCCGGATCAATAAGTCCCAAGAACTGAGTCTGAAAACCCAGGAGAGACTAACCAACCTAAAAGACTTTAGCTTAAACAGGCTCAAAGGACTCTCCAAAATACAGAAGGCGAGCTCCACCATCAGATCACTGCTAAGAGGGTATTTGGAAGTATTTTGAAATAAAAATTAGGTTAAACTAAACACATGTCTTCTTGTTCAAGTACAAAAAGTGAATAGACTGTACAGCAGTTGAGCAGCTTGTAATTGGACTCAACATATGTATTTGAAAAAGTAAAAACAATAACAAGCATTCATCGTTCATGCTAGTTCATATAAAAGCTTTATGTGCTTCAAATTAAATGATTATTCTATTATTATTATCCTTTTGCAATCTGATGAAATATTTCAGAATAATCCTACATAAAAGTTAAAACACAAAGCTTTAATAGTCATTGTCTAAACGCTCCCAGGTAATAGTAATTCAGAATAGTTTTAGATGGTAATTGGTATAATCTGATCACCTTTGATGGCACCTTTCTCTTTTTATAGAACTGTAACTACACACTCCTCCTGTATACACACAGTTTTAATGTAGAAAGAAAGTAGATCCACACAACAGAAGGGCTCTGAGGAAGGGCTTTGACCCATAATGTGGTGTTATTGAAAAAAAATATATATAAAAAAAACAATAAAAGAGAGCTCCAAAGAACTGCTATGTGGATCTACTTTCTATATCCTTGTTTTTGAACCCAGCATACAGGCTTAACACTTTTTGGATGTGCGTGTCTCTGCCTACATAGCACTTAATTTTAATCCTAAACTCTAATCCAGTAATGTGTTTGTAAGTTTACTCTTGGGGCGTGTTAAATATGTATACTTCTGCGTGGAGCAAACTTGCAACAAATCCATCGTTGTCTGGCTCACAACTGAAGTTCACCATCTGGTACACAATTTTCTTTCTTTGTACTGTACTGAAAATCTAAGCAATTTTCTTAACAATCACAATCTTAAGGACAAAATTGCTCTGCGTTCAAACGACAAATACATTGAAAACTCCAAATTTAAGGCTCGCAAATACGTCTTTTTATACGAGCTACATTTTGCCTAGTCATCATTATTTGAGCGGCGTTGTTTGTGACCAGCTGTGGGTGTCACTGTGGACGTCGTAGGTGTGATTCATGACATATCCCTGTCTCCTGCAGAAGTCTTAGTTTCGCTCCTGTTTTTATCCCGGCCGGACATGTGCTCACAAGGGCCCGGCTGCAGATGATATGCCATGCACATATGCCTTTTTAATGGTATCAACACTAAATATAGCCCCCTCTCCTTCTCTTTCTCCCCCCCCTTTCTCTATCTATCTGTCTGTCTGCAGTTGGAGTTGATAGCAGCCCATTAGTCGGCTCAGTTTGGCCATGTCTTGTAAGTGTAAGTGAGGCCTGTCTGCTGCTGATGCCTGGGCATTTCACACTCCGTGACCATTATATAAAATTGTACTTCAGAAAACACTCAGATAAATATAGTATAGTTTAGTTACGTAACCTAGAACATCCCACAATTTTAGATTTTCCTCTGGTGTTTATTGCATTGCATCTGGTGTAAAACATGCTCAGTTCATTGAAATATAAATATACTGGGATGCAGACTAAGATCTCTCACTTTGGACACTTGAATATATATTTAATTTTGCTGTATTTTTACCTAACAGAAAGATATGCAAACTTCAAAATTGGGCTGTATCAAAAAAATGAATTGAGGTTTTTTGGTGTTTTTTCCCCTCGTTGATCGATCACAATTGCAGATTAAAATACATTAATTTTTTTACAATATTAATTTAATGAACTTGGCAATCGAGACTTTTAATTGGTGCCATTTAACACAAAAATTTAATTTCCCCCTCCTAAGTCTGAACTCTTCTCCAAACCACCTGCATTTACTACTTTACTACTTTGATTGAAAAGCTCCAACTAGATTATAAACAGCTAACAATGACTGAATCACAATCTTTATATTAAAAAAAAAATAAAAATAAAAAATTGCACCGCTCTAACCTAAAGTACACTAAATCATTAGTGCACCTGAGGCATTTCAAAGTGCAGTACAAAATCATTCCAGTAGAGGGAGCTCTGTCAAATTAAATGCTATAAAATGTGACTTGCTCTGTCCTGACTCATATTTCACAGAGCTAAGATCCTGGAAATGAAGCCATACAGTCGCATCATTTACTGAAACACTGTCAGCATTGTCCCCTGCAGCAGCTCAGGAGACGGTCAGGAGTGGGATCTCAACATTATTGTGGTTCTTATATGATTCAATTACATCTGTAGTAGGCGTGTTTCTTGTACAAATGCTTTGAATATGTGTAGTGATTTGAAGATATGAGAATATGCATTGCAGACTTGTTGAAAAATGCATACAGTCTTTTTTTTATAAACCCAACAAATAGTTTTCTTACAGTACTTGCATTGACAAGCAGTACAAGATAAGTATTTTTTAAAGCACATGATGTAAGCCTAGTCTTAATATGCTGTTTCTAATTCTGTTTTAAAATCACAGCACCAAACACAATTGTATGGAGTTTAATGAGAAACCGCATTGCTCAAAGGACATAGTAATTACCAAATAAGGTCTTAAATAATACAAATGATGTGATTCAAATGCAATCTAAGCTTTACAGTGTATTCCGTTGTATCATCCTTATCGATTTCACATTAGACTTCATCGCTTAAGTAATAGTTAAGTGAAGGTCATCTTGAGGCCAGGAGCGTTGTAGGGTTATGTGTGCGCGTTACTAAATGAAATTGCCCCTGAGCAACCTGATCTCACCTCTGCATGCCAAATGTGTAATCCTGTGTCCACTGGTGATGATGTCATTTGGAGTGATTTCATAATTGTGTGACGCCAAAGCTTATATAATTAGCTGCATTGGCATTTCGATCGTTAGTCGTCCAATCGATACTGTGCTGCAATAAAGGTAGTGTGGGGTACTTGGGTAAAAGTTAATCATATGCTTTAGAAACTATTTAGCTAACAGTTTTAGCGATATGGTAAAGAGGATGTAGCATGATGTACGCTTGCTGTCATGGTCTTGGATTCAGTTACTTTTTGTTTGGAGAAATAGTATGTGTATGTGTATATAGTATGTTTTCACCTTTGTTTTACGCATTCGAACATTAAGATTCAGTGCGTTTTGAGAACTTTTGTTAAAGACATTTTGTTAATTTTATATTTGGACATATAAATAGTTAAAGGTGCACTTTTCTAGAAGGTACACCACCTTTTATTCCTTTGGCTGGAATGTTCCTCTACTATGACATTAAACTTCTTATTCAGTTGCTCAGAAATACCTTGAAAAACTTCTAAACTAAATTCTTACTGTGAATGGCGTCGCCTCTGCACAGATCTGACTCATAACACCTACATGTCTCTGTTTCTCAATGCTGTGGAACATTCATGGCAATGCAAAAACCATGGAAACAACTCTCAACTTGTTAAAAATTGCACATTTGATGTATTTTTCTCATATCTTCAGCTGTGGATAAATCTAACCCAGGAGCCAACAAAGTCAAAAGAGTACGACAGCAGCATGTAGGTGGTATAAAAAGCAGCAAACTCCCACTGGATACAGGGACACCAGCTGAACCTGGCGAGTGTCGTGATATTATTTTTGTGAGGCCAGGGCAGTGTTTTTGTTGAGCTCAGGGTCAAAAATATGAGTCAGCTCTGCTTTATCTTCTCTGACTTTAGTGTGGGATTGGAAAACACTGTGGGTAATACAATGGTGTTTGCTCTGCATGCAATTATTAGAGTATAACAGTATATCCCAGCATTCACAGTGCCCACACGTGCGTATTTATGTACACATGCTAATGCCGTTTTGAATTTCTAAGAGCTTCGGGTAATTTTATATTTAAAATGTAAGTAAGATGCATAATTAGTACAGATTGTATTCACAATTTTAACATATTCGCTGTCATCGCATTAGTAATATCGTCTGTAATTGTCTGTTACGTGAGACAAAAACTTGTCCTTCATATATTTAAGATCTATATTCCTAAATTAACAGTAACACTAAACAAGCACTAAGCAGTCAGTTGATCAATAATAGTAGTTCAGTGATTGTGGTTTATTGGTAAAAGCATAATCTCCCATTGTGTTACCAAAGTGACCATCAGATAACAAGTTTCGTTTGACTCACAGTATAATCCAGATTATCAGACAGTGCTATTCTTAGACCTTATTGAAAAATTTCTAGAATAGATTATGGTATATGTTTGAAGAACTGAAAAGCAAAGCAAATATCACATGGCAGCCTATTAACCATAAACAAATACACTGTGTTTTACTTATGCCTTATCGTGCTTTTTTTTTCTGTTTGTTTGTTTGTTTTTCCCAGTGTAAAATGTATATAACTCAGCAGTCAGCAGAGGGCATCAGGGGGAAGGAAAATGTAGCAAGCCTTAATTTATGGAGCTGTCCATTCAGCACCACTCTATACTGTGTACTGATACTGTTTAGTGCATACATTGGCTAAAAACATGCTTTGATCTCATGTAATGAGACATTACATATAAACCATACTATGACGTATAGAATTGCATTGGGTTACTTTTTATCTGATCTACCTGGTCATGCGGCAGATGGTCTCCAGATGGGGGACTGTATAAAGCTTGTATCACTTGCTGCTTTGCCCTGTGGGATTACATTCTCTCATATAGTTTTACGTTTTTACTGGAGGTGATATTTGATGGTAACGCTCTAAGAACCAGTTTGTGCCATATATCTAGGCATGGAAAACATAATATTCTCACCTGCCTGGTATGTTTGTCATATACACACATGATTTTCCTCCTGGCAAATAGGCCACTGTCAGCTCTAATTAAAGTGTGCATCTCTCCAGGCCTGTCATTTTTAGCTCAGCAAGACTCAAGAAACTAATTTAATAGATGGTGTTGCAATTCTGTATTTCCCACATTATGGCAGCCCCACATTTGTCTTGTGCAGTATTGACCTGAGTGAATGCCATAAACACATGAATACCCCATTACAGCCAGTGCATTAGGAGATTAACTGTGTTATCTGCTGACACTGATCAGGAAAGTCCAATACGGAAGCAAAGACCCCCCCCCCTCCTCATGTAAATCTTACACTGTCTGTTAGCACAAAGGACAGTGCCCAAGTGCATGTGGGTCAGTGCTGTGCAGTGTTCACATCATCTAATACAGTCCTGTGCTGTCATGTCCCAGTCCTGCAGGGTGCCCCAGAACTCTGTAATGTGGAGAGATAGTGAAAGAGAATCATCTAGGCAAGCAGATAGAGCACAGGCTGAGGGAGGGGGAGGGGCAGAGGAGGAGGGAGCTGTCCTGCGCCTGCTCACTGTGAGCTCAGAGAGTGCAGCTTTCATCTGCAGCAGAGGCTGAGGCAGAGTTTGAGCGAGCAACACAAGCTCAGGGACAGTGCTGCTAAGTGCTGGAGGGAATGCTAACAGGCCAATACTGTGTGTGCACTTTGTACTTCTGCTGTTCTGCTGCACACGGCAGCTGGGGCTGTGCATGCCGCACATGTCACCTCTTTTCTTTTTGGGAAAATTGAAGAGTCCTGGAGATGTGAGAATTTTTGGCACAAGTGTCTAACACTGCGGCACCAAAACACGAGCACAGAAATGTAACTTTGAGGAGCAGAGCAGTGCAGTGCCCTCTCCTCACTCTCCATCTGTGGGCTCTGCCCTGGGCTTCTGTCGGCATCATGCATGGGAGCTGAGGTTTGGGCTGGCTGGCAGTCAGCATGCAGTGGAGTGATTGGGCCGCCCAGTGCCCTCAACATGCAATGGACGTCAGACACTCTTCACGGTACTAATGAAAGGCTTCAAGCTTGCTTGGTAAGAATAACATGGGACGTGTATGTTTGAGTGTGTGGAGCCTAGCATGTGTAAACCCTACAGAGGCTCGTGTATAAAATGGTATTGTGATTATGTTGATGTTTGCATAGTTACTACATTTCCATAAAGTGCAGTGTCAGGGTGTATCGAGCCGTGTGCTGTGTTTCCCTGCTCTTTGATGAGGGCAGAGCAGCTGAGGAGAGTGCTCATGTGGATGATGGAAAAAGAGCATGAACAGGCTCCCTCAACCCTCCCTAGTTCTGTCTCTCTTTTTCTTTTTGTTTGTTGTCTTCCCACACATACAAACATATGCAGGTAGTATGGTGTGTGTTTAAAGTGGGTTAATTGGATAACTGGTTGTCAGACTTTCTACTTTTTACTTTTTTTTAAGTTTCTTGTCCACTTTGTGTGACAGCACAAAGGGGTGAAACTAGAGGCAATGTTTATGTCTATGGATATGTATACGATTCATCTCCATCCTCTATTTGTGTACATATGTTTGTTCTTTTTTATGTATTTAATTTATTTTATTTATCTCCCAAGACTAAACGTCAAAGCTGTCGGTTCTCCATAGTGCTCTTGCTTGGCATAGTTTACGTCTCATGTGACTTTGTCACTTGTTGACTGTATGTAGTACAGTATATAAAGCTTGTTTATACTTTTATTCTATAGCTAGTGTAATAAATCTAACAAGTTTTTATTTCTTTTATCCCATCCATCAGTTAGTGGCTCGGGTGGTGCATTGGTTCTCTTGAGTTACATGCTGAGCTGTCATCAGTGGTGGATGCAGCAGTTTATGTGAAAATATGGCTTCACAATTAGGGGTTTCAGCAGATATTGTGATGTAGTAGCTGATTTAACAACGTTGTAAATTATATGACTGAGCTTGATGCAGAATTACTCACACTGTACAACAATTATTAACACTCTGAAAGCAGCACCACCATTGTACCATGTTTGCTCTTGACGTGACATTTGGTGTGACTTCAATCTGTGCTCACAGCACATGGTCCAGATGTGCACACACAGCCGGCAGCAGCAGCACAGACACGTGGCCCTGTCCCCTTTCTATACTCTGTGTGTGTGTTTATGTGTGTGTGTGTGTGTGTGTGTGTGTGGGTGTGGGTGTGTGTATGTGTGTGTGTGTCCTCTGTCCTCATCTTATACTGTGTGTGGGGGTGTGTGTGTATGTGTGTGAGCGTGCGCACGTGTGTGTGTGTGTGTCTGTCCTCTGTCCTCATCTTATGCTGTGTGTGTGTTTGTGTGTTTGTGTGTGTATGTGTGTGTCCACTGTCCTCATCTTATACTCAGTTCAGTTCAATTCAATTTATTTTTGAAAAGCCCAAAATGACAACAGCAGTTTCCTCAGTTTCCTCTGAACATGAGAAATGATTTAACCAACAGAACGTTAGAAAATCAACAATGAAACAGAAACAGACAAGCAAATTAATGAACAGAAAACAAGCAAATGGATACCGTGTGTGTGTGTGTGTGTGTATCTCCACTGTCTACATCTACTACACTATCATTATACTGAAGAGGTCATGTCTTACCTGTTGGAGAGTAAGTAAAGATTAGATTACATATTACACATTTATATAATTATACAAACATATAGGCCAAGCCAAAAAACTAGTTGTCTTTATACAATTATTCAACTTGGTATTCTTTATTTGTAGATTCACACAGCATGAGA
Source organism: Periophthalmus magnuspinnatus (assembly GCF_009829125.3). Taxonomy (NCBI): domain Eukaryota; kingdom Metazoa; phylum Chordata; class Actinopteri; order Gobiiformes; family Gobiidae; genus Periophthalmus; species Periophthalmus magnuspinnatus. The sequence goes on from NC_047138.1 coordinate 4,914,283, forward strand.
GTTGAAACTGTAAGTGAGGACTAGGAGCTTCTGTCAGTAGTCAGTGGGACCAGCTGGTCATGTAATAATGATGCCAGAGTTACAAGATGAAGCAGACCCAAAGTTTGTGAGACTAAATCTGCTGCATGCTCCAGGATGAGGCACTGCGCCATCACTGGGCCACAGTGGACTTCCAGTTTCACAGCAGGGCTCTGCACAACCTGCAGAATTGTTTCCCCTTTGGCTACAGTTATTAAGTATCTCTGCCTCTCCTCCGTCTCTCTCCTGTGCCTCTTTTCTCTCTCTCCTCTCTTCTCTCTTCTCTCTTTCTCTCTCATCTGGCTCTGGCTCTTTTTCAGCACTACCTCATTCCCAAAAGCCATTTGTCATCTCTGAGTACACTGTACATTGTTACTGAATATTGTTCTAGTGTTTGCACCAAGCATAACCCATACGTTACCTTATTGTAGGAAATCATTTTCAGAAAGAAAAGAAACCATATAGTTTGCCGAAAGACATAAGTAGGTTATTTATTATTGGTGAGAATCACAATTAGTGCCTCCTAAATAGAACTTATTCCTGTCCATCTGCTAATGGACCAAATGTGCATAGTGTATATTATTATTCTTCTATTCATCTGTCTAACAATAAAGTCATTTTCTATTAACTCAGATCCAGTTTATCTGCTCTCCCAGTGGCGCTGAGATCACATTTACACTATCATCACAGTTTGTGTTTGACAAAAGCTTTAGACACTTTTCTCATAATGTAAAAGCCTGAACACATGTATCCACAATGCCACATTTTACTGTGATCTATTCATTAGATTTTGAGGGCTGCATTTGTACAATATGTGGGAGAATATTGAACAATCTGTTTTGTTACTAAAATATATACTTCCCTATTGCATTTTCTCATTTGTATAATATTTCTTCCTTGCTCAGAAACACAAGCTCATTTAGTAATCCTCCAGTTGGTGAACACTTAAATTACTGCACTAGGGTCATATGTACCTTGTTTTATTCACGTATTCATTTCTTTTAGTCCACACTAACTCCCCATATGTCCCTTACCTGTTTGCCCAGCCTGTGTCCGTCCTGCTGTATCCCCACAGATGGTGGTGTCCTGTCTCAGAGGAGCAGTGTGTGCCACGGGAGCTTAATCTGGTTGCCAGTTTCCTGTCCCATCTTAGCTCCAACACCACCGGCCCACACAACCTCACATCACCTTGAGACTTTTTTATCTTTAAATTAAAGGAGAGGCTGTATTTTTCTTTGATTGGTCCACGTAATTATTTAAATTCCCTTTAGTCCAGTTGACTTGCAGTGTTGTCCTGGTTTTTATGTATTTATTTCATCATGAGGAGCTAAACTTAATGCTTTCCAACTGTATTTTCACTACAGACCACATATCAAAATATATGCATAGATTTTTTGCCCTTGGATCAGTTTTAAGTTAAGTTAGCAGGTAAATATTAGGTTTGTTGTAGCAAAGATCACCTACTTTTTACTGAATCTAGTGTTTTTACATCATCCTTTTATTGTAATGTCCAATTGCTGTCCTATTAGTTTACCCGTGTGGATATATTCACCCTTCCATATGGCAAGTTGCTTTAAAGTGCTGCCTTACCCCACTCTGACACAGGGGAGTGTATCTTTACAAGGTTTATATGGAGCAGCCTTGATAACTGCAGGATAGAGACACAGGGATCCTGACAGACGTTTCCAGACCAGTCAGGCGTGGCCAAACTGTGGTTGCTCTGACAACTTTGTAAACAGTAGGCCTTTTAGAAAAAAAAAAAGAAAAAAGATAGGCATACTCCAGTTACAATATTACAGTGCAACATAAATATATGTTTATTATTGTGACTGGTGTTGGTATTTGGATGCCAGTTTTAGCTTCCATAATCGTCATTTGCATTTCTACTTTGTTTAACTGAGCTATTATTTGCCATATATTGTGGTGCATCTACTGCTCACCCGCCCTTACCATTGTGCACTGTACCATTGACCCTTTGAATTAGGGATGTGCAACTAATCAAAGTTTAATCGAGATTCGGTATTTTGTGATTAACAATGATCAGCTCGGCTCGTTTTAATCAAGTTGTTGGTAAAAGCTTGTGGTTTGGAGTAGAGTTCAGACTGGAAATTTGACTATTTTTGGGTCAAATGGCAAGTCTGTATTATTTATGTTCAAGAAATTACAATTGAAAACCATTTGTACTATTTTTAAAAGACAGAGCAAAATGAAGATTGATCAATATGAGAGGAAAATGTGTTTTTTGTCATATTGTCCAGCTCTACTTTGACTATACCAGAGGAGTGACAGGAGTAAGATCAGAGTTGCCATTGCTAAGTAGGTCAGCTGCTGTATTGAGTTGGTGAAGGCTTAGCTGCACAGTGTAGTTGAACACAGTGGAGCAGAGCAGCTCTTTTGTTTTGCAGCAGTTTGCCTGAGCTGTGTACTGCCTCAGTCTCTTCCAGCACTGCCAGAGCTCCGGGGTCAAGTCTTTCCGACACTAACCCGTCACTTCATTGACTCTGCTGGAGAAATAGAGACCCATAGTCATGTGGTCATCTGTCGGCTAGAGCGATGCACCCCTCTCTTTCAAAGGTTTAATTTAAGAAGGCTTCTATTTTTGTACTTTTTTAATCCTGTGATCATACGAGGTGGTTGAAAGGTCATCTTAATTTACATGTGCATCCTCCTGTTGCATTTATTGCCTAAACATTATACTGACTATGCATTATTTAGTATTTTTCTGTGTTGTACTCTGTTGTTACACTGTAATTAAGGACATGATTCACACTACTCTACAAGTCAGACTCAGAAATGACTTACTGTCCCATAGGAAAATTTGTCTTTGGCCAGAGTGCAAACAGCTGCAAGCGTCTCTTACAGGGGCCAAATAATACTGTTTGAAGTGTGTTTACTTGTTACTGTACTGGTCCCGAGGTAAAACGACCTAAATGCCAGTGATGTCACCCCTCCATTCATGAAACATGTGAATAATTAAAACTCAAGCAGGATCATTGCACCCGCACCAAGACCAGCAGGAATGTAAAGTGAAAGCCATCTCTTCTCCTTCATTTGCTCCGCTGCTTATCCTCCCTCCCTCTCTCTCCTCTTGTGTCGCTCTCTCTCTCTTCTTCTCTCTTTCTCTCTCTCTCCTATAGCGCGCTCAATCTTCTTCCAATCTATTGTCAGTCAGAAGCTGTGAAATTCCCAGAATGCAAAGCAGCAGGAGAGGATTGTGTTTGGAAAACCCGCGGTCGCTGGTGTAGGAGGCAGGTGATGCGTTAGCTCAGGCGAGTCAGAAGATGGAAAGAAAATGGAAACCTGCTAGGAGCACTACAGCCTCAGACAGATGGAGGAGCAACTACAAATCCGCCAATGCAACAGTAGCATACAGATCTTGAAAAACACTGTGGGTTTTTTTTGTATTTTGTTAGCTTGCCGTGGTCCTAGCATGCTCGCGAACTTGTCCACCCCTTTTTTTCCCTCCATCGCTCACTCGTCTTCGCACCACACCCCCTCCCTCCCCTCTCCCTCAGCTGTGATGCCTCATCCATGGCTCCCGCTGTGTGAATGAAGCCATTTGAAAAAGGTCTGATCGCTGTGGAGCGTCTCTCTACATGGCGACATCCAGGTTAGTGCAGACTGCAGAATTACATAAAGTCATCAATATGAAGTCCTGTCTCCTCCGTTCACGTTCAGTGGACAAAAAGACTGCAACTCGTCCCACTGTTGCCGACATGCTTTCTTTCTAGCAGGTGGTGGTAAGCTTGTTATTAGGAGATCAGTGCTGGCCAAGGGAAGATCAGTAGTTCTAAGCCTGCTAAAGAAAATCTCTCCATCCCCCATCTATTTGTCCAGCTACATTTCTCATACAATAATAGCGCTAACGTTGTGTCGGTGTGGTGCGTTCAGGGATGATCCGTGTGTGGCTAACAGCTCGTTACAGACAGTCTGCCCATAGGAGGACATGGTGGTGCTGGAGTGTGTGACAGTGGCTGACCAGGCATGCCGCTGTCTTCAGGGCTGCTACGGAGAGCTGTTGAGGGACTTTCATGAGGGGTACGACAGACTGTTATAACCGCAGATGCGTAGGTGTGTGGATGTGTGATAGTGACAGAAGGCTGGGTGCAGTGGATATGTTTGGTTACATAATGTACGTGGATATAGGTTTACATGTGAAATACAATGATAGTAAATAGTTGTGTTGTAGCATGTCATTTTAGTCATTGTAGAAGTTTTATTGCTGAATATGAAGCCCTCTGTCTTAATGGTGATGCACTGTGCCGTGTTTACCTTTGGATCTCTACTGTATGCGCATTGAGTGAGGGCATGCGCATAAGTGAGCTGTACATGCAAATCCTCTGCTGTGTTTTGGTTTAGAGATGATCATTGTTTCATGCAAGTAGTTTGGCTTATGTTTTTATTTATTTATTTTTGAATGTTTCAGTATCAGTATTTGTTACTCATTTATCATTAGGCTGTTAATTTATACTGGATGCTCTCTCTTCACCAAACTTACTTTGTGACTTGTTTAGGTAAATAAGTGTCATGCCCAAGCGTCTTGCTTTTGAACAAAGCTTTGTCTTGATACAGTCAAGTATGAAACTCATAAGAGACATACATGAATTGTATTCTAACCTAAAGACAAATGTGCATACACATTGTGCACAGTGGTTATTTAGCTCCTTGTGGCCTGTTGAAACAAAGTGCAGCTGAAGGGCCAGTGCCAGATGGGTATTTTCCAGGGTCAGCAAAACTGTGAAAACCATGAGGCCCTCAGAAAGATCCGGAACTGTGTCCATTGTGCCGGGACATTTGGACGGCTTGGGCCAGTTGGATTTAGGGCTTTAGAGCTTATTCAAAGAAAGAACTGTTACAAAGTGGTGCAAGTAGCAATCCTGTTTCCTTTCTTTTTATCGGCCCACAGAGGGACTTGACCCTCACAAAATCAACAGTTATGTCCTCGATCCTCCTTACATAACCACTTATAATATTATCTGCTTTGGGCTGTATTTAGTTTTTTGTTTATGCTTTCCTTTGTCCCTTTTGAGGTAACCAAACACCTACCTATACCTGTTATGTTTCCATAAGTATCACATCCTTCATAACGTCTCTTTTATTGGGTCTAGGGTTAAATTGATGTCAACAAAAATACTAGTTGACTTCCAGCCTTACACTGACTTGACTGGTTTAATGGTCAGATATTTCTGGAACAATAATGCATATAGCTGGCGAAATAATCAATAAGAAACTAATTGCTAATGTGATTATATGTCTTGACTGGTTGCCTCTGCTTGTGCGTTCCTATTGGCTGGCCCTGGGTGCCTCTGATGCATTGTCTGTCACTTGGCCTGTGCTGTATTTCCCACTCTAACAGCATCTCTAACAGGAAAAGGCTGGTCGAGTATATTTAGCTACACATTGAATATTTAAACTCTCTCTCTTCTCTGTTGCTATAGAGATATTCATTCTTAACAGAGCTTTGTTGGAGCTTTTCAGTAGTCTGGTGGTTCCCTTTCCTTTCTGCAGCATTCTCTCATGTTTACTGCATCTGTAGGGTGTGCTTGTTTAGAGATTAGGCTTCTTTTTGTAGTTCTTTTGTAGTACAGTTTACAGATTTTTCTTTGGGATATGGTGACTGGATAAGAATTTGTATTTATTTGATCAGGGATTATGCACAAAAAAGCTAAATATGCCATGTGCCGACGTTTAGGGGGAAAAAGGCATCTGCATGACATGATTTGATTTGAAGTACAATCATGTGTGCACTGATTGAGAGCAGTCAGTTAGTTAGTGAAACTATTTGTCTCATTGTTTCACCTCATTTAAAACAGATCCCACTGTAGCATTCAAACATTCACTCATCTTATCAGCTTATGTTGTACTTGTCTATTTTTTTCCTATATAACTGATGTGATGTAATGTTATGTTATAGATTTTGCAAATACTGAATACAAAAATACTTGGATTGGATTTTTACTGTATTTTAGTTACTTAATCTGTTACTTAATCTGCTTTGTAACAGATTAAACAAAATAACTCTGTGCATACTCTTGCAGGACCCACTTGAGTGATCCATCATTCTGCTTATGCACAAACGCTTCATGTTCATTAACGGCAGACATTGGCCGGCGGTGACGTAAAGGCCTTGCATAACGCCCTGTCAAGTAACCAGGCCCGACAGGCGCACGGCCGAACAGATCACTTAACACAGGCTTTTGTCGTTAGCCTCCAACATTAAGGAAAGACCGTTAGCTGAGCCACGGTTGTGCGTCTTTGTCTGAAGGGGAAAATGTGTAGTCATGGTGCAGAGAGGATACGTGATAGGAGCTGTGTGTACCCTGAAGAGCAACGGCCGCCTCACCACCTGTCTGTCTGACTACCTGAACACAGCCGTGGTTTTTGGTCTGTTGATGTCTTCATTCGGTTATTAAGGGTTGTATTGATTCAACAGAGGACAACTATACTTACTATACTATATTTGGAACTTAAAGCAACTTCCTGATGTGACATAGTTACTCTTAATGTAATTGTTCACTCACTAGATCACTATTTTTTAATATTATTCTTCCTCACTTATAATTACTAAGGCACAGTACATACATTATAATTTAAAGTTTTAGTGTACTATTCAGCAGTGGTTCCCAACATTTATTATTCTAATTTTTTGTCTTAAGTACCTCCTTATTGAAATAAATACATCTGTTTAATAGATTTTTAGATAGATAATTTTTACATCCAACTTTTCTCATTTAAAAACTTCAAACATTAAGGAAATACCCTGCAGGCCCAGTAGAGAAACACTTCTGTACATGTCGTTTAGCCCAATGCTACAATCCAATATATATCTAAGCTTTTAACTAATGCATAAATAATCCCTTGTTATTGCAAAGTGATACTTCCTCAAAAATAGGTTGACCATTTCTTCCTGGTTGTTGTTGTTGTTGTGGTCCATTGAAGTTTCTAGCATTAGCTTAATTGCTGTTATCCCACAAAGCACATGGGCCTGAACCCGTCTAAGCCTCAGCTGATGTAAGGCTTGTTTGTTTGTGAGCGTGTTCTACTACTTTTGCTTTCATGAATACGTATTTATTTTCCATTTGTAGAATATAAAATATATAATATAATAACAATCTAATATAAAAGTCTCAGTAAAAGGATTGTGGTGGTTAATGCTTCTACAGAACAAGTGGAGTGTATGTCCTCTCTGAGCTTCCATCTCCTTTTCTCGGACATATAGACGGCCTAATTACTTGGATGGATATAAAGAACATTGCCCATAGGGAAGGATGCCATAATGGAATGAGCTTTCCAAGTGTCTTTTGAATGTACTCTGAACTGTATTTGTGTGTGTGTTGTGCAATAGAGGTTTTGTTTTGGAGATGTGCAAAATAAGAATGTCAAATATTTTAAAAGGCTGCTAAAACTGAAAATTGGACTGTGTTTTTACTATCAGTTCAGTTTTTCTTGAATTTTTTTTAAAGCAAACAACATCACGTATTTTCACCTTTGTGGTAGACTGCCATTGCACCTAGATAATCCTAGAAAATATTGTTGTTTTTGTTAATATCACCACTTTTGTAGACTGCAGTAAAGATATGATTATGGTGATTTGACAAAACACAGTTGTTTTCAAAATGCTTTTATTCAACAAAATCAATCTATAGAAACAACAAGTCATAGGTTTAAATTTCATATGAACTAATTCAACTATCGTCTACTGAATAAATGACTAATATTTCACTCTACACACGTAAGAAATTGATATCTGCATTTGAAGATAAATCAAGCTAGCTTTACCCTTCTTCAACTAATACAATTGACTGTAAATACGATAATCCCTCAGTCAAAGGTTAGATTAATTACAAAAGACAGTT